>NC_047040.1:84744554-85067054 GCF_011762595.2 Tursiops truncatus | reverse complement strand
AGAGATATAGGCTCCAGCAATCAATCCTTGCATGACTACGTGTTTCCTTAGACTTCCGTGTTTTGCTGCTGTTTATAGAGTCTTTTGTTTGCAAGTCTGTCACTTTGCTTCTTAGGTATCATGGTAGCTTTGATCAAAACAAGATACCTTCATTTCTACTTGCTGCAACGTCACAAACAGCCTATTGCTTTCCAGATACCATGTCACAACAATTGGAGTTTCTTCAGTTGTTTGCAGAGTTTCTTCTGCTGTTCTTTTGAGGGTGACTGTATGTTAGTGAACTTTGCTGTCTTCCAGGTTTTGCATGTCTACAATTCACAGAGCTTGGGCGAGCCTACATATGTAACAATGTTATATTGAGTGCATGTCTTTGTATATGAATAAGGAATGTAAATGTGTTTGTTAAAAAAAAGACTGAAAGAAGTGTTGCCAGTTGTGCCAGGACCATTATTCTTTTGTAGATCCTTGGCTTGGTCATAATTTTTGTTGATTTAAACCGTTTGTCAAAATGAAAAAGTCTCATCATGCTATTGTTTTGTATGTGTGTTTTATTCATTTTCGAGCTTCCTTCAGATGTAATAGAAATTAGTGATTGTATTTGGCTATGCTGTTTGGATGTTTCACTTTTTAAGAGGTTTTCATAGTATATGCAAATGCATGATCTTGATCTGCTTCAATACGTCCATGGTGAATTGCTGTCTTTAAACTGTGGTCAAAAATTCCCTTCCTTGTGTGTAGCCTGGACTCGTCTCCAATTCACTGGTGAAAAATTCAAGAAACATTGGTGATATATGCAGTATGTCAAACCAATGATTTTTCTGAAAGCTAGAGAATATTCTAATGTCATTTTCAAAATTTCCTGTTTGAATCCCCAAACATAATGGGCAACAAATTTGTTGTATTTGAATCTGTTACCCTGCTTTTTCTTCCCCATCGTTCTTTGAGTGCTAGAAAGTTGTTCTAAACTAGGATTATCTATTTTGATCTCATTGGTCATTTAACTTTGTGGTACTAAGAAAATCGAACTTCTTTCACTCTAATTCATGCTTCGTCTTTCAATATTCATCTCAAGCGCTACCAGTATTCATCCTGGGTTATTTCATGTCACACTCATAACATCTCCCCTTCAGTTCATCTAGAATTTAATTCATAGAGTAAAAAGATTTGTAATTGTTATATACTAAAAAAACCTTGGTCTGGTATTTGCAATTTTTATGCATAATATTTTAATTACTTGAGAATTGATATCATGTAGTATGTTTTCTTTTATTGCCCATAACATCTAGCTTGGCATACTCTACATATTCAATAAATTCCTTTTTTTTTAACCGAATAGTTTCTTTAATGGGTACCAGAGATCAGTTCTATTGGCAATGTTAAATGTTTGTGTAAAAAAAAAAAAAAAAAGGTGTATAAAGAGTCTTATCTTATTTAGCTATGAATTAGTTTCTAAACTGAGAATATAAGGAGAAGATTGAGTTAGACAAAATTACCTTAAGAATCCTTTCTTAGGAAGCTGCCGTATTGGAGACCAATGGAGCCTACTTCCTCAGTAAGTCCAAAACAGCAAGGTTTTTCTCCAGTACTGGAATAGATAATATATTGTTTTTTTGCTTAAATATAAGTGAGTAGTTGGCTTGTATTTAGGGTCCATATTGTAGAAAATAATGGTTATTTGAGTCACCCTCAGTGCTAGAAGCTGCTTAATATATGAAAGGCACATGAGAACTGAGAGTGGCTAAAGGAAGAGTGGCTTCATGTCTCTTATTTCATGCTCATTCTTTGGAAATAGCTGGCAGGATTGTCTTGATACGTAAATACATCTTTCTTTCTTTATTTATCTTTTTGGCTAAGTTACGTATAGTTGTAATTCCATTACTTCAGTGTACATTATAATGTGGCTCCGTTGTGTAATTTCTCTCATGCCAGACAAAATGCTTCCTGATACATTTTGAAGCTGTGTTCAGTGCATGGACCTGGCTTCTAAATGCAGTCTTGGGGCTCTCTGAATGCTAAACCTACTTTGCCCTCTTTTGTCTTCATTATGACCAGCTTCATATGGTGAACAAGATATAATTGACATATAATCCTTCATATGGAAAGTATGTCACTCTTTTAAATCCCAGTGTTGTTAAGGAAAGTGCAGTTTAGGGAGACATGTATCTGTCAGACCAGAAGAATCTTTAACAAGTTTTCTCACTGTCCTCAAGGAGTCCTGTAGAATTTTCTCATTGTTCTGTGAGAAAAACAAACAAAACAAAACAGGCATGTGGTCAACCTCCTTGCTTCATGCTGAACTCTAACTTTGTTGTTAATATTTGTCTTAACTCTCACAAAAAGCTGGCATCCTAAAAGTCTGGAAAAGACTTGGGGAGGGAGAGATCACATGTGCTTCCCAGGAGACCCCTTATCTTCAGAAGAGAGATTTTAAGGTGTTGGGTTTTCAGAATTTTATGGCATTCTTTTCCTTGTAGATTATTTTCACTAATTTATGGTTGGCTTTAAAATGACATTATTTTCACTAATTTATAGTTGGCTAAGTTGACATTGATACTGATAAATAGATGTTCTCAGGAAAAACTACTTTTATAAAAAGTTTTTTTTTTAGCAAACATATTTTAAAATGGTTCAAATTTATCTAAACCTCTCATCTTCACATAGTGATTGCATGTGAAGCACACACACTTTTACCCATACACACTTTCCACAATGGAATGCATATTCTTTCATAAACTTTAACATTAGGTAGGTGGACTGTATGAATGATGCCAGTTCTTTTCAAAATGACACTTGTAACATTTTAAAGCAGTTCTACAATCTAGTCTTGGTCTTCCCTACTTTTAAGCTCTTACTTTCCCTGAACATATATTGGGCCCAGAGAAACAGAACATGCCTATTTTCTTTCTAGTATATGAGAGTGCTGTGTTTGAAAATATCATCTGTATGTGCTTTATTTTTATTTCAACCATACGTGCTTTTATAAGTATTTGAAAAGCAAATATTTTAAAGATTTGAAATAGAAAGAAGGGAATATATGTGAGTTACAGCAGCCCCAGGGTAACAGTATCTCACACACTAATGATTCATGTGGAGTTTATGTGTCTATTTATGCTGTCATTTATTTGGGGGAGGGGTTGCTAGAGAAAGAAAGCAGGGTATAGCATATTCCTAAATACCAGTGGTTTCTGAAGAAAAAAAAAAAAGAACACCCTGAACATTATCCTTATTTAATTAGGAGCAATCATTACATAATTATTCACATTAATTCGGTTTCTTTCAAAAGTCTTACACTTATTGGCACTTCCTCTTTTTTCCCTCTTTGTTCTAAAAGAAAGGCAGGGTGTTGTGTATTAATTGAAAGGGAAAAGGGAAAAGGTTTATTTTCTTTTGAAATTATACAAATATATTCACATTTGGGGCTGGGGTCATGTGGTGTCTGATTTTATACATGATCCTGGATTTTTCTATAATTATTCCACACTCAGATAAGTAATGGTGTCTTTAAAGAAGCCAGAAAACTTGAACTCGGATCTCTCTCATATATGTAGGATTTAGATCACCAGAGTCTAGATTCTGACTCGGAGGAAATGAGTGCGTCATCTAAGAGCTGTGTATGATGATACACAACAAAAATTATATGGGGACACTGCTAGTGAAGCCAGAACTCCTATAAATGAGTGAAGGATGGTAAGAAAGGATGAAACATTGTTAAATCAACATACCGAGATATTTTTACTTAGTCACAGATTACTTATTCACATAGTTTACCCAGAAAATTAGGCTTCTAAGAGATAATGAAAATAAACAGTTGTTTTTGTTTCTGTGTATCCTAATAAAGTCCAGAAAATAATTACACTAACAAGCCATAGATTAATTTTCAGAAGTCACTCCCTTTTTGGGGGGTGTGTGAACACTGACATACCTGAAGGACTAAAGGGAGCAAAAGTTAAGGAAATTAATTGAAAAATTATTAGTTCTTACCATGCAGGGGCAAGAATAAATTAAAGCAGATGCACACTGGAAAGTTTCCTTTCTACTTTTACCCACACATCCATTTCTTTGCCTTTTGCAGTTAAATAGAAAAGAAGGAGAAAACTATTTCCAGGTGTCTTCACTCAGTCTCTCAGTTTCAGAAATATCAGTATATGACTTTACTACTGACAGGGGACAGAGAAAGAGGATATCATCTCTTCTGATCCTCTGTTACAAATATAGTTACAAAATGGTGTAAAATAGTTCTATTGAGTTCCAGATTTGCGACTACAAAAAATTGGGTATTTCTTTCTTTTTCTCTTTGCTTGAAAATCAAGTCCACCCTGTCTTGACCACATAAATAGAACAATTTTCCTCTGTGAACTGCTTGATGAGGCTGTGGCCAGATTCATATAAATGTCATAAAAACAGAGTACAGAATGGATTATTTTATGATTAAGATCTGTATGGATCTTTGTATGAATGCAACGTGCTTTGGCAGGGTTCTGCTGCACGCACACTACTTTTAGTGTGTGTGGTGGAAAAAATGGTCTGCCACACTGTCACTTTAATGTCTTTCTGAAAAGGAACAAAAATCGCTGGGCTCCACCAAAGGTTATAGCAATCATACAAAGGTTTGGTCTGCTAACCAGTACAGTGTGTGTTCTATTTCCCTTTGTGATAATAACGAGAGTAAGATTCAATAAAATGCCACAGTATTTCCCCGCACTTTGTCATTAAATGACAGGTTGGCATCCTATTGTAATCACAAGGTAAAACTTTCCTGTTCTCTAACTGATGTAAAAAGATTCATTTTTCTTTCCATATCTTTGAGTGTGCCAATGAGCTGATATCTTTCTGTATCTTACTTTTTCTCTCTTCTGTTCAAATCTTTTAGGGGAGAGAGAGGCTTCATTCAGATTTAATTTTTTGAAACATCAGACAAGCTGCTATCAGCACGTGGATGCCAAGATGGCCCTTTAATAAAGAATTGTGGTTTAAGAATTTCAACCAAAGGATTAATGTATTAAAGTGAATAATAGCATCCAGGCAGTAGCAAAGATGATGATCAGAGTTGGTGAAAGAGAGATTATTGATCATCTGTCTCTATCAGTCACAAACAGGGAGGAGGAAAGCAAAAGAGAGGAAAAGGAGATTAAAGAAAATGAAATATAGTTTAGTAATGCCAGTTGATTCTGTTGCTAATTATATATCCTTGGCAAGAAACCTTTGGTTACACAGTAACACTCCACTTATCTGGTGGTTAGATTTCCAGCAATCTTTACCACTCAGAACACAACTGAGATCCTGGAATTGTACCTTGCAAAGCTTTGACTGTGTAAAAATAACTTTCTTTGTTGGAAATGTTCAGCTATCTCCTGGAAAGTTTATTGAATTACTTTAGGGTATACATTTAAGATTGTTTATTTAATATACATGGTTGTCTGGATATTTTTAAGGCAGTTTAAGTTGTTACCCAGGTTTCCAAGGAAGTAGGTAATAGGGAAGGGCCAGAAAAACTTTGGGAAAGGGGAAGGATGTGCAAGTTGGCATGCTGTAAAACATGAATAACCATTGTTTGAAAGACAACAGTAAGTACTTTAAGACAGAAACTGCTAAACTGTCTTGACCACTTAGGAGAGGGAAAGACAACTCTCAACTGTGGAACTCAAGGAAGTCTTCATGGAGAGAGGTCATTGACATAGGGCATGGTGGGATATCTGGGATTTGAAAAGGTAGGAATTGGAGGATGGAGATTTGGGAAAGCGTGGAATAATAAGAGGAAGGCAGGAATATTTGAAGTCATTAATGAAGTGCTGAGACTAGCTCCATGTGGTTAAAGTATAACATGAATCTAAGGGAGTTGTAGAAAATAAGTTGAAATGACAAATAAGGACCAAGCTATGGAGGGTATTGAATGCCAAATTAAGTCACTGTGAATAATAGCATCGAGGCAGTAGCAAAAATGATGATCAGAGTTGGTGAAAGAGAGGTTGTCAATCATCTGGCTCTATCAGTCACAAACAGGAAGAAGGAAAACAAAAAAGACTTCACTGTAGGCATTTAGAACTACTTAAAGTGTTCAGTTAGGGATGATAAGATGTCAGAGTTGTGCTGTAGGAGGTGGGGGTGATCAAGGAAGGTACCCAGACTTCTGGCTTGTTTGACTCTAGAAGTGGTGGTCTCATTACCAAGTGGGAAACACAAGAGGACAAACATATTGGAAGAGTGGAGACAGTGGTATATTTTGTATGGGAAATGCAGTGTTTGAGCTTATGCACTGCCAGCAGATGGCTAGCCTGCTGTGGGAGATCATGAGACGGGGAGACTGGAGAGAGATTTGAAGTCAACTAGGCAGAGGAAAAGGCAATTCAAAGGTAAATGTTATAATTCAGAGACTGGATGGGGTTATTAAGGTGTAGTAGGTAAAGAATGAAACAATAAGGAATATGAATAGATCTTTAGAATCCACATTAATGGGAGAACAGTCATGGAGGAGACTAAGAAGTGACAGAGAGTATAGCAATGAGAAAGGAGGCCGGTCATAGACTGTAGCATTGTGGAAAATGGAAAATGAACAGTATAGAGGAAGGGGAAAAAGAATCAACACACACCGAGTATCATAATAGATCAGAACTGAACGTACACAATATTATTGAATCTTCCCAAGCATCCTAATAGAGATATAGTCTTACATTAATTTTACAAAGGAAGAAACTGATGTTCAGAGAGGTAAGGTAGCATGGCCAAGGTTACACAGCTGGCAAGCAGCTGAGCTGCAGTTTGAGCTCAGGTCTGTTCAACTCAAAGTCCATGCTTCTGCACTGTTCAATGTTGCCAACAGGTTGAAGCCTATAGGAGAGGAGAAATGGCTGTTTGATTTGTTGACGTTCAGCAGAGTTGTGAGAGCAGAAGCCATATTTTAAAAGAAAAAGAAATAAGTGGATGACAGATTCAATTTAATTCATGTACCATTTATTGGGCACCTGCTGTGTAATGAGGAACTGTTCTAGCTGCTGGAGACACAAAGACCAGCAGGACCTAGTCCTTGCTCTCAAGGAGCTTGCTGTCTGGAAGGAGCAAAACATACATCTAGATTATTTCAATATGATACTGTATCTGCTTTGAGAACACAAAGTAGAATGAAAGTGTAATAAAAAGCAAAATGAAGGCTTTTTTCTTTTTACAATAACGTACATGTGAAGATGTTTGTAAACAGACGGAAGGACCCAGTGGTGAAGAGGTCATTGAAGATGTTAAAACAAGGGCAGATGAGAGAGGGGTGGGACCAAGGACATAAGAGGTGGGGTAGCTGAGTATAGTTGTCTTTTTAAAAAAAAATTATACTATAGTTGATTTACAGTGTTGTGTTAATTACTGCTGTATAGCAAAGTGATTCAGTTATACATATATATGTATGTGTATATATACACATTCCTTTTTAAAATATTCTTTTCCATTATCGTTTATCATAGGATATTGAATATAGTTCTCTGTGCTATACAGTAGTACTTTGTTGTTTATCCATTCTATATATAAAAGCTCACATCTGCTAACCCCAACCTCCCAATCCATCTCTTCCCCAAATCCCTCCCCCTTGGCAACCACCAGTCTGTTCTCTATGTCCTTGTTTCTGTTTCTATTTCATAGATAGGTTCCTTTGTGTCATATTTTAGATTCCACATATAAGTGATATCACATGTCTTTGTCTGACTTATTTCACTTAGTATGAAAATCTCCAGTTGCATACATGTTACTGCAAATGGCATTGTTTTGTCTTTCTTATGGCTGAGTAGTAATCCATTGTATATATGTACCACATCTTCTTTATCCATTCATTTGTCGATGGACATTTAGGTTGCTTCCATGTCTTGGTTATTGTGAATAGTGCTATGAACATAGGGGTGCATGTGTCTTTTTGAATTACAGTTTGTTGGGTATGTGCCCAGAAGTGGGATTGCTGGTTCATATGGTAAATCTATTTTTAGTTTTCTGAGGAACCTCCATACTGTCTTCCACAGTGGCTGTACCAACTTACATTCCCACCAAGGAGGGTTCCCTTTTCTCTGCATCCTTTCCAGCATTTGTTAGGGTTTTTTTTTTTTTTTTTTTTTTCTTTCAGTACGTGGGCCTCTCACTGTTGTGGCCTCATCCCGTTGCGGAGCACAGGCTCAGCGGCCATGGCTCACGGGCCCAGCCGCTCCGCGGCATGTGGGATCCTCCCAGACCGGGGCACGAACCTGTGTCCCCTGCATCAGCAGGCAGACTCTCAACCACTGCGCCACCAGGGAAGCCCTGTAGGTTTTTAAAATAATGGCCATTCTATCTGGTGTGAGGTGGTGCCTCATTGTAGTTTTGATTTGTGTTTCTCTAATAATTAGTGATGTTGAGCATCTTTTCATGTGCCTGTTGGCCATCTGTATGTCTTCTTTGGGGAAATGTCTCTTTAGGTCTTCTGCCCTGTAGTTGTCTTGAGGAAAAATTTAAAAAAAGAGGGAATAATCTGATATTATCCATGAATATATTTAACAGAAGCCTTTCGTATACATACTTTATGGAAGAGAACTAGGCCTGAGAACATTAACTTAATATTTTGTGTGTGATTAATATTTCTTGTGAGGCAGACTGCTTTACCATCTTCGGCCACCTTTGACTTTCCATTTGTAGAGGCCATAAACTCTGGGCAGTCAAGGCCAAAGTGGAGAAAGGCTTTTTCATTCTGGCTTATTTTCAAACAAGAGGCAAACGGACAGATCTATAAATTGTATAGAAAAAAATCCATTTTGTTTAGTCATTACTGTTTTAAGTTTAAGGCATAAATACTTTCAGTACATTTCAGTACTGTGATTAGAGGCTACAGAAGCTGTCCCCCAAAAAGCAGTGTCTTCCTCATCTAAGAGGAAAAGCAAATTTTGTGTTGTTGTGCTGGAATAACTTTGGTGGATTATGTCATCTCATTGTTAAACGGCTGTAAAAAATTGTCAGAAATCTTGTCTTCATAGTGTTCTCTATAAGCTGTTCTCCTTCCTAAATTTTGTTGTACTTTCCCCATTCACCCATACATTTACAGTTTTTCTTAATAGGATTCAGGCTATGGTCTATGATAATGTAGCCCCCCCTCTCATTTTTATTTTTTTTTTTGGTACATTACCATTTCTTATTAGCATCTCTACTTCTGGAAAAAGAAAGATTCAATATTGTGTTTTGCTAGAGCAATAAATGCTATTGGGGCTTAAAATGGAAAGATATGTGTGAAAGTCAATGGTTTCACACCTGGTATTACTAAAAAGGCACCTAAAAAGAATGATTTGTTTTTCCTAATTTTTTAAACTTTTTATTTTATATTGGAGTATAGTTGATTAACAATGTTGTGATAGTTTCAGGTGTACAGCAAAGTGATTCAGTTACACATATACATGTATCTATTGTTTTTCAAATTATTTTCCCATTTAGGTTGTTACATAATACTGAGCAGAGTTCCCTGTGCTATGCAGTAGGTCCTTGTTGGTTATCCATTTTAAATATAGCAGTGTGTACATGTCAATCACACACTCCCTAACTATCCCTTCCCCAGTTTTTGCTAATTTTTGACACATCAAATATTAAATAATTTATACTTCTTATTGGTATGTTTTTATTAGTTTGATCCTAATAACAATGTAAAAATATGTGAACAGTTTATTTTTTAATCATACAGTAATAGTCCTGTGGTCTTCAATACCAATAATCACAGGTTTGTCAACTTACTAGAAATGATAATGATGACTTTATTTAGAGCTACGTTAAGGGGAGTAAGCTCTTGACTTGATGAGCCTAGTGTGGTTGTTCAACTCTTACTAGCACTACTGGCACTCTGTGACTAAATATTCATACATTGAATTGAGATTAAAAGCATCCATAAATCTGGTGTCAAGAGAAATATCTGCTATTTTGTAGAAAATATAGCAGTATCTTTGTTAACCCAATATTTTATGAAGAGTATAATGTTTGGTCATTAACATCATCATCTTTCTTTACCACCAGCAGCATTTTAGCAAAATCGACCAATACTTTATGGATTTGCTTCCAGACATACAGAAAAAGATTCAGAGGCCAACACTGATTTATAAAAGCAACAAAAATCTAACAGTGAATTCCAGAAATAACAATGACATTTTATTTTATTTTTTGAAAATGTTTGCTTTATAACCTTTGCTATTTCAATCTCTGATAGGGTTAGACCCACCCCTCACCCAGCCAAAATGACCTGCAACCCACAGGTTATAAAGTTATACCCCATATTTTGAAACTCACATAATGATTTTGGCCTTTTTTTTTTTCTGAATCATACAACTGTGGTCCACTCACATTTTATCCTGGTGTTATAATGCTATAATTCAACTCAACAGAGTGTTATAATATAATAATCTACCATCTTTACCATATATGATAGTTTTCTTTTTTTCATTCCTTTCTTCTTGGTTTCAGTGCTCTTTAAATCAGGGATTTTTTCCCCCTGTTTTTCCAGTTTTCTTCACAGTCTTCTCAATTATCTCCTTTTTACCTTTCATTTTTACTATTTCCCTCACCCATGTTTACTCATATTATGTTCTTCAATGCAATTTTATTTAATAACACTCTATATTAGTGCCACATATTTTCACAGAGTTAGGCAATTCTCAAAGTGTGGATTCAAGAGAATACTCATTAAAAAAAATCAAATGCCTGCTATTGTGTTGGTTGCTGGTGCTAGTTTTCCTAACTCCCATTGTTTATAAATATCTGACACTAGATGAAGGCAAATATATTTAAATAACAAATTTCTTCTCAGAAGTTTTTAGATTGGAACTCTAAGAAATATTTCAGGACCGTACTAAGAGGCTCTAACCATGGACTGTGGTGGATGTATCAGATTGAGGTCCAAGGGCATGGCCACATCATCATGACAATAGTTGAAGTTGTTAAGAAGCTCAAGGACCAACAAGTGAGAAAGTAATTCTCCATCAAGATTGCCAGCTGTTTTTAAGTGTTTGGAGACCAAGATGAAGACCACAAGAATCAGTGGCAGATTGTCAAAGCAATGATGCAGAAGCCTACCATTACCATTACGAGCCACAAGAGGTACAATTGTGTTTCCTGTGATGATGGAAAGCTTGGGTATAATTAGCTTGTGGACATTTCTAGAATTCGAAACTTTTTTTTAGGAAAAGGATTATCTGAATATATAGCAAATGAAATAGTGTCTACATTTGTGAGAGAAAACTGGGATAAAAAATTATTCGCACAGTCCTCTTGCTGGCTCAGTCTTAATTAGATTTGTGGGTTATACAGTAGAATTAGTAAAGGGCATACTGTGAAAAAGAAATTTAGGAAACAGAAGCTTTTGCTCCAAAAGGTTTTACTTTGGAGCTGAATACACACACACACACACACACACACACACACACACACACACACACACACACATATACACATATATATATGTTTTTCTATTGGCAAAATTTAACAAGGCAGAAACATCTATCAGAATTCTTGTTTTACTCAATATCGCTAATTATTAGAGAAATGCAAATCAAAACTACAATGAGGTATCACCTCACACCAGTCAGAATGGCCATCATTAAAAAGTCTACAAATAATAAATGCTGGAGAGGGTGTGGAGAAAAGGGAACGCTCTTGCACTGTTGGTGGGAATGTAAATTAATACAGCCACTATGGAGAACAGTACGGAAGGTCCTTAGAAAAATAAACTAGAATTACCATATGGTCCTTCAATCCTGCTCTTGGGCATATATCTGAAAAAAAACTCTAATTCGAAAAGATACATGTACCCCAATGTTCATAGCAGCACTGTTTACAATAACTAAGACATAGAAGCAACCTAAATGTCCATTGACAGATGAATAGATAAAGAAGATGTGGTATATGTATATATACACAATGGAATATTAGCTTTAAAAAAGAATGAAATAATGCCATTTGCAGCAACATGGGTGGACCTAGAGATTATCATATTAAGTGAAGTCAGACAGAGAAAGACAAATATCACATGATATCACTTATTTGTGGATTCTAAAAAGTGATACAAATGAACTTATTTACAAAACATAGAAAGACATAGAAAACAAACTTATGGTCACCAAAGAGGATAGCAGGGTAGGGGAGAGAGCTAAATTAGGAGTTTGGGATTAACATATACACGCTACTATATATAAAATAGGTAAATAACAAAGATTTACTGTATAGCACAAGGAACTATAATCAATATCTTGTAATAACCTATGATGGAAAAGAATCTGAAAAGGAATATATATATATATATATATATATATATATATAAAAACTGGATCACTTTACACTTGAAACTAATGCAATGTTATAAATTAACTATACCTCAATAAATTTTTTAAAAAATTAATGAAAAAGAATTCTTGTTTTAAATCTACCTCTATTCAAGGCAGTTGAAGATTATGACAGTAATCTGAAACTTGAACTATATGCAAATCTGTCTAACCTTGGAATAGATATTTTAATTCTGGAAGAGTGATATATCACTTTTATTCATCTTACTTTAGTATCTTTTAATGAATTAGTCCCTTTTTATTAAATGATGAAACTCTTACTTTCAAAATGACAAATAGAATACTGACTTAAGGTGGATGGCTATTAACATAACCCTTGCCTAAGCAACAGAATTATACATATTCTTCCCAACCATATGCTCCTAAAAGTCTTTCTAGACTCCACTAGAAGATTCAGAGTATGGTTCCAACAGGAAGGTTATACATAAAGCAGTAGTTAGGAATATAGGTTTTGGACTTGGACAGAAAGGTGTTCAAATACTAGCTCTTACATATACCAATAATGCAACCTTAGAAAAAAAGCAGAGTCATTTTTTCCATATAAAATATGAATAACATTATCTAATATCTAAAGTTGTTGAGAGGATTACATATGATAATGCCTACAAATTTCTTAACACACTACCTGACATTTAGTAAGGATTCAAGAAGTAATAACTAATACGATTAGAATTGTTGTTAGGTCTTAAGTTAGTCTGGTCTCCTGTGACTCACACAAAGTTTCTTTTTTTTTTCAGACACAGATTTACCATTTAGTGAGGTCAAGACAATCTGGAATACCTGTGTTTAAAGGGGTTGGTTGAATTTACCATGAATGATTAGACACACTAGGCCCAAGTTGGCTCTCATTGTGTGATGTTAGATAATTATCCATGCATTCATATAGTGTAATTCTGTTTTCCTAAGATATAGGCATCTTTTAGATTTTTAAATAGACTGTGTGTGGTCAAAGTTTACTATATTTTGGTGGTCAGTGTTTACTGTATTTTGGGAAGCATTTTGTTCTTGGTGGAAAGACATACTGGTCTAAGAATGGCATTGAATATCAGTGGAGAGTTCGATATTTTCACTTGGGACACATAGGACCATCTTGTGTAAATTTCTTATCTAGTAGATGATGTAGTTGAGGTACAGAGGAATAAAATACTTTGATAAGATGGCTAGAGCTGTAACTGAAATCCAGGACTCTTGACTTTTGGTCCCGTGGTGCACTATCTCTTTACAATTCTTATTTACTTGAGGACTGCGTGAAACATCTATTTAAATGTGTCCAATGTGAAAATTTCTTATATTGAATACTATTTCTAAAAGACAAATGGTATGTATACTAGTCTTATCTGAGACACTTGAGATAATATCCAGTTATTAGAAACAAGTGTTTGACTTTATAAATTCCCATCAAAAGAAGTTTTAATGCTTAGTAATGAAAGGGTCTTCTCCACAGCCTTGATGCTACTATCTGGGTTATTCCTGACTCATTTTTCTCATTCCAGCTTATGTTTCAAATCATTCTTGGTTAGTCAGTACTTAGGAAATGCTAAATGTCTTGAAGGTGCCATCGAGCATGGTTCCTTCAGTTTACCTGGAGGTAACCCAATACCCCAGCTCACTGTGAAAATTGCCATGACATCGCTGCCCAAGCTCTATATTCCTAGAATAACTAGTGAATTTGTTTCCATTGCTGTTCATTTAGTGCCTAAAATGAATGAACACAAATTTCTTATTCCTTGAGTTGAATAGTAATGGAAAAAAATACTTAAGTAGACACCTGCTGAAAATAAAAGGTCCATATGTAGGGTGGATACATATTTCTGGGATTTTATTAGAGGTTTGACCAATTTTGACTTCATTTGTATCATTTTCATGTTAACATAATATCAAAAAGATAGTTGATTAAGTGGAAAATATAAATCAGTGTACCTGGCTATTTACCCTGTGAGAACAGAAGTGTGATTAATGTGCTGAATAGTGTTGTGTAAAACCAAACTATTGAAATCACAGATGATTTGAGTTGGATTAATATCTTGAACCTATATTTTTAGTCACTTATTGGGGGAATGAGTTATTTTGCCCATCTTAATGATTTACAAGGTTATCAAGAACTATGACAATAGAATGGGAAATTTTCCTAAGATTGTAGAAAAATTGAGACAAATTGTTTTAGTCCTATCAAACTTATGTTAATAATTTTTGAGCGCTTATATATTTTGTAGGGTAGGTTTGCATTGTTTCAGATTAGTTGTATTATTTAGAATGAGTTTTCAGTGCCATGCAGATTTCATATGGTACATTGCATTCTATAATAATGTCTCCCACTTCATGACCAAGAAATCCACATAAAAGCCCCATAAATCACATGAGAAACTGTTGTAAGCAGTCTCACATTGGATAGGGTATTATTCATAGTACTAAATATTGTGACTTGAGGCCCTTCAAGATAGTTCCTCTTCCAAGAAAAGACATTGTCATACATTGTATCAACACTTCAAATACAAATTCCTTTAATATAATCTTTGTAATAATCTAACAAGGTAGGACTTATGCCCATTTTATAGAAAAAGGAAATTGAGGAGTGGAAAGGTTAAGCAAATCAGGAACCATCCCAGGCCAGTCTGATGCCAGAACCTGTTCTTAATCAATGCACCAGATTCTTTGAGTTACAGGTGTCAAGTCTTAACTCCTTCTCCTCATTTTTCATAGGCTACTTTTACACTCTCTTCTACTTAGCACTATAAGTAAGCTCCCATTCTTCATTTAGCTTTCTTGAATTAGCAGGCTAATTTATTACTTTTGAACCTAGCTCTGATCTTATTGCTCTCAGGACACTCAGGAGCCTTGGATTAGAGTTACCCTGTACTTGTGGGGTTTTTTTGTTTGTAGTTTTAGTTTTTTGTTTGTAGTTTTAGTTTGTGGGGTTTTTTGTTTGTAGTTTTAGAGATATTGATCATTTTCCTGATTAATTTACATTTGGGGAGTCAGCATGATAAAGTAGCAAGAGCAGAGATCTTAGATTAAGATCAAACTGGATTCAAATCCAAGGTCCAGTGCTTACAGCATCATCACTTCAGCTGAATTTCAGTCTTTTGGAGCCTTCCTTTCCTAGAATAACGGGATTTCTATAAAGATTTAGTGAAGGAATATATAACAATATAATCTGGAAGATCAGTTTTATTTCTACCTAATTGGTTTTAAGCAATTATATAATTTTTTTCTTATTACTGTTTTAAAAATAATATCTTCTTTATTATTTAACATTTAATACTCATTCTAGCTCTAGATGCATAATCTATATTGTGGTGTGTTTGGGCTCGGGACTTTATCAGAGTTTTGAGGATGTTAGAAATGTAACTGCCATTAGAACCATGCCCAGTATGACAGAGAAATTTACTGTTCACAGAATTTTCAAGTGTTCTCCCACGTTCCCTTCCCCTTCCATAAGTCAACCAGTCCCATCTGATTCCTTCTGGCTAATGAGCTGGGAGGGGAAGTAAAGAGATAAAAAACATTTACGAGTTGGTCTGTGGTTCTTCAGCTGTCTCTTTCTTTGATGCAGTAACCTAAATATGGAATGTCCCTGTTGACATAGTTACAAGATAGAAGTATCCTGAATCCCAGTGGCATCTGTTGGAAGCTACTAGACCCCTAAAGGACTTAGCATGAACAATCACTAAACCCTTATGAATTATGCTGAGATTCTGTGGCATGTTTGTTATTGCAGCATAGCCTAAGCTAACATGACTAATACATACATCCTTTGGAGGAGTCTGTTTTTTTACATGGTAAGGATACAGGTAACTTGAAAATATTAAGAAGAGTTGCAATAGATTACCTAAGTAATCCAAGTAGACAATTAACAGGAAAAGTCATTATTACCAGTAACTAACTCTGTGGTTCTATATAGAGAGAAAATTTTTTTTTTCTAACATTTTAAAAGAAATTGTTTTGTCACTAAATATTTTTCTGTAGGTTTAGAGATTGAGTCAGACCATCCTATGCTTGAGATAAAACTCTTCAATAATAAAAGAAAAGAACCTCAACTAATCATGTCATTCCAGGTCAGGTCATTGCTTTGTATAATCCAGGATTCACATCTCTTATATTGTCAGAAATAAATATTTTGAAGCAAGAGTGGAAACTCAAGAGTAGAACTGTCTGCTACTGAAGATGGTCTACAAAGACAATCAAATTTACAAAAAAAAAGATTCATGAAAGTTTCACAATTCAGTTATTTCACTTACCATAATGACAAAATGAGATCAATGACCCAGCAGCAACCCAATCAACATCGCAGCAATTTTCCTATAATTGGTTGACTAACTTGCATGGCTACTATGTCCAGTAGGTCCACTGCATTGTGGAATGATTTAACTCTTCAGACTCTACTTACTTATTTGCCAAAGTATTTGTATTTGATAGTGTGGAAACACAGAAAAATTTTGATTTCATGTTCTGTATGATTTGATTTAGAATTGTGGTTGATAAATGGATGACATTTAAAATATATGTGGGATTCTTACTGATTATGTTAATTTGATGAAGTTTTTGTTTTAATTGGAAAGGTCAAAAATGACATTTCACATTATTCTTTAATTACACATTCTATGCCTAAAGGTTCAATAATTGCTGTTTTGTTAGCGATGATATGATAAATGAGCAGGATAATGGCAGAGTGGAGTACACCAGAGTGACAGTTGGTCTGGAAGTCAAGAGTCCTGTGGTTTGCTCCTGGCTTTCTTAAAATGCATTTTTTACCCCAGCGACCTTGGGCTGGTCATGTAACTGTTCTAGGCTGTGTAGAGTGAAGATACTTCTACCCTCTGTCCTTAAACTCATAGGGTCAGTGTGAGGATCAGAATAGCTGACGCATGTGAAATGACGTGCAAATGTTAATGACATACAAATGTTATATTTACATTTATTTAAACTTGTGGACAGATATATAAACAAATATTTATTTCACGAGTTAATTCTCTTGGTTCTTTGTCTTCCAACTTGGAACACTAAATCTGTTCTTCAGTCACGTCTTGTGGACATTCCTGACCTTTCACCCCATCTGCAAATCTTGGCCAGATGCTCCTTATCTGTGCTCCAGAGAACCCTCTGCATAACTGTATTATAGCACTTACTGCATTACATTCGCAGGACATCTCTGCTTGTCTCCTCCACTAGACAGTGAACTTCTTGAGAGCTGTGGCAGGACAGTTTTTATTTATGTATCTCCCATTCCCAGCATAAAGCTTGGCACATTGTCGATACTCCTAAATGTTTACCAATCTGATCATAAAGCTTGGAGACACTATGATGACTACTGTATTTTTAAATAAATATTCTCATTTAAAAAATATGATTCCACTTGGCTGGTTGACAATTTACAATAAATATGACTTTGCAATTTTTAATTGGAAGCCTTTTAATTTCTTAATTAGCTTCATACAATTTATGTTACATCTAGTAGACAGCAATAAAAGAGTATTTTTTTCTGCTTCTAATATTACTAGAAATATTTTTTTGTAAAACATGAAAATTCTTTGCAACTTTTTCCTTTCTAAGTTCTATCGAGCAGTTTATGGAATGGCAACCTGCCAAACGGTGATCCATTTTTCTCAAAAACATCGTTTGAGACCATGCCAGCCAGGCACACAGAGCTTATCTACTGCATCATAGTACAGTCACATAATTCGTGCAAAATTATGTTTGACATTAAATTATAAACCCTTAGCGTAATAATAAAAAAATAAATAACCCTAAAAGCAAATTAAAAATATGTTTTCACTGGAGCAGGTTATTAGCCCACTGGAAACTTGATCTGTAGTAGTCAATCCATGGGCATGCTTCCATTTCTGGAGGGGTTTGAAGTTCCTCTCTGTCCAGAGAAAAATCCCTAATTCATGAGAGGAAAATTAGCTAATAAAATAATTTTTCCTCCTCAACTGCTCTGTTGATGAAAACATGTCCACTGCAATCATAGAAATGAGTGACTTTTCAAATAAAGTAGTTCGTGTTGCCATAAACAGAAGGATGGTAAGGCCATTGCTGTTCTTTGCCAAAGGAAAGGGTAGCCAGCTGTGTCCGGCTTTTTTTTTCTCTACTGCAATATTCACATAAATAGTCTCTTCTTGGGACTGAAGTAGCCCAAATGAGATCCCATCAAAGGGAATGTGGGTTCCTTCTGAGTCTGTGCATTCTAAAGCCTTGCTTGTTAGTTTAAAAAAAAAAATCTTAAAGTGCTGGAAAAAATACTTCTGTTTGATTACACCTAGTATTTCAACTGTTGTAATTGTTTTTACGTCTCAATTGGTTTCCTTAGTTGTCTGACAGACTGCTAATTATAGATCGAGATGTTGGTGGTGTCTAAATGGTCATTCTTAGATTTCGGTATACAAATCCAGGGATTTATTCACTGGTTAAAGCAATTCACTGCAGTCTGGACTGCCCTAAAGCTGAGATTAAATTATTATGTAGGTACCTTCCACGATAAACCACAGTAACAACCATGCAATAACAGCAAAGTTTACCTCCAACTTATTTATTTATGAGATTTAATTTTAATTGGTTTTCATATAAGTATAATATTTTTCTTTGCTTATTTGTAGTTAAAAATTTGTATTGTTGTTGTAATTAAATAGTTATTTTGCATCTGTATAAATGTTTATGAAAGATAACTTGTATTCCTTTATAAAAACATCAAAAAGGGGTATGTTTTCTTTAATATAATGAGAAACAAAGCCCACGAATCAGACAGACTGCATCTGTAGGGAAGATGGAAGACTACATTTCATCCAAGATGACATTTCAAAATGACTGCCAGGTAACCCACAAAATTTGTGGGTGTCCGCTACCAAATTCATTTTAGTATTGGGAATTAATTTTCCAACATGGTTTTGGAAGTAAGAGGTAAATTAATTATTTCAGGCACTGTGATATCACTGGAAGTCTGAAGTTAGAGAGTGATTCAGATGAACATGGAACCAGTAAAATAATTGGACTTAGTTCCTTTATCTTTCAAGGGCTCTTTTACATGACAACACAATATTCACACTGCTCCAAGGGATACCTTTGGCACTTCTACAATTCTAATTTCTTTCCCTGCTTACTAGTTCATTGTTGTTTCTTGGAACTCAAGCATGATGGGGGGGGATGGAGCTAGAGCTTGGTTTCTGTCTGCCTTCCTCAAGCAAGCCCCAGGTCTCTTGTTAGTGCAGAGAGCATTTGCAAGTTTTCCAGAGAGAGTAATTGCTCTCCTTAGCAAGGAATGCAAAGCTTTGCTAGGAATTCCAGTGGGATTCATCACTCTGGAGGGGTCTGAAGGTGAACTCAGGCTAGCTCACCGGGGCGCTGGGATTGATCATACACAGTCTCCTGGAGGAGCTGCACAGTTAGGCCTGCGATGCAGGTCAGCAATAGACCAGGAGCAGAAGAGAGAATCAGGTGGTTTAAATCTTCCCAACAGACAAGTGTGGAATGCCGTCAAGCAATACAAGTTTGCCCTTGATATTAGAGATCCGAGAGACTATTTCAGCAGGGAAAATAAGTCCCAGGCCTTCAGAAAGGAATGAAACGACAGTGTGAAAGGCAGCATAATGTCTCTACAAGCAGTTACTTTTCCTCCTTTTTTTCCTCTTTCTCTCAGTTTTCTGATATACGTTGTTTGTCTTTTTTCAAAAAATTTCTTTCATTTTTCAGAACAGAACTAGATTAGTAGGCATATTTTATTATTTGATTTATTTGTTTATCTGGTAATATTTGTTAAGAGGTTCGCACTCTGTCAGAAGTTTTTTTCTTTCCATAATAATGAATGTAAAAGGAACTTCAGCTGGTAAGGCAGAGATCATTTTAAAAAAAGGTAGTAGCTTAAATAGCACAGATGGTTTTTCTGGGGCCACAGCTTTCCTCAGCTTCAAGTCTACTTGGTCAAAAGATCAGTGGCTATGACTTAGCGGAAATTACATTTGGTCTTTGAGTTGCAGACTGAACATCTCTCCTCTGGCCCGATTTTATTACCATGTAATAAAATAAAATCCAAGGTACTTAAACTCTTTTTAATGAGGACTACCAAAATATTTTTAAAGTTATTCTGTGACTCTCCCTTTCTCCTCTCCATATTTTAATGAGTCTTGGAGAAAAAAAATGAACATTTATACCACGTCTATACAACATTAATACAACAATGGGAGCATAAAAGATTCAGATGAGCACTCATGTCAAATATGAAAGGAAATAACCAAGGTTTTCTCTTCTTTCTTTTTCTTTCTCTTGCTGAATTGATCAGATTAACTAGGTGTTTGCCTCAGAATTAAGGAAATTTCATAAAAGAAAACAATATCACTTATACACCAATTCTCTTAGTCTCTTTTTCTCTTCAACCTTGACCATTTGTTTATTTTAACCTTGCATGTTCCCTTAAAGAAAACAACAAACAAACTCCAAATTGCCAATTCCAGTGTTTTTTTGAAGATTGCTTTTTGTAAACTGGGGAATTGATATGAAACTAAATTTATTTTTTCAATATGAAACAAAATTTATGACTAGATCACAAGGTTTGGATCCTTTGTTGATACAAGAAGTAAACCTTATATGTACAGAGACACATATATGCTCATTTAAAGAAGACTGTCAGCAGCAAGTTTGTTGTTTTTTAATATCACATTAACTACTTGTCTGCATGGTTATTCTGTTGTAGGCTTCCTCTCCATTATAAAAATATAATAAAAAAAAAACTAGGGCAATATCATGGCTAAATCAGGTAAAGGTACTTTAACTGAGTTATTGAATCGAGATGAGAAGTTTTAAAAATGATTCACTCTTGACTTTTTCAATGAGAAGCAATATGGGCTCTTCTTCAGGCATTCTGCATGCAGTTATCTGAAGTTGCACTAATTTTGTATCAGATAAAGAAAATTACACATATCTTCCCAAACCAACACACACAGCAGAGCACACTGGCTGTGTCTCTTGCTAGCATATGGTATTCATCATTAGCAGTAGCGGCAGCAGCCACCTCCTTCAGTTGACTGGTGGAAAATAGAGCTCCAACTCAAATCTCTGTCTGCTTGCCATAGCTTTTTCCAGTTAAATTGGTACCGCAATCTGTATGGTTTCATCACTCCATTGGCAGTTTAATATAAACATCTGTTTCCAGTCTTTTATATCCTATCTGAGATTTATTCAGTCCCTCTGAGTTATCTGTCCTTTTCTCCTTCCCCATTTATTTCCCTTGACTTCTAAATGATGTTATATTTTCCAATATTTCCTTGATCTTTTGCTCAGATGTGTGCATCATTAAATATATTTAATTATCTTTTTTTTTCTTCTGGAGCCTGAACTGTTTGTTTATAATCTGTTCTCTCCTGATACATTATGAAGCTCTTTACCCTCACAGTGGAATTTTCCTTGGAAATAAAGTAGCATGACTCCAGGTTGCAATGATGGAGGTGATTATTTCATTGTGATTGGCATCAAGATCAAACTGTGAAGGATTTTATTCCAGTTTTGTCTATTCTCCACCCATATTTTGCATTTACCCTTTTACAATGCAAGGATTTGAAAGTCCTAGTGCTCAGGATTCATATTATTTTGCTTCCTCTTCTGTTAAATTTATAATGTTCTAAAGTAAGGGCATTTCCTGCAAGGTAATAATCTGTGGTAGAAGCAGAGACCCTGAATCAAAGACAGTAGAGTCTTTTAATTTAACTATTGGTTAAATGTCAGGAAATGTCCGGCCCAGAGGTCATTATTATTAAGTCAAATAGAAAGCTTTTATTTTCCTATCTCCTTGTTATTTGGGGAGCTGTTCATAAAGATTGATGCTGTGTAAGTCACTAACCACAGGGAAATGGAGGAATTCTGTAAACAAATGGCAAGCAGAACTTTGTTCTTATTGTCCCATTAAGCTTAATATGAGGTGTTAAATTTAATGAAATGTGGTGAGTGAAGTGTTACTTTTCTATTGGTTACTGTAACAGTCATTAACAAGTAAGACATGACTAGTACTGAAAATAGAATACTGTATCCATGACAACACAGAGTTAGGACAGCAATTACTTAATATTTTCTTGATTTATTAATTTCTTTATAAGTGGGAGAAACAAGAAGACTCTTGAGCTGGGCAGTTAATAGTCCAAATTAGCTAACATTTTTAGCTACATCATTTATATAGTCATTTAGTCATTCACTCATTCCTATAAACATTCGTTGAGGTTCTACTATATGGTAGACGCTAAG
Source organism: Tursiops truncatus (assembly GCF_011762595.2). Classification (NCBI taxonomy): domain Eukaryota; kingdom Metazoa; phylum Chordata; class Mammalia; order Artiodactyla; family Delphinidae; genus Tursiops; species Tursiops truncatus. The sequence continues at coordinate 85,044,519 of NC_047040.1, read as the reverse complement.
CATACAGAAATGAGTGAGACAGTTTCTGCCCACAGTTTTTCATGATCCAATTAGTACAGTGGTTCTCAAATGAGGGTCTCTGGACAAGCAGCATCTGCCTCACTGGGAACTTGTGAGGAATGCAGATTTTTAGGCCCTTACTAGACCTACTGAATCACACACACTGAGGTGAGACCCAGTGATCTTGTGTTTTAACAAGCCCTCCAGGTGCTTTTGGTGCTCCCTAAAGCTTGAGAACCACCAGTTGCATGAAGAAATTAAAAACTTTTCAATTAATAATATCTTGTTTTATGTCCAAAATGATTACAGAATAACAGAACACTTCCATTTAAGAGAGTTATAATTCCATAGAACTTCAGAGATTCCATAAATATTTATCCTTTAGGTTTATGGCCAAGAAGTATTGGACATAGACTAACTTCACATGATCGATTAAAAATCCTAACAACAAAAAACCTAATGAATATCTCACAGATTCCGTGGATCTTGGTACGTCTCTTCACTGATCCTATTGTTTCATGAATATTGAAAACTATCTTTTAAGAGAGAAACATATATTATAAGATGCTTGAAGAGTCACTATCATATTTATAATATTCAGTTTACCATAACGTTAGACAAATAACTGTTCAATAAATGTCCAGCCCATTTGTGGATTTAAATCTTGAAAAAAAATCACTTAACCTTTTCACTTACTTCTTCTTTTGCGAAATGAGGGTTGAAGTAGGGCTTGTGACTTACAATGCTCTCTCAGATCTTTTCCAATCTGAATATTTCGTTATTCTTCTTTGGAAGTCTGTTTGTTAATATAAGTTCCCCTCAGATGAATATATACACACACACATATATACACTACATAGATGTACATCTAATCAATTTTTCTTTGTATATTTACTTATTCTCTCTATTGCTTATTAAGCCTTGATCCTTAGTACAATTATGTCTTAGCTTTTCTGTACAACCATGGCCTCAGATTTTTGCCCACTTGGAACTGCATGTGTGTTCTCTCAAACCATCACTGTATACCCAGAACTGCCTTTTCTTGAACAGACACAAGATACCTCACCCTTTCACTCTTCGGAGTCCATCTAATTCTGTGAAGCACTCCAATGAAAATAACACCTACCACTTTGGGCTGTTAAACACTTATCTTTTCCCTCCCTTCATCCTGTTGATCTTGAGTGTATTAAGATGAGCACTTTTATTCCTTCCTTGCTTTTAATTATAACTGGTGACATGCTTTATAAACTCACAAAGATAATATTTCATGTAGGGACATCCCACATTTTGGATAGAAACATTTATATAACAATTGGACACCAATATGAAGAGTGAGTTGCATTGCAGGTAGGGTAATAGATTAGATCTATGGTTTTATATAATGTCAAGCTATTCATGGTTCAGGTGTGAGACCTGTGGGTCCTGTTACCTTTATTATCTGCTATAGTTGAAAACTGTAGCTCTACAATCATCAGCCATTTCAAGATGAAGATGTTGGTATAGTCAGTATGGCAGAGCCAGAGTGGTATACTGTAAAAACATTATTCAGGCTATCAGACCTGGGTTCAAATTCTGTCACCACTGTTCACTTGCTGTGTGATCCTAAACAAATTAAATGACCTCTCTGAATCTATTTTCTCAAATGCAAAGTAATGAAAATAATCCACATGTTGGGTTTGCTATGAGGGTTAAGTGAAGTAATATTTAGAAGAACCTACCGCAGGGCCTACCACAGGCCTGTTCAACATATGTCTATATCTGTGATCCAAACCTCTACCAGGAAATAAAAAACTGCCTACCTATCTCTCCATATGAATTTTACTCCAAGCTCTTGTATTAATATGCTGAAAAATAAACTCATTCCACCCCTCTCCCCATAACCTACCGCTCCTGTATTCTATGGATAAATGGTGTTGCTACTCAGACATTGTCCCAAATTGGAAACTCCCTTCTCCCTCACTCCACACATCCAACCGGGCACTAAAAGCAGATGGTTTTCACATCTCATATTCATTCCTACAGCTAATTCCTTAATTAAGACCCAAAATACCTTGCTTGGGTCATAGTATGGTCTCTAAATCAGCCCTCAATTCTCCATCTAGGGTGTTGCAATTCATACTCTTTACACTGCTGCCAGGGAGATCTTTTAAAACAAAAATCTTACACATGTTATTCTCTTGTATAAAATCATTCAATGATTCCCTTTAACTTTTTGGATAAAATTCAGTTTTTAGCATGACACACAAAGTTCTCTCTAGTTTGAAAATCAACTATCCTTCTCCATCCACCATGACCCCTCTCATCATTGTTACCCATGTCTCTACAATCACCCTGAATAAGAGATTTTTGTCTCTATTCGGGTTCTACCAAAAGCAGAGCCTGAGGCAAGGACTTGGTAGCAGGGAGTTTATTTGGGTGGCTATATAAGGAAGCAGGTATGAGGGAGGAGGAATAGAGTGTTGGGGTGAGGGTATGTCAGTGAAGTCCCTATAATCGTCGATAGAGCTTCATTCCTTGAAACCTCTGAGAAACCTGTAATACTCCCAGAATTGTCAGAAGAACAGGCAGCTGAGTCATTCTTCTGCCATCTCCTGTTCCCCACTGTTTGAAGGATGCCTTTGGGTGTAACACCCCAACCCTTTCAGGCTCCATTTGTGCAGAAGCTAAGTGACTTCCAGAACTTCAGAAAAGTCCCTGAAGTGGGAAATGCTTGAGCGGTATGCTAGCTCTGAGTTTGCACAGAACTGTGTATCACAGCTGTAGCTGAAATCACAGATGGGCCAAGGGGACACGACATCAGGCAATGAAGAGATGGCTCCATTGTGCTGCGGTTTTCTGCCTTCACATGAATTGTTCCCATGTGCCTAAATGTCTTCATTCCTCCTTCTTCTCCAAGTCATATAATTAACTAATACTGATCTCTCAAGTTGTAGTTCCAGAATTGGCTCTGCCAGAATCTCAAGTATTCGCTTTCTCTGATCACGAGTATTATCTGGAAGTCTTTCTTCTAAACACCCATAGCATTCAGGGTGGTGCTGCACCATATGCCACATTATCACAATAAATGGCACTTACTCTTTTACTTGTGCCTCTAGGATAGAAGCACCTCGAGGGTGGGAAATGTATCTTACTTGTCTTTGCTGCTATTTATAGTACAATGCCTGGGTATTTTAGAGCTCGAATCAATATTTGTTGAATAAATGGAAGCATGAATGAAAACGAATCCCCCAGACTAATTGTCATAAAACATTATTCCTTATCATATCATTTCTCATCAAAAATCATCCCTAACTGTACCCTGCTGACACATAATGACTAAATTCGTTAACTTGACTTTCCAAAACTGCTTTTCTAGCCTGATTTCCTATTACCCCCATTTAATAATTTTGTGCTTCAGACACACTGCTCATTCACTGTCCTTTAGAAGCCTTCTAGATCTCTTTCCTCATGCCTCTGGGCACACTATTCTGTCTTTTTTTTGAGTGTATGTCTTACTCTTACACATATTTTGAGGCCAGTTTAAACCCTGTTTTTCTAAAAAAAAAACAACAACAAAAAACCAACCAACCAAACAAACAAGAAAACCCCACTTCTTGACAATTAGCCTGTAGTGGTCATTTTCTCTTCTTTGAATTCTTGCATTTTTAGTTGTCCAGTGATCACTAATAACATTGCCATATGTATGTCATCTGAGTGTACTGTATCTCTTCAATTAATCTCTGTTTCTTGAAGTCAGATTCCATTTCTTACACTTAGTTTGGAATGAAATTTAATTCTTGGTATCTAATCCAGTACATAGAATGGGCCCTCGTATATATATTGCAAGCTCAATACTGTTTCTTTATGGATACACAGACTATTCAGACATATACTTACATATCAGTCATTTCAAACACACCTGTGACTCTGGTTAGTCAAAGTAGAACTGCATTCTGCTAAAATCAGCGGTCTTGAGCTGACTGATGGGGCAAAGCAGATAGAAATTTGATTAAAAATTTAGCAGTGGAAAGAAAGTATCATTTAGAAGTGGTCAAGAAAAAGAGAGACCATAAAGGGGGATTATCTAACAAGGCAATCAAGAATATCTCCTACAACAATGAAATTTTGCTGAATATAAAAATAAACAGAGAATGTAAGTTTATCTTTGAAAAAAGTTTAAAACAGTACCGAAATTTATTATCTTAACATATTTATTTAGTTGTATAATGTTTTAATGAGGGAAAGTGAGATGTGGTTAAATGATCTAAAAATATAGCCAGTTATATGGCTACTGCATTTTATAAATTATTAATATTTAAAAGATAAGACCTTTTAATTTTGAATGAACTAAAAACAATTAGGGGGATTTTTTTTTCTTTTTTGTAGAGGAAAACTGGGAGACTGGAGGTTTAAGATTGGTACAGATTTGTACTGTAATACATTTATATACTCATATTTTTTATCACCACTATGTATTATTTAATATAAAATACAAAAATATTGAAAAACATTTTCCTTAATTTTCATCCCTTCAAGAAATGGAAGCATGAATATGGATGTGATGATATGGCACTTTAACTTTTTACTCTTTGTGAGTATTATTTAATATTGGAGCAATTATAAAATATGGAAATTAAACATTTAAATAGACATTGGTTAAATCAATCAATAGATCTGAACTAGGAGACTAGGATGAATGATAGCAAAATCATTCGTTAACAGTTAATGAACAGACCGACCTTTGTTTAAATTATATTTTATAAGCTTTAATTATAATATAATTCTGACTTTTGAGCACAATATGGTTTTCAGGTAAATTCTGTGGGGTTACTTGTTTTTCCTTTTTTTTTTTTTTTTTTGTAAGATGATAAACTTAAGCAGGAGATTTGCTTATCATATGTGAGCAAAAGAAAAAGGAAAGGATTAAACAGAAACTGTTTCTTCCCCCACAGGGCTACCTTCCCACTATCTTCCGACATTAATACAAGGTTGCTGACTACGTTATGTTGTTACTAGGTTGTGTCAAATCAAGAGAATAATTGGACATTAAGATTCATCTCTGAATACATTAATTGGATGATTTCTTTATTTCTGTCATAAGTTACTAATGATTTCCTCTCCATAACTAGGGAAACTCTGAAGAACTCATTATTCTCTTGGGATTCTATAGCTACCTTAAGATGATTTTCGGTGGATGTGGTTGTTCTGGTAACAGTAGACTCTATATTAAGTTCCAAAATTAAAATTTCAAAAAGAAAGTATACTATTTAGATTTAAAATGTGCACCCTTTAGGGGGTTATTTCTTTTCAGATGGAATATGTTCCACAACAATGGTGCTTACGGAGAGACATGAGGACCCCACGAATACTAATATGCTCATCAGGATGATCATTGAAAACTCACATTTTCTCTAAATGCTGAGATTCTATAAATACCTCCTCTACATGTAGAAGACATGGGCCATAATTCTACTAAGCTCACAGGTTTTGTGCCTTGCTGCACTGGAAACTCATTGGGAGCAGATTCTCTTTCTTATTCACCTTTGTGTTCCTAGTGCCTTGCATAGTATAGGAGGCACTCAAATATCTGTTATCAGCTGATTAATAGAATCAATCTTTTTGAGTCTTAAGTGTATTAAACCAGAAATTATCTGAAGACTTCTCCTGTTGTAATATTCTATAAACTTTAAGCAGGCATCCTTCTGTAGAGAGTAAAAACTTTTCAAAAGTTTTTTCAATAAAAACTTTGCAAAGGGGGCTTCCCTGGTGGTGCAGTGGTTGGGAGTCCGCCTGCCGGTGCAGGGGACACGGGTTCGTGCCCCGGTCCGGGAGGATCCCGCATGCCGCGGAGCGGCTGGGCCCGCGCCCGGAGCCTGTGCTCTGCAACGGGAGAGGCCACGGCGGTGGGAGGCCCGTGTACCGCAAAAAAAAAAAAAAAAAAAAAAGTTAAAAAAAATGAATCAGATGCTTTACCTTCTTCATTACATCCATACATACAGGTGAAACTCATCAAATCTTAATCCCTTGGAACAAAGGATGGGGTGATGAGCTGAAGGGGTACCAACATGGAGTTCAAATCTGATAACATGGGAAAGGAACTCCAAAGACAAACTCAGCCCCAATCACCATTTAGCCTACTTGGGCCAGTCCTTGTATGACTATTTTTCCTTCTACCTTTGGCCCATGTACATTGGTGCCATCTTCTACTTAACACAATAAATATTGTCTCAGAAGACATGAGTATAAATTGAATTTTTGTAAATTAGATCACAGCATTCAATAAAGGGTTATTGAACTACAGCACATCCTGTATTTCAGGGTATGTGGGTAGAACCAGACCTTGACCTCACACATTTATAAACCAGTGAGAGAAACACACAAGCATGCGGATGATGATAACATGAGACATGGTACTACTGAAAGGAGCAAAAGATGCATTCCTCCTAGAACTAGCATGAAATGATCTGGGAAACCGTGCCCTTTGAAATGCCTTGGGACCCAACAATAAAAAGAAGTAGGTTACGAATACTCTTCAAAGTTCTTTTGTTTTCAAATAACAGACTCTGAAATTTACCTATAGTAAGTTTGAGTTTTCTATATGTATACTTTTTCTGTGTAATGGGTTTTGCCAAAGAGCTAAAAATCAAGTGACTCTTAAATTTTTAACAGAACGGGAACTTTTACTGCTTCTGCTTACTGTCTGTTGTCCATATAGAATTTGTCTGTGCTCCTGAAAGCTGCCAAATATGCTTCCATTTTTTACATTAACCATTATAGGTAAAGACAGAATAATGGATTTCTTTCAGTGTCTCCTTTGAATTGACAAGCAGGATCACTCTGTGTCAAGGAGATGTAGTTGCTGCTTTTCTATTAATAGTAAGTTACAATATTATAGGTGTTGTAGCAATTGGTTAAGCAAACAGAAACAATTATATGAATTTGACAGTAATGTTCCTCCACAATTTTATTTTACCTGTTCAGTTCAGATAATGAAAGTAGCATGCTAAAATAAAGCAAGTTTAGATTTGACTACTGGATGAATTCTTTTGATGAGTATTTTTGACCACATACTACATTCTAAGCATATAGAATGTAGAGCCCTGGAGATAGAGATAAGGACAAAAACAAATTCAGTCCGTGCTCTAAGAATGGGGTTTAAAGCCTGTTAGGAAAGGCATAGGTTAATTAAATAATCACACAATAAATGTGGAAAATACTAAAAGTACTAGAGTCATGAAATACAATTGAATGGTTTTAAGAGTGGGTGGGTGTGTATGTGGGTAAGTATTGTCATGTGATCGTATTTGCATTTTTAAGTACTCTGTCTGCAATGTGATTGGTATTGCCAACAGTGGATGTAAGGAGACCAGTTAGAAAGTCCAGAAAAAACAGCAATGCTAGTTTAAATTAACGTAATGCCAGTGATTATGAGAGAAATAGACAGTTGACCCAATTACTACTTCAGTAAAGGATTTAAAGGAATTTAAGCATTACTATTTATCAAGTGTCTATAATGTGTCAAATGCCCTTTTAGGTGCTAGGGGTACAAACGTGAACTTGTTAAAAAAAACTCTTCCCTCAAGAAACTCCCTGTTTGCTGTGACGTTTCCAAGTATGATGAACTATGCATTCATATCATAGAAAAAAAATAAAGTAGCTAATGTCAGATAATTCATATTAACCATCATTTAACTTTGCTGTATATTATATAACTTTCACTCTTGGGGATTCTTCAAGAATCAACAGAAATAATGCATTTGAAAACAAAGCATAAATATAAGGTGTTGTTAATTTCCTCTTTATAGCTTCCTAATAATATCTAGCTTAGGCTAATATTTAAATAAATTTTTGTTTCCTGAGAATACAGAAATTGGGCCTTATCTAACAAAATACCATAGACAGGTGGCTGGATGGCTTAAACAACAGACATTTGCTTCTCACAGTTCTGGAGGCTGGGAGGTCCAAGATCAAGATAATCGCAGATGCTGTTCCTATTGGGATGAGGAAGGAGGCTCTTCCTGGTTTGCAGACTGCCACTTTCTTGCTATGTGTCACATGGCAGAGAGAGAGTTCTGGTCTTCCTTAATCCCGTCATGGGGGCTCCACCCTCATACTTCGTCTAAACCTAATTCTCTATCATCGTTTTTTGGGGGTTAGGATTTTAACATATGAATTTTGGGGAAACACAAACATTTGGTCTATGTTTGCTAACCAGAACTTGCTAACCAGTAACAAAATAATTTAGCCTGGAATTTGCTCCTGGTAACAAAGAAGGTGACAGACAAATGTTTGGATTACTGAATCTCTGCTAGTGGTAGTACCACTGTGGTGCCTGCACTGCTTTCAGTCAATTAAATGAGAAGTAAATTAGAGTTTATGTTATTTTATTCACTTGAATTCAGGGTTTTTCAGGACATTAAGATTTTCTTTCCTAATGTTTCATTGTATACAATTTTAAACAAAAACAAAAGTAGAATAGTAATGATAATGATTCCCTTATTTCCACTACCACCTTCAACAAGTATCAACATTTCAACAATCTGATTCTATCTATTCTTCACTTTATTTTTTGTTTTCTCTGGAGTATTTTTAAACAATTCTAGACAAAATATGATTTCACCCATGAATACTTTAGTATGTTATTTCATCTGATAAGGCTTTTTTTAAACATAACCACCTCTACTTTGCTAATCAACCTAACAAAATTAACAAATATTTCTTAATATCACTTAATACTGTATTCAAATTCCCCCATTTATTTTCAAGATACATTTTTTATTGTTGGTTTACTCAAATCAGGATTCAACAAGGTTCACATAAATTCTGTACTTGGTTGTCATGTAGGTCTTTCTTATTCTGCAAGAGGCGTCTTCCTTCCTCTCTTCCTCCCTTTTTTCCTCCCTCCCCTTCTTCCTTTATTTTCATGCAGTCCATTTGTTGGAAATACCAGTCATCTGTCCTGGGAAAATTGGACATCCCTTGAGCCAACAGTAAGCTTGTTCCTCTGTCTCCTATATTTCCTGTAAATAGGTAATTAGATATAGGTTTCATTAACAACTTAGCTAAAGCTTTTCTGAAAGCATGGCTTGCAAGAAGGACCCCAGTGCCAGTACAAGTAGTTTATTTGGGATTCTCCACAAGACAGGAGAGAGGGAGTAGGGAGAGTGGGCCAGGCAGGGCAAGACCATTTAAGGTTGTGTTATCAAGGTGCCTACTGTAGACAGCAGGGCTCTCTTCAGTGGGGACTTCTGGGAAGCTTAGACAGCACCTCCCAAACTTGCCACTGGCTTCCCTTGCCCCTTGGTTGAAGGTTTTCCTGGAAGCTGGGTCTTGCACACAGTGAGTCGGAACTATTCCCCAGAGCTGCAGCTGAGATCAGAGGTGGGCAGAGGGATGAGATGAACACCAGAGGCTTTTGCTACTCAGTCTAGAATATTTCATATGTGGTTCTGTGTATGCTTTTTGTGTGAGGCATGTAATGACCAGGTGTCCCATTTTAAATGATTCTAAACTTGAAAAGTCATGTCAGCCTTTTAAAGTTCCTCAACAAATTTTCAATAGTGATTTTATGTTCATTGGTGGTCATTGCCTGTATGCATCATTTCTTTCAGAGTTGCGAGCTGGTGATTTTTCTAATTTCATCATTCTTTCTGTATTTACTTGTTGGGATTTTTCTAAAAGAAAAACTTTCTTGTATTAACCATTTAGTTACCTCAGAGTAACTAAAGACAGATAAATTCTTGATACTTTTCTTCCCCACTCCTTTTACAAACCAATTTACAGAGTAATGAGTTTGTGCCCTGACAACCTCCAGTGCAATCCGCTGAATCTTTTTTCTTCCCTGAACAGTAGGGAAGCATTGCCATGCTATTAAAAAATGGTGGGATGAGGATAGGTTTTTGGTTGTTTCACATGATTAACAAATTATTAGGCTCTCATGCTTAGTAAAGGGAGTAGAGGCATAATAGGGTGAATGGATAACTCAGCAGTAGGCAGGAGACAAGGAAGGCAAAATCACTCCTGATCGTAGCACAAGATAAGTCAATGCGGTAAGGCAAGCAATGGTCTTGGTGTTTGCACAACTCACAAAGAGTAGCTTGCATAAATTATGAAGTATGAAACCCCAGATTTCTGCTACTGAGGTGCATTTTGGAGCTCTTGATTCTCAGAGTAGAAGCCTGGATCTTTTCAGTCCCATTTTCCTAAAATGTTTTATAAAGGAATGTTAAAGACTATGAACAGTGCTGCCAAATTAAACTGCAAGTCAATTTATCTCACAGCTAAGTGGGGTCACCAACTCCCTCAACTTTGCCTGGGATTTTCCCAGTTTCAGCACAGAAAGTTCATCCCAGAAACCCCCTCAAGTCCTAGGCAAACCTGAATTACTGGTCACTCCATCGAAAAGGGATCTTTTTACTGAAAAGATGTTTATAACCTATGACCAGTTTTGAGGAGCATGTATGAGATTTCCTTAGTTTGCTGGCCCATCCTATTATTTTTCCCTTTCAGAAATTCTCCTTTGTGACCACCAGCACATGTTTATAAGGGACTAAGAAGGAAAGGCTATGTTCTCTATTCAAGGAACAGAGAAAGTGAGGTCACCAGGCCACATGGGGATCAAAACATTGCTGTTAGCATCACTAACACCTGTTTTAAGTTAATCTGAAAACGAGGGCTGGGAATAAAGATTTCTGCATAATTGTTTTTGTATTTGTTGTATTTTGCTGGGAAAAGTAATCTTTTGAAAAATTATTTTCTTTTAGACTTGAAACCCAGTTGACAACATTGCTAAAAACATAAAACTCAGCTATCATCCCACGTTGCATATTTGTGGAATCTATGGTCCTTCACACATCTTTGTACCTTGTCCTGGTAAATATTTCATTTTATAATACTTCTATGTAATCAGTTGGCTCTAATTGGCTAGAGGCAATTATTCTGACATACAAGAATTTTCCTTTCACCATCTGAATACCTATTTATGGGCTCAAAGTATCCTTCTGTGACCTTACTATCCTACATCTTATCTAGTTACCATTTTTATGTGTGCTTTTGTCCTACTCTGATGTGGTGCAACCAGACAGATGTATTACTTCCATCTATTGAAATTAGCCAAACATTGGGATTTTATTCCCTTCAGATTAAGCATATTCACAGATGGGTTAAAAAGAATGATTCAGCTGCTTCTCAGAATCCCTACCTTAAGGATTTTCAGCTGTGGCTGTGACTTGGAAAATTTTAGCAAAAGCCATGTGGGAAACATGTGGGAAATTTTTAGTGCCCAATATGCAGACGATGGGAATCCAAGGTGTAATCTAAAAGGGAAGATAATTAACAGTCACGTGGGTAACTTCAGTTCATATTTTACGCACAACTTTGGGAACATTGACTCATGAAAATGGAGCCTGTGTACAACACAAATATTTCTGAACATCATCCAACAAGTATATCAACAATCTGTTCCAGAGAATGAAGAGCTATAGTTGCTTTAGTCTTCACATTCATTCGTATTCTCTTTTTGATGGTACAAATATAAATAATGCCCTTTTAAAAAACCAGAGTTTAGTTTCAAAATTGGTTGAAGTAGATTTTAGATTCTCGGGGAGCCATGGGAAAATCAGCACACCTCTCTGAACTCAGGTTTCCTCATCTTTAAGTGAGTGATAGAGATGACTGCTCAGCTGGCCTCACAGGCTCTTTATCAGGAACAAATGGGATAATGTAGAAAAGAGGGATGGATTTTAAAGTAATAAACACTAACCAAACGTTAGTTATATTTATAGAGCTACTATTTCTTAGGACTTGATGGGTACTTTCTATTTGTTGATGTATTATTCATAAAAACCATGTCAAATTTTGAAAAATACTCAATAGCATATTACATAATGATTGGCGCAAGGTAAACAGTTAATAAATCTATTCTTTTAAAATTTATTGAATCATATCTCCATATGTATTTATTTCTAGAAAGAAAATAATCCAGAATGATATCATATTTTATTTATCTGGACTTTAGACTCTGGTTGGCATTTTCAAATATTCTATCTACAGATATTCTCTTCCTTTGTACTGAACTATTTTGGGAGGAAAAAGATCTTGTGTATTCCTAATAATATAAATTTTACTGCATAAAATATCACTGAGCTACTGTCTACTGTTTTAAACATTTCCCAAGGAAAAATATTTCATCCTGGATTAAACTAGGTGTCTAAATAGATTGATTCTTACCCTGAAGTCACTGAAATAGCATTTTAATGCCACTTTCAAAATATAAATTTTGATGTGGTTTTTGAAAGGTGAAACGAATAAAATTTTTGAAGCTAAAAATAAAGGAGAGACTGTGACAATCATTTTAATACAAAAAACACAGATACACGCTCCATTTGTTATTTTCTAATTTAAATAATATAGTGGTTACTGAGAGACATCAACAATATTTTTGTCAGGTGTCATTATGCACAGATGACAATTATCAGATATTTTGGAATGACAATATAGGGCCTTCGAGTAGATTTCTTTAAATTTGTTCTAAGTGCTTCCAGTCCTGTTTGCTTTCTTTAGGTTTTACTGCATTAGGGGGAAACAGACCTCTTTCTCCTGTGACAAAGAGAGAACCCAGGAAGGGGCAGTTTTTTTCCCCTCACAGGTGATGGAGTTTGTATAAAGAATGCAGTAGATAATAGCTGGCTTGTCTTCTGAACAGATGGTGATGGTCTTGTTGCTAGGATAAGGCCTCAAGAATTTAGTTTTTAATTCCACATTTTTTGCCTCAGTGCCATGAATATCCCTAGGTTTCCCAAGGCAAAACAAACAAACAAACAAACAAAAACCTACACAGGAAGAGTGACAGAGAGAGAGATGGGGCGGTAGAGCAAAGACTGAAGCCAGGTCAATAGAGGCTTTGGGGAAAATGCCTGCTCAGCTGTCTGCAATCACCTGGGTTTGAAAGGCAGGCAGGAAGGAAGATTGGTTTGGCAGAAGAACTGGGCCTTTTGATGCCTCTGATACCACAGAGAAAAATACCCATTTCTTCCCATTAGAAGTCTGTTGACTTTCCTAATTAAGAGAAACATGTTTCTGAAAGTGTTAGCTCTTCCAGCATGACATTTATAAAAGCAACTAGATATACACACAGGAATGTTTGCCAAGAATTTGGGCTAATGGTGGTCTATGAAGCATTTTACAGAAATATTTTAAAACAGTTGCCATATCTAAAAGTGAATGACTTTCATTCCCTCCAGTCAATTAAACATCTAATTTCAACTCTAGGAGATAATAACTGAAGTATTTTTTTTATAAATGAATAAATAGTTAGAAAACTGTTAAACACATAGCTTCAAAGCATGAAAAATATATTCGTTTAACAGCTTTCTTCTCTTTTTTTTAACATCTTTATTGGAGTATAATTGCTTTACAATGGTGTGTTACTTTCTGCTTTATAACAAAGTGAATCAGTTATACATATATATATATATATATATATATATATGTCCCCATATCTCTTCCGTCTTGTGTCTCCCTCCCTCCCACCCTCCCTATCCCACCCCTCTTGGTGGTCACAAAGCACCGAGCTAATCTCCCTGTGCTATGTGGCTGCTTCCCACTAGCTATCTATTTTACGTTTGGTAGTGTATATATGTCCATTGCACTGTCTCACTTTGTCCCAGCTTACCCTTCCCCGACCCTGTATTCTCAAGTCCATTCTATAGGAGGTCTGTGTCTTTATTCCTGTCTTGCTGCTAGGTTCTTCATGACCAATTTTTCTTTTTTTAGATTTCATATATATGTGTTAGCATATGGTATTTGTTTTTCTGACTTACTTCACTCTGTATGACAGACTCTAGGTCCATCCACCTCACTACAAATAACTCAATTTCGTTTCTTTTTATGGCTAATATTCCATTGTGTATATATGATACATCTTCTTTATCCATTCATCGTTGATGGCCAATTAGGTTGCTTCCATGTCCTGGCTATGGTAAATAGAGCTGCAATGAACATTGTGGTACATGACTCTTTTTGAATTATGGTTTTCTCAGGGTGTATGCCCAGTACTGGGATTGTGCAGTTATATGGTAGTTCTAATTTTAGTTCTTCAAGGAACCTCCATACTGTTCTCCATAGTGGCTGTATCAATTTACATTCCTACCAACAGTGCAAGAGCGTTCCCTTTTCTCCACACCCTCTCCAGCATTTATTGTTTGTAGATTTTTTGATGATGGCCATTCTGACTGGTGTGAGGTGATACCTCATTGTAGTTGTGATTTGCATTTCTCTAATGATTAATGATACTGAGCATTCTTTCATGTGTTTGTTGGCAATCTTCTTTGGAGAAATGTCTATTTAGGTCTTCTGCCCATTTTTGGATTGGGTTGTTTGTTTTTTTGATATTGAGTTGCATGAGCAGTTTGTAAACTTTGGAGATTAATCCTTTGTCAGTTGCTTCGTTTGCAAATATTTTCTCCCATCCTGAGGGTTGTCTTTTCGTCTTGTTTAAGGTTTCCTTTGCTGTGCCAAAGCTTTTAAGTTTCATTCAGTCCCATTTGTTTATTTTTGTTTTTATTTCCATTTCACTAGGAGGTGGGTCAAAAAGGATCTTGCTGTGATGTATGTCATAGAGTGTTCTGCCTATGTTTTCCTCTAAGAGTTTGATAGCGTCTGGCCTTACATTTAGGTCTTTAATCCATTTTGATTTTATTTTTGTGTATGGTGTTAGGGAGTGCTCTAATTTCATTCTTTTACATGTATCTGTCCAGTTTGCCCAGCCCCACTTATTGAAGAGGCTGTCTTTTCTCCACTGTATATTCTTGCCTCCTTTATCAAAGATAAGGTGACCATATGTGTGTGGGTTTATCTCTGGGCTTTCTATACTGTTCCATTGATGTATATTTCTGTTTTTGTGCCAGTACCATCCTGTCTTGATTACTGTAGCTTTGTAGTGTAGTCTGAAGTCAGGGAGCCTGATTCCTCCAGCTACGTTTTTCTTTCTCAAGATTGCTTTGGCTATTCGGGGTCTTTTGTGTTTCCATACAAATTGTGAAATATTTTGTTCTAGTTCTGTGAAAAATGCCAGTAGTAGTTTGATAGGGATTGCATTGAATCTGCAGATTTCTTTGGGTATTATAGTCATTTTCACAATGTTGATTCTTCCAATCCAAGAACACGGTATATCTCTCCATTGATTTGTATTATCTTTAATATCTTTCATCAGTGTCATAATTTTCTGCATACAGGTCTTTTGTCTTCTTAGGTAGGTTTATTCGTAGATATTTTACTTTTTGTTGCAATGGTAAATGGACGTGTTTTGTTAATTTCACTTTCAGATTTTTCATTAGTAGTGTATAGGAATGAAAGAGATTTCTGTGCATTAATTTTGTATCCTGCTACTTTACCAGATTCATTGATTAGCTCTAGTAGTTTCCTGGTAGCATCTTTAGGATTCTCTATGTAAAGTACCATGTCATCTGGAAACAGTGACAGCTCTACTGCTTCTTTTTCCGATTTGGATTCCTTTCATCTCTTTTTCTTCTCTGATGGCTGTGGCTAAAATTTCCAAAACTATGTTGAATACTAGTGGTGAAAGTGGGCAACCTTGTCTTGTTCCTGATCTTAGTGGAAATGGTTTCAGTTTTTCACCATTGAGGACGATATTGGCTGTGGGTTTGTTATATATGGTCTTTATTATGTTGAGGAAAGTTCCCTCTATGCCTACTTTCTGGAGGGCTTTTTTCATAAATGGGTGTTGAATTTTGCTGAAAGCTTTCTCTGCATCTATTGAGCTGATCACATGGTTTTTCTCCTTCAAATTGTTAATATGGTGTATCACATTAAATGATTTGCATATATTGAAGACTCCTTGCATTCCTGGGTTAAACCCCACTTGATCATGGTGTATGATCCTTTTAATGTGCTGTTGGATTCTGTGTGCTAGTATTTTGTTGAGGATTTTTGCATGTATGTTCATCAGTGATATTGGCCTGTAGTTTTCTTTCTTTGTGACATCTGTGTCTGGTTTTGGTATCAGGGTGATGGTGAATGAGTTTGGGAGTGTTCCTCCCTCTGCTATATTTTGGAAGAGTTTGAGAAGGATAGGTGTCAGCTGTTCTCTAAATGTTTGTTAGAATTTGCCTGTGAAAGCATCTGGTCCTGTGCCTTTGTTTGTTGGAAGATTTTTAGTCACAGTTTCAATTTCAGTGCTTCAGTGCTTTCAGTGCTGTTCATATTTTCTATTTCTTCCTGGTTCAGTGTCGGAAGGTTGTGCATTTCTAAGAATTTGTCCATTTCTTCCAGGTTGTACATTTTATTGGCATAGGGTTGCTTGTAGTAATCTCTCATGATACTTTGTATTTCTGCAGTGTCAGTTGTTACTTCTCCTCTTTTATTTCTAATTCTGTTGATTTGAGTCTTCTCCCTTTTTTTCTTGATGTATCTGGCTAACGGTTTATCAATTTTTTTATCTTCTCAAAGAACCAGCTTTTACTTTATTGATCTTTGCTATCATTTCCTTCATTTCTTTTTCATTTATTTCTGATCTAATGTTTATGAATTCTTTCCTTCTGCTAACTTTGGGCTTTTTTTGTTCTTCTTTCTCTAATTGCTTTAGGTGTAAGGTTAGGTTGTTTATTTGAGATGTTTCTTGTTTCTTAAGGTAGGATTGTATTGCTATAAACTTCCCTCTTAGAACTGCTTTTGCTGCATCCCATAGGTTTTAGGTCATCATGTTTTCATTGTCATTTGTTTCTAGGTATTTTTTGATTTCCTCTTTGATTTCTTCATTGATCTCTTGGTTATTAAGTTGTGTATTGTTTAGCCTCCATGTATTTGTATTTTTTACAGATTTTTTCCTGTAATTGATATCTAGTCTCATAGAGTTGTGGTCTGAAAACATACTTGATACGATTTCAGTTTTCTTCAATTTACCAAGGCTTGATTTGTGACCCAGGATATGATCTATCTTTTTTTTTTTTTTTTTGCGGTACACGGGCCTCTCACTGTTGTGGCCTCTCCCGTTGTGGAGCACAGGCTCCGGACGCGCAGGCTCAGTGGCCATGGCTCACAGGCCTAGGCGCTCTGCTGTATGTGGAATCTTCCCAGACTGGGGCATGAACCCATGTCCCCTGCATTGGCAGGTGGACTCTCAACCACTGCGCCACCAGGGAAGCCCATGATCTATCTTTGAGAATGTTCCATGAGCACTTGAGAAGAATGTGCATTCTGTTGTTTTTGGATGGAATGTCCTATAAATATCAATTAATTACATGTTGTTTAATGTATCATTTAAGGCTTGTGTTTCCTTATTTATTTTCATTTTGGATGATCTGTCCATTGGTGAAAGTGGGGTGTTAAAGTCCCCTACTATGATTGTGCCACTGTTGATTTCCCCTTTTACGGCTGTTAGTATTTGCCTTATGTATTGAGGTGTTCCTGTTTTGGGTGCATAAATATTTACAATTGTTATATATTCTTCGTGGATTGATCCCTTGATCATTATGTAATGTCCTTCTTTGTCTCTTGTAATAGTCTTTGTTTTAAAGTCTATTTTGTCTGATATGAGAATTGCTACTCCAGCTTTCTTTTGATTTCCATTTGCATGGAATATCTTTTTCCATCCCCTCACTTTCAGTCTGTATGTGTCCCTAGGTCTGAAGTGGGTCACTTGTAGACAGCATATATACAGGTCTTGTTTTTGTATCTATTCAGCCAATCTATGTCTTTTGGTTGGAGCATTTAATCCATTTACATTTAAGGTAATTATCGATTTGTATGTTCCTATTACCATTTTTGTAATTGTTTGGGGTTTGTTATTGTTGGTCTTTTCCTTCTCTTTCGTTTCCTGCCTAGAGAAGTTCATTTAGCATTTGTTGTAAAGCTGTTTTGGTGATGCTGAATCCTCTTAGCTTTTGCTTGTCTGTAAACGTTTTCATTTCTCTGTCAAATCTGAATGAGATCCTTGCTGGGTAGAGTAATCTTGGTTGTAGCGTTTTCTCCTTCATCACTTTAAATGTGTCATGCCACTCCCTTCTGATTTGCAGAGTTTCTGCTAAAAGATCAGCTGTTAACCTTTTGGGGATTTCCTTGTGTGTTATTTGCTGTTTTTCCCTTGCTGCTTTTAATATTTTTTCTTTGTATTTAATTTTTGATAGTTTGATTAATATGTGTCTTGGTGTGTTTCTCCTTGGATTTTTCCTGTATGGGACTCTCTGTGCTTCTTGGACTTGATTATTTCCTTTCCCATATTAGGGAATTTTTCAACTATAATCTCTTCAAATATTTTCTCAGTCCCTTTCTTTTTCTCTTCTTATTCTGGGACCCCTATTATTCTAATGTTAGTGCGTTTAATGTTGTCCCAGAGGTCTCTGAGACTGGCCTCAATTCTTTTCATTCTTTTTTCTTTATTCTGCTCTGCAGTAGTTATTTCCACTATTTTATCTTCCAGGTCACTTATCCATTCTTCTTCCTCAATTATTCTGCTATGGGTCCCTTCTAGAGAT
Source organism: Tursiops truncatus (assembly GCF_011762595.2). Classification (NCBI taxonomy): domain Eukaryota; kingdom Metazoa; phylum Chordata; class Mammalia; order Artiodactyla; family Delphinidae; genus Tursiops; species Tursiops truncatus. The sequence continues at coordinate 85,026,049 of NC_047040.1, read as the reverse complement.
TTTTAAATTTTATTTATTTTGTTGTTCATCATTGTTTGTTTGCTCTTTAGTTCTTCTAGGTCCTTGTTAAACGTTTCTTGTATTTTCTCCGTTCTATTTCCAAGATTTTGGATCATCTTTACTATCATTATTCTGAATTCTTTTTCAGGTAGACTGCCTATTTCCTCTTCATTTGTTTGGTCTGGTGGGTTTTTGCCTTGCTCCTTCATGTGCTGTGTTTCTCTGTCTTCTCATTTTGCTTCACTTACTGTGTTTGGGGTCTCCTTTCGCAGGCTGCAGGTTCGTTGTTCCCAATGTATTTGATGTCTTTCCTCAGTGGCTAAAGTTGGTTCAGTGGGTTGTGTAGGCTTCCTGGTGGAGGGGACTAGTGCCTGTATTCTGGTGGATGAGGCTGGATCTTGTCTTTCTGGTGGGCAGATCCACATCTGGTGGTGTGTTTTGGGGTGTCTGTGGCCTTATTATGATTTTAGGCAGCCTCTCTGCTAATGGATGTGGTTGTGTTCCTGTCTTGCTAGTTGTTTGTCATAGGATGTCCAGCAATGTAGCTTGCTGGTCGTTGAGTGGAGCTGGGTCTGGGCATTGAGACAGAGATCTCTGGGAGATTTTCTCCATTTGATATTACATGGAGCTGGGAAGTCTCTTGTGGACTAGTGTCCTGAACTTGGCTCTCCTACCTCAGAGGCACAGCCCTGATGCCTGGCTGGAGCACCAAGAGCCTGTCATCTGCACGGCTCAGGATAAAAGGGATAAAAGAAAGAAAGAAAGAAGGTAAAATAAAATAAAATAAAGTAAAATAAAATAATTAAAATAAAATATAATTATTAAAATTTTTTTTAAGTAATAAAAAAAAAGAAACAAAAAAGAGAGCAACCAGACCAAAAATCAAATCCACCAATTATATCAAGTGCTATAAACTATACTAAAAAAAAAAAATAAGGAACGGACAGAGAGAACCCTAGGACAAATGGTAAAAGCAAAGCTCTACAGACAGAATCACACACAGAAGCATACACATACACACTCACAAATAGAGAAAACGTTAAAAAATATATATATATCGTTGCTCCCAAAGTCCACCTCCTCTATTTGGGATGATTCGTTGTCTATTCAGGTATTCCACAGATGCAGGGTACATTAAGTTGATTGTGGGGATTTAATCCGCTGCTCCTGGGGCTGCTGGGAGAAATTTCCCTTTTTTTTCTTTGTTCGCACAGTTCCTGGGGTTCAGCTTTGGATTTTCCCCTGCCTCTGCGTGTAGGTCGCCTGAGGTCGTCTGTTCCTGCTCAGACGGGATGGGGTTAAATTAGCAGCTTATTAGGGGGCTGTGGCTCACTCAGGCCTGGGAGAGGGAGGGGCATGGAATGTTGGGCGAGCCTGCGGCAGCGGCCAGTGTGACGTTGCACCAGCCTGAGGCGCGCAGTGTGTTCTCCCAGGGGAAGTTGGCCCTGGATCATGGGACCCTGGCAGTGGCGGGCTGCACAGGCTCCTGGGAGGGGCGGTGTGGACAGTGACCTGTGCTTGCACACGGGCTTCTTGGTGGCTGCAGCAGCAGCCTAAGCATCTCATGCCTGTCTGTGCGGTGCACACTGATAGCCGCGGCTTGCGCCTGTCTCTGGAGGTCCTTTAAGAGGTGCTCTTAATCCCCTCTCCTCGCACACCAAGACACAAAGAGGCAAGAAAAAGTCTCTTGCCTCTTCGCCAGCTCCATACTTTTCCCAGGCTCCCTCCCGACTATCCATGGTGCACTAAACCGTTCAGGCTGTGTTCACACAGCCAACCCCAGTCCTCTCCCTGGGATCTGACCTCCGAAGCCCGAGCCTCAGCTCCCAGCCCCTGCCCGTCCCGGCGGGGTAGCAGACAAGCCTCTTGGGCTGGTGAGTGCCGGTCGGCACGGATCCTCTGTGCGGGAATCTCGCCACTTTGCCCTCCGCACCCCTGTGGCTGCACTCTCCTCCGTCACTCCGAAGCTCCCCTCCCGCCACCCCCCATCTCGGCCAGTGAAGGGGCTTCCTAGTGTGTGGAAACCTCTCCTCCTTCACAGCTCCCTCCCACTGGTGCAGGTCCCGTCCCTATTCTTTTGTCTCTGTTTTTTCTTTTTCCCTACCCAGGTATGTGGGGAGTTTCTTACCTTTTGGGAGGTCTGAGGTCTTCTGCCAGCGTTCAGTAGGTGTTCTGTAGGAGTTGTTCCACATGTAGATGTATTTCTGATGTATTTGTGGGGAGGAAGGTGATTTCCACGTCTTACTTTTCCACCATCTTAAAACTCCTTTCCAACAGCTTTATTCTTTTATCGCTAATTTACTTCAGAGAATTTCCTCTAGTGTAATTTTCAATAAAATGCTGTTATTTTGAAGTCTTCTTTATTGAATACAAGAGCTATGTATATGATTGTAGGCCAATAGTCTAAAAGACTTGGGGATGCTGAACACTCAACTGTGAGTGAGGGTGTCTGTGTGTTAGGACCGGATTACCTGCCAGGGTTGTCGGATCATATGCCTGATTGGTCAGTTCATCAAATCATCCATTTTGTTGCATGTCCTCCCCCAACCCCCAAACACACACTGTAACTGACATTAATCACTTGTCTGAGAACTCTCTGGATGTGACTTTAATCATTCAATAGTTGACCATATGATTTTTATGACTAATGTGACCGTTGGCATTGTATGCAAGTCCCCCACTTAACCTGAGTCTCACCGTAAAATGTTAACATGTGTTTGCTGAGTCTCTACACTGAAGTTCAGACTAAGATCGGGCCCCTGCTAGTGCTGAGAAATCTATATACCTCACTCAACATTGTTATTGGGCATACTGCATTGAGAGCTGTTGCTGAAGCTTGTAGTACTTAGACTGAGAGTATAAATCACATACTATTATTGTTTCAAAAGGGGCCAATCACACTCAGGTTTTATACTAGCTGCTTTGGAGGGAAAGGATGCCATAGGTTCTCCTTTGCACACCTCCTCTAACCTTTGCATTTATGACCTACTGCAATTCTGCATCCCCTGACAAACCATCCAGTGTTTTAGGGGCTCTTCTTGTAAAATGGCCTAACATTTGTCTTTTTAAAATCCCTACCCTCGGGCTTCCCTGGTGGCACAGTGGTTGAGAGTCCGCCTGCCGATGCAGGGGACACGGGTTCGTGCCCTGGTCCGGGAAGATCCCACATGCCATGGAGCGGCTGGGCCCATGAGCCATGGCCACTGAGCCTGCGCGTCAGGAGCCTGTGCTCTGCAATGGGAGAGGCCACAATAGTGAGAGGCCCGTGTACCGCAAAAAAAAAAAAAAAAAATTCCCTACCCTCATCAAAATTACCTGTTTGGTATTATACTCCCTCAGGGCCTTTAAGTAAACTATCTGTATGGTCTGATTGATTTAATTCAAGGTAAGTTGTTATTGACTTATTAATGGCTTCATAGGTAATATCCTTGTTTTCTGGTAAAGATTTTTAACGACACGCAAAAATAACAGCTAGTGATTAGAATTCTAAATGCTACAGGAAAAATGGTAATAAGAACATGGGGAATGGAACAGATATTTTTGGCAGAAATGCTTTTCAGTATTTCTCAACGCATGTCATGTAAATGGCTGCCTTTTCTACTAAATGACTGACCAGCTTTGTTTTAGAGAATTTTTGCCATATTCAACTGTATGTGTGTCTGGAGATGTGGTAGACGCCATAATCTGGCTCTTTATTTCTACTGGCTAAGGCATGCTATAAAATGTGTCCTCCAAAAAAGCAGACTTCATTTAAATAACCGATTGTTTTGGAATTGCCCAATTACTAAACTATTCATTTGGCCAAATTTACTTTAAGAAATTATTTCCAAACTTATTTGCATGGAGACACAGGCATATTTTATCTCAAATTAATTTATCTCAAGTTTCATACTCCAAACATTGGATCTTCGCAGAACACATGTCCTTATGTAATTTGCATTCATCAAAGAAGTACATGATTGAGTTTCACCTGATTGTGCAAGTTACAAGTGAATCTGATATATCTCTCTGTGTTTTCTTATTATTTCCAGTTTTAATAAATAGAGAAACAAAGGCATTAATATTCAATTTTAAATGTAGAAAAAAACCACAAGTATTTTCAATTCAAATCCTGTAATTCAATGTCCTTTAAATTTAAATAGTTTTTATTTTATGATATTTTACTCAAAGCATTTCACCTTATGTTTATTTCCAAAATTCCATGGGTGTATGTGTATATCTGTATATGCTTTATATTTGGACAGCCAGATTTTTTTTTTTTTTTCCGGTATGTGGACCTCTCACTGTTGTGGCCTCTCCCATTGTGGAGCACAAGCTCCGGACGTGCAGGCCCAGCGGCCATGGCTCATGGGCCCAGCCGCTCCACGGCATGTGGGATCCTCCCAGACCAGGGCACGAACCCGTGTCCCCTGCATCGGCAGGCGGACTCTCAACCACTGCACCACCAGGGAAGCCCGGACAGCCAGATTTTTTAAAAAGACCATCATGTTGTAGAATTATCAGATCCCCAGAAAGCTGACTTTAACAACTGTGAAGTCCTGTTGAATGTGGCCTTAAATCTCTCCCCACCCCTTTTAAATATACAGAGCTCATGGTGGCAGCAGACTTTAAAATTCTGATTTATGACTATTCCCTTTTAACACTTTCATGATTTGAATGACCACTAAGGCAGGTTTGAAACCAAAACGGAATAGTGAAAGGTCATGGCTGTTGCTACAGAAATCTTGTTGGGTTCTGTGGGACCAGTTATTTCTGATTAAGACATTTCAGTTGGCCAAGCTTATCAATGGGCATCAAGTAACGGATTTGCAAACAGGCCTGCTTGGAAGAGGGAAAAGTTAAGGCTGGAGAAAATAATCATAGGTTTCCTTTTTTTTTTTTTTTTAAACACTGTTTTCTCTACATGTATCACTTTATTTCTTGATTTTAATGAAGTGTATATATTTTCTGACAGCCATGAAAACTATGTGATATGAAGAGAAATGCCATTGTTCTTATTGGATAATTTCCTATCAGAGCCCATCAGGGGGTCCAGGCATTTACAATGAAGATCAGTAATTGTACTATCTTGCTTGGTGGGTAAGTCATTCAGAAGGGAGCAAACTGTAAAAACTGAGCCTGCTATTTTTTGGTGAGTGCCTCGTCAATCTGTTTAAGTAAACTTTGGTATTACCCAGAAGATTGTTCTCTCCTAATTATATTGCTAACACTGTGTTCAAATTGTGTGAACATTCTGTCTTAAATGAACTCCACTGCATGTAGATTTTGCAGGGATCTCTAAACAGAGGGTGGTTTCATTTGTACCACAGTTATGGATATTTTATATACAGCCCAGTGAGTTAAAGACAAAAGTTGTTTTTAGCAGTTTAATGAAAAAAGTATAAATTTATGTACAAATATAAAAAGTATAGAGAAAAAATGAGGATATTACTTGATACTGTATGGTTTTATATCTGAGTATAATAGTCACTCTCCTGGTTTATTTCTTGGCAATCCCTAAAGAGCTTAGCACTGTACCTAGCATAGGATAAAATAAAAAACTGACTAATATGATGGATAGAAATGGATTAGATCTAATTACAGCCTGTTTCAAGTACAAAAAATATAAAGAGAAGATTTAGAAAAGATGTTTGGGGGAAATTTGGGATTAGAATAAAAACAGGAAGTCCATTGAGAAAGTTAGCATTTTATCCCAAATCAAAATTCTTCTGATTCATGGGATGTGGACTAGCTGGAGGGAAGGAATGACAACGATAAGATAACGGGACAAGTTGCCTTTATTGTCTGCAATTCATTGACTTCATAATTATATATCAGAGAATAGGATTTCAGGGCATAGTGCACTGAACAAAAACTTCTGAGATTATGACTAAGTAAACTAGATTCTGTGAGTATTTGAAGCTACTCCCTGAAGTTGTGAAAAGGAAGGAATAGTTCTTCCTAGGGTGCTTAACCAAACTGGCATTGGGTACATGGAGAATCTGACTCGATACAAAAGAGATAACACACACCATATGATATGTTATCTGAACTATATGTTCCCTACTATTTTCAGTACCATTTTGAAGGTTATGAGATTGATTCACCCTCTATCTTTTTTTTTTTTTGCGGTACGCGGGCCTCTCACTATTGTGGCCTCTCCCGTTGCGGAGCACAGGCTCCGGACGTGCAGGCTCAGCGGCCATGGCTCACGGGCCCAGCCGCTCCGCGGCATGTGAGATCTTCCCGGACCGCACCGGGGCACGAACCCATGTCCCCTGCATCGGCAGGCGGACTCTCAACCACTGTGCCACCAGGGAAGCCCCACCCTCTATCTTGTATTGCTTTTATCTTTTTCTAGAGAAAGGGGAGATCATTATATATTACTGAATATATTTGTTAGTATATTCTGCACTTAAAAATCTAAAATCATTCTTAATGCTTTAAGAGGATGGATTATTTTTATTTCACTGCCTACAGATTATTGACATCCTTTCTCTATTTCAACAAACGATTTTGCTCTTTGCTGTGAGTTCAACACTATAGAGATAGGGATGAGAAAACTGGCAAAATAGAGAAGAAAAAATAAGCATACACATACCCTCTAGAAGAATACACTTCAGATCCTAAAAAATTTTATCCGTGATGATGCAAGAGCTGTTTTACTCAAACAAAATCTAACCTCATTCAGTCATCTTTTTATAAGCCTTAGAACTTGGCTATGAAGATTATGATATTTGGTAACTCATTTGAACAATACCCAAAGGGCTTCTTTTAACTTTGTACTTTTTGCAAAGAGCAAAGGTGGAGAGAAGTGAGAAGAAAATAACATTCAACACATAGTTATTCGGCAGGCACTGGGCTAAGTACTTGCAAATGCCCTTTTAAAAAAAATTTACTCTTTATAAGAGGTATCCAAAATAGCTACCTTGATCCTCATTTATCATCTGAAAACATAGATTCAGAGAAATTGAATTACTTGCACAGGTTCACAAGGGCAGGGACCATGTCTGGTTTTTTTTCCTCTCTCACTACACTCTCTCTTAGTACCTAGTGGTGGCTGGCACCTCACTAGTACTCATTCCACATTTATTTCAATTGACAGTGAATAAAGTTCCAAAGCCTATTATTTCCTCATTATTGTTATAGTATCCATACTCTGAAATAAACTATGTACTATTATTGAATTCTGTTAGCTTTGACTATACATTATATAGAGTTTGCTTTATTTATTATTGTTTTTTTGTATACTTCAGTTAACCAGTATGGTTTTGGTGATTGCTATAAGCCACTCCTCATTAGAAAACTGGAGAAACGCCTTAGCCAGTAATTGTCTCTGTGGTCCATATCCAAGTCCGGTTCCATCTGTTCAAAATAGATTACCATCCAACGGTAAGCTGCCCCTCAACACCATAGGATCAAAAGAATCTGGTCAGCAGATCAGAAAATACTTTTGGCTGGCTGCTTTGACCCATAATCCATTTCTCTCCCAGCTCCCCACTATCCAGTGTAAGTCAATGTGGATATCATCTCCCCAGATTTCCATAGGAAGAACCAGACTACCTAGCTTTTCATCATATTCTGGGGTGTCTCATATACACAAAGTTTCTCCATTTTTTCTCTCCATTAACCTCTTAAGTTTCTTGCAGTCAGAGATCATAGCTGAATGTTTTACTACTGAATTAGCAGTATCTAACTCAGCACCCAGTCTGCAGTACTTACTTAATAGCTATCTTCTGGTTGAATGAAAAAATCCCTTGCTCACTGGCTACTGTTTACTGTTGGAAGGTTTCAAGCATGCCCTGTTCCTTCTCCTAAACTTAATTATATGCTACCCCTTTCACCATGTGTATTAGTTTGCTGGGGCTTCCACAACAAAATACCACAGACTGGGTGGCTTAAACAGAAGAAATTTATTTTCCCACAGTTCTGGAGGTTAGAAGTCTGAGATCAAGAAGGTGGCAGAGTTGGTTTCACCTGAGGGTCTCTGTCTTTGGCTTGCAGCTGGCCACCTTCTTGCTATGTCCTCATACGGTTGTGCCTAGGTCTCCATGTTGTCTTTGGCCTATTCTGTTCTTATAAGGACACAAACCATACTGGACTAGGACAACCCCCCACCCCCATATGACATCATTTTACCTTAATTACCTCTATATAGGCCTTATCTCCAGATACAGTCACATTCTAAGGTATTGGGAATTAGAACTTCAACATATAAATTGGGGAGGGGGGGCACAATTCAGCCCATAACACCATGGGGTGGAGTGGGAGCAGAGAGAAGCTTCAAATGCCCCCTTCCCTAATAATTTTCCCTTATAGGTGGTAGAGTAGAAATTCCACCCCTATCTGAAAATATGAGAACTGGGGAACCAGTATTTTTCTCCCCAGATCTATCTCCCACAAATGTGTGAAATGCAAAGGATGTTAGGAAATAAAATTCTCTTTTAATGTTAGCAAGTTCTGTAAGTGCTCCTCTCAACATGCTTGCAAATTACCTCTAAAAAGAACTTTCAACCTAATAATGCTTTGTGCCTATAAAGGCCCACAAAACTCTCTAAGTCTATGATGGAAAGGTTATATAGATTTTCCTACTTTTAAGTAAGATAAAAATGTATTTTAGGTTGTGTGTTGCCTGAAAAATATCCTGCATATCACTCACAAAGTAGTTTCTTTATTTTATAATTTCTATATTAGTTTGAGTAAGAGTACTGACCTCCTGATGTGATTGCCAGCCTAGGACTATTATATGAGCAAGAAATAAATTTCAGTCAGGTTTATTTGTTTTACTGGTTTGCCTCATCTAATTAAAACAGAAATTAGTATCTTGAAGTATATTGATGCCATATCAAAAACTTAAAATACAGGGCATTGACTTATACTAGTTGAGCAGCAGAAAATAGGGAAACAACTATTGGGGAATGGAAAGATATTAGAGATCTATGTTATGCAGTAGCTAAATATTTGATAAAACTATTGGCTGCAACAACCTGCAAGGCAGATATTCTGAGCCTGCTAATCTAGGAAAAGTTGTTAGAAAGAGCTAGAATGTTTGTGTGTTGCTCTTTGCTGCATTTGGCATAGCATTACAAGGATGAGATGAGCTCAGGAAAGGATAGGCTAATTTGTAAGCATAAACGGCCTCCTAGGAATGTAAAGGCTAACTGCTTCTGTACTCCAAAATGTAGGCTAAAGACTGTGACTGTCAAAGTCCCAATAATGCTTCTCAGTTAAAAAACAAAAAAAGACTTATTATAGCAAAGATAAAATTAAGCATGTTGGGAGTTCTACTTCTGGCATGACAATGTGAGGAGCTTCTCAGATCTTCTCCCCAGTAAAACTGGAGAAAATTAAAAAAATAAGATTGAGGTCTCTGAAAATGACCCTATGGACATACAGCAAATGAAGAAATATTTATCCAAGAAAATCTACTAAAATTGGTAAGAACTGTGAGATTATGTGGTATTTGAACAAAGACCCACAGCCTCCCTCTGACTCTCATCTCAGGGAGATAGACACTCCACCTGAGACTGCTATAGCCAAGAGCACACGGCTCCTTTTCTCTTCCAATTCCCAGTTGGAGGGTTATCTTCCTGAGAGGGACAGGTCATCAGCATTTCTTATCCTGTCCCAGCAACCTGTTGTTGAGGCTAGGTGCTGGGCAAATGAGTCCCCTTCATCTTTCCAGCTTCCACTCATAGGATGGAGGCTCTACCTTGGATGCAGCACCACTGAGAGCACTGTGGTCATGATGGCCTTGCTCTGGCTCATGGCATGGGAGTTTCCACACTGAGAGAGGCAAGTTAAGGAGATTTGGAGCTGTTGCCTTCCATGCTTCTCTACTTAGTGCAAAACTCCTAAAGTAGAGATGTTGTTCAGAGAGAACATGTCATTATCCTCCCCACCCCACTGCATGGCTCAGAGGTTTTTCTGGAAATGGGGGGCAGAGAAACAAGCCATGGAACTATGTCTCCAAACTTTCCCCCAGAGTAATTGCCTTTATTTGTAAAGTGTGGAGGGGTGTGGAGGAGTTCAAGTCTAAGGGCACTCTAAAAAAGAGAGTAGAAGTTGTAGTAAAAGGAGATTGTTAGATTCATTCCAGATGTAAGCTAAATTGTAGGCTGGCTAGTTTACTGGAGAGAAATGGGGAAAGAGACAGCTGGGAAGAGCCCCCCGGTGTCAGAGCAAATCCCAACACTGACCTAGGACTATCCCTTCAAAGAGCCTGACTTGATTGGCTTAGCATGTGAAGCAATTTATGCCCCAGAACATTGTTGGAAACAGTAGAACAATCAGCCAGAAATTAGTGGAGCTTAACAGTGTGGTCAGGGAAAAGATAGTCAAAGATAGCTCTGCCAAAACCACTGTTATTACAGGGCATTCTGGGGGCATACCCAAGTCTGTGCCCCTTCAGAAGCAACAACAGAAGCTTCACACTATGTGGGGGTGAGGGCAGATAGACTTCACTAAAATCATCCGTCTAGTCACTGAACACCGAAGTAAATAAATTACAATAGTAAGACCCAGAAGGCGAGGGCCAAATGCTTAAATTTGCTATAATATATGATCTAAAATGTTTAATTTCCAACCAAAAAATTGAGACATGCAGGCAATCAAGAAAGTATAACCTGTACACCAGAAACAAACAGGTAACAGAAACTATTGTGATAAAAACCAGATGTTGGATTTAGCTGTCAAAGATTTCAAAATATCCATTATAAATATGTTCAAAGAATTAAGGAAACCATGATTAAAAATTAAAAATGACAATGATGCATCAAATGCAGAATATCAAAAAGAGCTAGAAATTATAAAAAAAGAACCAAATGGAAATTCTGCAATCAAAATTTTAATAACTGAAATTTTAAAAATTACTAGACGGGCTTGATAGTAGATTTGAAACTGTCAGAAGAAAAAACAACTCACAAACTTTTAGAATGATAGAAATTATGCAATCCAAAGAACAGAGAAAAAGAATGAAGGAAAGTAAACAGTGCCTCAGAGAAATGTAGAACATCATTAGCACAACAACATATACCTAGTGGGACTACCAGAAGGAGAAGAGAGGGAGAATAGCAGAATAAATATTTGAAGAAATATTTGCTGAAAATTTCCCATATTTATTGACAAATATTGACATACACATCCAGGAAGCTCCATGAATCCCAAATTAGATAAACACAAAGAAATCTACAAATAGACACATCACAGTAAAAATTCTGAAAGGTAATGACAAGGAGAACATCTTGAAAGCTGCAAGGGAAAAATGACTTAGCATTTACAAGGAAACTCCAATAAGGTTTACAGCTGACTTCTCATCAGAAACAATGAAGGTTGGAAAGCAGTGGGATAACATAGTCTATCCTTTCTCAAAATCAAGTGTTCAAAGAAAAAAAACCTGTCAACCTAGAATCTTATATCTAGCAAACTTACCTTTCAGAAATAAAGGCAAAATAAAGACATCCCCAGATAAACAGAAACTGAGAGTATTTAGTAGAACTGACTTGTAAGAAATACTAAACAGATTTCTTCAGGCTGAAAGCAAGTGACCCCAAACAGAAGTTCAAATCTAAAAAAAATAAAGCAAAAAAGAGCACTGGTAAAGGTAATTATGTAATCTTAATAGACAGTTTAAATGCATATTTATTCTCATTTATTTTCTTGGCTGACTTAAGCAATTATATAAAGTCATATGCATATAATGTGTTGTTGGGTCTATAACATAAAGAAATGTAATGTATTTGTCAATAATAGCACAAAGAGGTGGGTTGGAGTAAAGCTGTAATGGGCTAAGAAAATGATTCCAGATGGTAATTTAAATTCACAGGAACAAATGAAGAGAACTAGAAATGATAAACAAGAAGGTTAACACAGCAAAAGCTATTAATATACACTTGCTCTCCTTTTTCCATTTATCTTCTTTAAAATATATAAAATATAATGTATCATTGGGTTTGTAACATTTATAAATGTAATAGATGTATAAAAATAATACCCCCAAAATGGGGAAAAGAGAATATAGCTATATAGGAGTAACATTTCCATATCTCATGGAAATTAATTTAGTATAAATCTGTAGCTGTTTCTGATAAGAGGTATATCACGAGCCCTAGAGCAATCATTAAGGAAATAACAGAAAAAATAATTTAAAAAATCATTAAAAAACTAAATGACACCAAAAGCATGAGCAGCAACAAAACAAATAAATAAATTAGACTTCATCAAAATTAACTTTCCAGAAAGTGAAGACAAACCACAGAATAGAAAAAAAAAATTGCAAATCATATATATGATAAGGAATTTATATCTAGAATATATAAAAGATTCTTACAACTCAATAATAAAAAGACCCCAACTGAAAAATTGTCAAAGGAGCTGAATAGACATTTCTACAAAGAAAATATACAATATCATAAAAAGCTTGATATCACTAGTCATCAGGGAAACAAATCAAAACCGTAACGATCTACCACTTCACATTCACTAGGATGGCTATAATCAAAAAGTCACATAATAATTGTTGGTGAAGATGTGCATAAATTGGACATACACTGCCCAATAGAATACACTGCTCATACATTGCTCATACATTTGCTCATTGCTCATAAATTGGTACAGCTCTTTTGGAAAACAGTCTGGAAAGTCCTCAAATAGTTAAACATAGAGTTACCATAGACCCAATAGAGTTACCATAGACCCATAGAGTTACCATATGATCCAATAATTCTACTCACAAGAAATGAGAACACGTCCACAGAAAAAGGTGTACATGAATATTTATAATAGCATTATTTATTATAATGCTATAATAAATTTATTATAATGCTATAATAAATTTATTATAATGCTATAAATAGCATTATTATAGCAAAAAGGTAGAAACAGTTCAAACAGTTCAAATATTCAACAGCTGATGGATGGATAAGTATATGTGACATATCTATGCAGTGGAATATTATTCAGCCATAAAAGGAATGAATGAAGTACTGATACATACTTCAATGTAGCATTGAAAATATTATACTAAATGAGAGAAGTCAATCACAAAAGACCACATATACTCTCATTTTTATGAAATATGCAGAATAGGCAAATCTATAGAGACAGAAAGTAGTAATTTGCTTTGAGCCAGAGGGGTGGAGGAGTTGGTATATGGTAACTGAAGGGAATGAGATTTCTTTGTGAGGCGATGGAAATGTTCTAAAATTGACTATGATGAGGTTGCACATATTTGTAAATATACTAAAAACCATTGAATTGTATACTTTAAATGGGTGAGTAGAATGGTATATGAATTATATCTCAAAATAATTAAGTGGATTACCTTCTCATTTAAGCCTGTTGTTTTGTTTTAGATGACCCAAATCATTGCCATTAGGTTGAGAGGAAAGCATGAGAGGTAGAAAGCAAAATGAGTTAATAAACACAAAAATTTAAATAAACAGAACCATACAAGAGGCCCAAGTCTTAAATCTGAAAGAGAATTTAAGTGGTTATTACTGACTCAGAGAACTGACTGGAAACAAATATATCAGAAGCCAACTAATATTTTGAGTGATCTGTATTGCTAATAAAACAATAATTCCAGCCTTGCAAAACTCTGTGATTATAAAACAACCCTCAGTTTCCAAAACTTAGATTAGCAGGAAATGAGGAGTGATGTTTTGACCTCTGAAAGTGAGTACATTTTTCATTGCTCACTTCAGATATAGGCATGTAGGATAATGGGCAAGGAAGATATCCCCAAGGGTGCAGTGAGGGTCATGGAGAACAATGGGCACAGTAGCTTCTCCCAGAAAGTTAAATCAGTGTCTTGAAACTTGCTGAACTCTCATGAATTGTGGCTTCACCAAGTCTGTCCAGCAGGGTTTCATCATTGCTATGGATATGTGGTTACTGTCTGTCTACTATTTTCCTCTCTTCACAATTGGAGTCTTTTTTTTTCTTTAATCCTTTATTGCCCCTCCCCGCTTCCATCCCCACTGGTAACCACTAGTTTCTTCTCTGTATCTGTGAGGCTGCTGCTGCTTTTTTTTTTTTTTTTTTTTTTTTACAACTGGAGTCTTGATTGGAGTTATTTCTGCTCTGCCATTGATGCAGAGGTATATATGGGGGAGAGGAAGGATGTGTCTTCTTGTTTCATAGCTCATAGGACCACAAGAAACCGCTTCACGTTTGAATAGAAAGAAATATAATAATGCAGTGGCCCCTGGGCTTTAAGTGGATTGTCTCTTTCCAGTATATTATTGAATGTGTTCTATGTGTAGGGAGGAGGGTAAACACGACTATGGTGACCAGAAGTGCAGACAATGGCAGAAATTGCTAGGTGTTCAAAAAAAGTCCATAGTCTTCTCTTCTTCATGATCACACAGCTACATTTTCCAGCCTCTCTTATGTTTAATTGTGATCATGTGATAAGGTATAGCCAGTAGAATGTGGGTAGAAGAGAATGTGAATCCTATCCAGGCATGGTCGATTAAAAAACACTGCAAGCTCTTTTCCATTCTTTTCCCCGTTACCTACTGGCTAGAAGGGAGACGATCCTCATGGTGACCTTAGAAGCCATGTGTAGAACATTGCAGAGCCTCCATCACCCCAGGACCTTGAATGACTACATGGAGGAGGGCCTTATCAGTTTTTTTACTCAGTACCATTATTTAAACAGCAAAAGTTTTCTTGAGTTTGTACCATGACACATTTTCAGTCTTTTTTTCTTTTAAAGCAGTTGGCCTCCACGGACTAATATAAATCTCATCATTGAATGCCTTCCCTCTACCTGCTGAATATAATAAACTGTGCTTATTGGCTATTCCTTTTTTTTTTTTAAATTGAGTCATGTGTACTCTGAGTGGTGGTTTCAGTGACTACTCATACTACTTATATTCTATTCCTCTCTTAAGTTTTATGTCTTTCTCTCCTTGTACTTGATCTTATTGGTAGTTTTATTCCTGTAACTTTTAGTTGTATGTATGGTATATCTGTAACATGGTTTTAAATATAATGGGAAACGAGGAATCTGCTCTCTAAGAAGTTAAATCAGAGGTATATAGACTGGGAAAATATGCACTATGGCTATTCTATATGTCTTCCCTACTCCATACAGTTTGAAAGTTAATGTGTGTGTGTGTTTTTTTTTAAATAAATCTACATCAGGGGGTGCCTTTGTTCTTTGTGTGTGAAAGGAATAAAATGTATTTAAATCTGTAGTAGTCAATCTGGAGTTTTAGAATTTCTTAAAGCTAATTTGGATTACCATCCAGTAAAATTGATTGCTAACTGCAGAACCAATGACAGTAAGACCCAACAGTTTGGATTGACCATGATCGTGTAGCCTATACACGGCTTTAATTTGGTCCCTGTATCATCTTGGTAGTAGTGTTTCTTTCATTCTTTTCACCTTGCATGTTGAAAAAAATTTCTAGAAAGCATATTAAAAAAAAACCCGGAGTGTTACTCATTTAAATAATTTATTTTTCAATCAGGGACATCAGTTTGATGATTAATACAATGCATTCATTTTCTCCTTTTAAGAAACCTGGAAT
Organism: Tursiops truncatus; assembly: GCF_011762595.2. Taxonomy (NCBI): domain Eukaryota; kingdom Metazoa; phylum Chordata; class Mammalia; order Artiodactyla; family Delphinidae; genus Tursiops; species Tursiops truncatus. Next base: position 85,010,531 of record NC_047040.1, on the reverse strand, counting down.
AAACATGCTTGCACGGTATATATATAATTCATTTAGGTGTTGAAGTCTGAGCCTACATTTGTAAGAGAAAATTTCAAATGAGCCATAATTAATATGTCACTTTAGGAGGAGCAGTGGGATGAGGGGGTGGAAGTAAATGGATCTACCTGATGTTCTTGCAGTGTATGTGTGGAAAGGAGAAATTAAAGTTAATGCACAAAGAAAGGACCAGCTTTGCAAAGACCAGCTTTCTTTGAGTTCACGCCAAAGTAAATAGGTGTATCTGTGGATATCTCCTTCTGGAGGTGTGGAAAGTGTAGGTTAAGTGTGATGGACTGCAGCCCATTTCATGAGAGGAAGTTTGAAGAGTCCATTAATCTGGAAGGTCAGTCTTGTTTTTCTCAGTTCCACTGCCCTTTACTGGGTGAAATGTAAAAAGTTATTTAGCATTTTTAGCTCTCAATTTCTCTGTTGAATGAGGAGAGCCAACAGCAGTCCACTTCTACCTTGCCTATTAATATGAAGTGATATATTGAAGGCAGAAATGTTATACAAACATATATCATGCTCTATGCTTTAATCTGTGTATCATGATATTGTGACACCATTATCACTGTCATAGGAATTTAGTGTTTCAATATGAGTAAAAAGGCTCTCTGGGGGTCCTTTCAGACTGATTGTCAAGTATTTTCAGTGAAATTTGGTGAATTTAGTTCTTTTCCATACACGCAGGATCAGGAAGGGCTTCCATTCTGTCCCTGTGATGAAACTTATCTGAGTGACTCTAAAAAGAAAGCAGTACTTTTTGGACTTCTGGTTAATTTCAGGACCATCACTAATGGATCATGAGGGAAGAGTCTTCTTTCTTTCCTGGGCTTGGCTCTGCAGGATTGCCCTCATACATTTCTTTCCTATACAAAGCTATTACTGAACACACATTGGCCCAGTAAATCGATCCAAAAAGAAAAAAAGAAAAGTATGAGCCCTTTGAGGAATACTGTTGTGGGTTGTGGGTTGTGTCCAGTTGAGGTGACCTTTTAAAGAGAGACATGGAAGAACAGTGGGCCTAAGGGGAAGAGAACAGGTAGTGAGAGAACTTAACAACATATCCTTTCAAGGACTGCTATTACAGTTGAGGATGTTTAGTCTGGAAATGAGATGCGTAATGAAAGCCATAGTAGCACACTGCTAGTGTACTGTTCCAGAGAAGAAAATGAAAAGACAACAACAACAAAAAAGTGAAGACAACACAGAACCAGAGGATATATGTTATAGAAGTGGAATTTGGTTGAATACAATGGAAATAAACCCATTAATATCTAGTGTTGCTAAATTATAGTATTGGGTTCCAGATCACAGAAATTATTTTAGATGACATTAGTAGTTGATTTATTAAATAAGTTTGAAAACACTGGGAAGAAAGTTTAAGTTTACTTGAGTTGCTTGAGTAAAATTAAGAGTGCAGACTCAGGAATCAGAGGAACTGGAATTCCATTCTGGGCTCCATTATCTACTAGGTAGTTGTCTTTGATATTTAATATCTTAAAAATTTATTTTTTATTTTTAATATCTTTATTGGATACAGTTGCTTTACAATGGTGTGTGAATTGTGAATCAGCTATATATATACATATATCCCCATATCCCCTCCCTCTTGCGTCTCCTTCACCCCTCTAGGTGGTCACAAAGTACCAAGCTGATCTCCCTGTGCTATGCAGCTGCTTCCCACTAGCTATCTATTTTACATTTGGTAGTGTATATATGTCCATGGCACTATCTCACCTAGTCCCAGCTTACCCTTCCCCCTCCACATGTCCTCAAGTCCATTCTCTATGTCTGCGTCTTTATTCCTGTTCTGCCCCTAGGTTCTTCAGAACCTTTTTTTTTTTTTAGATTCCATGTATATGTGTTACCATATGGTATTTGTTTTCCTCTTTCTGACTTACTTCACTCTGTATGACAGACACTTAGGTCCATCAGCCTCACTACAAAGAACTCAATTTTGTTACTTTTTATGGCTGAGTAATATTCCATCGTATATATGTGCTACATCTTCTTTATCCATTCATCTGTCAATGGCCACTTAAGTTGCTTCACTGTCCTGGCTATTGTAAATAGTGCTGCAATGAACATTGTGGTACATGACTCTTTTTTTTTTTTTTTTTGCAGTATGCGGGCCACTCACTGTTGTGGCCTCTCCCATTGCGGAGAACAGGCTCTGGACACTCAGGCTCAGTGGCCATGGCTTACGGGCCCAGCCACTCCGTGGCATATGGGATCTTCCCGGACCGGGGCACGAACCTGTGTCCCCTGCATCGGCAGGCGGGCTCTCAACCACTGCGCCACCAGGGAAGCCCAACATGACTCTTTTTGAACTATGGTTTTCTCAGGGTATATGCCCCGTAGTGGGATTGCTGGGTCGTATGGTAGTTATATTTTTAGTTTTTTAAGGAACCTCCATTCTGTTCTCCATAGTGGCTGTATAAATTTACATTCCCACCAGCAGTGCAAGAGGGTTCCCTTTTCTCCACACCCTCACCAGCACTTATTGTTTGTAGACTTTTTGATGATGGCCGTTCTGACCAGTGATACGTGAAGTGATACCTCATTGTAGTTTTGATTTGCATTTCTCTAATCATTAGTGATGCTGAACATCCTTTCATGTGTTTGTTGGCAATCTGTATACCTTCTTTGGAGAAATGTCTATTTAGGTCTTCTGCCCATTTTTGGATTGGGTTGTTTGGTTTTTTTTGCCATTGAGCTGCAGGAACTGCTTGTATGTTTTGGAGATTAATCCTTTGTCAGTTGCTTTGTTTGCAAATATTTTCTCCCATTCTGAGGATTGTGTTTCCATCTTGTTTATGGTTTCCTTTGCTGTGCCAAAGCTTTTAAGTTTCATTAGGTCCCATTTGTTTAGTTTTGTTTTTATTTCCCTTTCTCTAGGAGGTGGGTCAAAAAGTATGTTGCTGTGATGTATGTCATAGGGTGTTCTGCCTATGTTTTCCTCTAAGAGTTTGATAATGTCTGGCCTTATATTTAGGTCTTGAATCCATTTTGAGTTTACTTTTGTGTATGGTGTTAGGGAGTGTTCTAATTTCATTCTTTTACATGTAGCTGTCCAGTTTTCCCAGCACCACTTATTGAAGAGGCTGTCTTTTCTCCACTGTATATTCTTGCCTCCTTTATCAAAGATAAGGTGAATATATGTGCGTGGGTTTATCTCTAGGCGTTCTATCCTGTTCTATTGATCTATCTTTCTGTTTTTGTGCCAGTACCATCCTGTCTTGATTTCCATAGCTTTGTAGTGTAGTCTGAAGTCCAGGAGCCCGATTCCTCCAGCTCCATTTTCTGTTCTCGAGATTGCTTTGGCTATTCGGGGTCTTTTGTGTTTCCATACAAATAGTGAAATATTTTTTTCTAGTTCTGTAAAAAATGCCATTGGTAGTTGGATAGGGATTGCATTTAATCTGTATATTGCTTTGGGTAGCATAGTCATTTTCACAATGTTGATTCTTCCTATCCAAGAACATGGTATATCTCTCCATCTGTTTGTATTGTCTTTAATTTGTTTCATCAGTGTCTTACAGTTTTCTGCATACAGGTCTTTTGTCTCCTTAGGTAGGTTTATTTCTAGGTATTTTGTTCTTTTTTTTGCAGTGGAAAATGGGAGTGTTTCCTTAATTTCTCTTTCATGTTTTTCATCATTAGTGTATAGGAATGCAAGAGATTTCTGTGCATTAATTTTGTATCCTGCTACTTTACCAAATTCATTGATTAGCTCTAGTAGTTTTCTGGTAGCATCTTGAGGATTCTCTATGTATAGTATCATGTCATCTGCAAACAGTGACAGCTTTACTTCTTTTCTTATTTGGATTCCTTTCATTTCTTTTTGTTCTCTGATTGCTGTGGCTGAAACTTCCAAAACAATGTTAAATAATAGTGGTGAGAGTGGGCCACCTTGTCTTGTTCCTGATCTTAGTGGAAATGGTTTCAGTTTTTCACCATTGAGGATGATATTGGCTGTGGGTTTGTCATATATGGCCTTTATTATGTTGAGGAAATTTCCCTCTATGCCTACTTTCTTGAGGGTTTTTATCGTAAATCAGTGTTGAATTTTGCTGAAAGCTTTCTCTGCATCTATTGAGCTGATCATATGGTTTTTCTCCTTCAATTTGTTAATATGGTGTATCACATTGATTGATTTGTGTATATTGAAGAATCCTTATCCTATTCCTGGGATAAAACCCACTTGATCATGGTGTATGATCCTTTTAATGTGCTGTTGGATTCTGTTTGCTAGTATTTTGTTGAGGATTTTTGCTTCTTTGTTTATCAGTGATATTGGCCTGTAGTTTTCTTTCTTTGTGACATCTTTGTCTGGTTTTGGTATCAGGGTGATGGTGGCCTTGTAGAATGAGTTTGGGAGTGTTCCTCTCTCTGCTATATTTTGGAAGAGTTTGAGAAGGATAGGTGTTAGTTCTTCTCTAAATATTTGATAGAATTCGCCTGTGAAACCATCTGATCCTGGGATTTTGTTTGTTGGAAGATTTTTAATCACAGTCTCAATTTCAGTGCTTGTGATTGGTCTGTTTATATTTTCTATTTCTTACTGGTTTAGTCTCAGAAGGTTGTGCTTTTCTAAGAATTTGTCCATTTCTTCCAGGTTGTCCATTTTATTGGCATAGAGTTGCTTGTGGTAATCTCCATTGATTCTTTGAATTTCTGCTGTGTCATTTGTTACTTCTCCTTTTTCATTTCTAATTCTGCTGATTTGAGTATTCTCCCTTTTTTCCTTGATGAATCTGACTAATGATTTATCAATTTTGTTTATCTTCTCAAGAACCAGCTTTTAGCCTTATTTATCTTTGCTATCATTTCTTTCATTTCTTTTTCATTTATTTCTGATCTAATGTTTATGAATTCTTTCCTTCTGCTAACTTTGGGCTTTTTTTGTTCTTCTTTCTCTAATCGCTTTAGGTTTACGATTAGGTTGTTTATTTGAGATATTTCTTGGTTCTTGAGGTAGGCTTTTATTGCTATTAATTTCCCTCTTAGAACTGCTTTTGCTGAATCCCATAGGTTTTGGGTTATTGTGTTTTCATTGTCATTTGTTCGTAGGTATTTTTTGATTTCCTCTTTGATTTCTTCAGTGATGTCTTGGTTATTTAATAGTGTATTGTTTAGCCTCCATGTGTTCGTATTTTTTACAGTTTTTTGCCTGTAATTGATATCTAGTCTTATAACCTTGTGGTCAGAAAAGATACTTGTTACGATTTTAATTTTCTTAAATCTACCAAGGCTTGATTTGTGACCCAAGATATGATCTGTCTTTGAGAATGTTTCATGAACACTTGAGAAGAAAGTATATTCTGTTGTTTTGGGATGGAACGTTCTATAAATATCAATTAAGTCCATCTTGTTTAATGTATCATTTAAAGGTCGTGTTTCATTATTTATTTTCATTTGGGATGATCTGTCCATTGGTGAAAGTGGGGTGTTAAAGTCCCTTACTATGATTACGTTGCCCTTGATTTCCCCTTTTATGGCTGTTAGTGTTTGCCTTATGTATTGAGGTGCTCCTATGTTGGGTCCATAAATATTTACAATTGTTATATCTTCTTCTTGGATTGATCCCTTGATCATTATGTAGTGTTCTTCTTTGTCTCTTGTAATAGTGTTTATTTTTAAATCTGTTTTGCCTGATATGAGAATTGGTACTCCAGCTTTCTTTTGACTTCCATTTGCATGGAATATCTTTTTCCATTCCCTCACTTTCAGTCTGTATGTGTCCCTAGGTCTGAAGTGGGTCTTTTGTAGATAGCATATATATGGGTCTTGTTTTTTTTTTCCTTCAGCCAGTCTATGTCTTTTGGTTGGAGCATTTATATTTAAGGTAATTATCAATATGTATGTTCCTATTACCATTTTCTTAATTGTTTTGGGTTTGTTATTGTAGGTCTTTTCCTTCTGTTGTGCTTTCCCCCAGAGAAGTTTCTTTAGCATTTGTTGGAAAGCTGGTTTGGTGGTACTGAATTCTCTTAGCTTTTGCTTGTCTGTAAAGTTTTTCATTTCTCTGTCACATCTGAATGAGATCCTTGCTGGGTAGAGTAATCTTGGTTGTAGCTTTTTCCCTTTCATCAGTTTTAACATATCCTGCCACACCCTTCTGGCTTGCAGAGTTTCTGCTGAATGGTCAGCTCTTGACCTTATGGGGATTCCCTTGTATGTTATTTTTTTCTTTTCCTTTGCTCCTTTTAATATTTTTTCTTTTTATTTAATTTTTGATCATTTGATTAATGTGTCTTGGCTGGTTTCTCCTTGGATTTATCCTGTGTGGGACTCTCTGTGCTTCCTGGAGTTGACTATTTCCTTACCCATATTAGGGAAGTTTTCAACTATAATCTCTTCAAATATTTTCTCAGTCCCTTTCTTTTTCTTTTCCTCTGGGACCCCTATAATTCGGATGTTTTTGCGTTTAATGTTGTCCCAGAGGTCTCTGAGACTGTCCTCATTTCTTTTCATTCTTTCTTCTTTATTCTTCTCTGTGGTAGTTATTTCCACTATTTTATCTTCCAGGTCACTTATCCATTCTTCTGCCTCAGTTATTCTGCTATTGATTCCTTCTAGAGAATTTTTAACTTCATTGTCTGTGTTGTTTATCATTGTTTGTTTGCTTTTTAGTTCTTCTAGTTCCTTGTTAAACATTTCTTGTATTTTCTCCATTCTATTTCCAAGATTTTGGATCATATTTACTATCATTACTCTGAATTCTTTTTCGGGTAAACTGCCTATTTCCTCTTCAGTTTTTTAGTCTGGTGGGTTTTTACCTTGCTCCTTCATGTTCTGTGTATTTCTCTGTCTTCCCATTTTGCTTTACTTACTGTGTTTGGGATCTCCTTTTCACATGCTGCAGGTTCGTAGTTCCCATTGTTTTTAGTGTCTGCACCCAGTGGGTACGGTTGGTTCAGTGGGTTGTGTAGGCTTCCTGGTGGAGGGGACTGGTTCCTGTGTTCTGGTGGATGAAGCTTGGTGTTGTCTTTCTGGTTTGTAGGATGATGTCCGGTGTTTTGTGTTGGGGTGTCTGTGAACTTATGATGATTTTAGGCAGCATCTCTGCCAATGTGTGTGATCATATTTCTCTCTTGCTAGTTGTTTGGCATGGGGTGTCCAGCACTGTAGCTTGCTGGTTGTTTAGTGGAGCTGGTTCTTAGCATTGAGATGGAGATCTCTGGAGAGCTCTTGCCGATTGATATTATGAGGGGCCAGGTGGTCTCTGGTGGACCAGTGTTCTGAATTCAGTTCTCCCCTCTCAGAGGCTCAGGCCTGACACCCAGCCGGAGCAGCAACACTCTGTTAGCCACATGGTTCAGAAGAAAAGGGAGAAAAGAAGAAAAAGAAAGAAGGAAAAATAAATAAAATAAATGAAGTTATTAAAATAAAAAATATTATTAAAATAAAATAAAAATGTAATTTATAAAAAAGAGCAACCGAACCAATAAATAAATCCACAGTGATAAGAAGTGCTAAAAACTATACTAAAAAACACAGACAGAGAGAACTGTACGACAAATGGTAAAAGCAATGCTCTACAAACAAAATCACACAAAGAAGCATATACATACACACTCACAAAAAGAGAAAAAGGAAAAAAAAGGAAGAGAGCACCAAATCAATAAACAAATCTACCAATGATAATAAGCTGTAAATACTAAACTAAGATAAACATAAAACTAGAAACAAATTAGATGCAGAAAGCAAACCCCAAGTTTACAGTTCCTCCCAAAGTCCACTGCCTCAGTTTTTGGATGATTCGTTGCCTATTCAGGTATTCCACAGCTGCAGGGTACATCTAGTTGATTGTGGAGATTTAATCCACTGCTCCTGAGGCTTCATGGAGAGATTTTCTTTTCTCTTTTTGTTCACAGAGCTCCTGGGGTTCAGCTTTGGATGTGGCCCCACCTCTGCACGTAGGTTGCCCTCTGGCATCTGTTCTTCACGCAGACAGGAGGGGGTTAAAGGAGCAGCTGATTAGGGGACTCTGGCTCACTCAGGCCAGGGACGAGGAAGGGGTACGGTAGTTATATTTGGAATGCGGGGCGAACCTGAAGTGGCAGAGGCTGGTGTGTCATTGAAACAGCCTGAGGCACGCCATGTGTTCTCCCAGGGAAGTTGTCCCTGGATCACGGGACCCTGGCAGTGGCAGGCTGCACAGGCTCCTGGGAGGAGAGGTGTGGGTAGTGACCTGTGCTTTCACACAGGATTTTTGGTAGCTGCACCAGAGTTTCATGTCCATCTCTGGTGTCCATGCTGATAACTGCAGCTTGCACTCATCTCTGGAGCTCGTTTAGGTGGTTCTCTGAAACCCCTCTCCTTGCACACCCCAAAACAATGGTCTCTTGCCTCTTAGGCAGTTCCAGAGTTTTTCCCAGACTCTCTCCCTGCTAGCTGTGGCTCACTAGCCCCCTTCAGGCTGTGCTCACGCAGCCAACCCCAGTCCTCTCCCTGGGATCTGACCTCCAAAGCTGCAGCCTCAGCTCCCAGCCCCCACCTGCCCCAGTGGGTGAGCAGAGAAGGCTCTCAGGCTGGTGAGTGCTGGTCGACACCAGTCCTCTGTGTGGGAATGTCTCTGCTTTGCCCTCTGCACCCCTGTTGCTGTGCTGTCCACCGTGGCTCCAAAGCTTCCCCTTGCCCACCCCCAGTCTCTGCCAGTGAAGGGGCTTCCTGGTGTGTGGAAACCTTTCTTCCTTCACAGCTCCCTCCCACTGGTGCAGGTCCCGTCCCTATTCTTTTGTCTCTGTTTTTTCTTTTTCCCTACCCAGGTGCATGGGGAGTTGCTTGCCTTTTGGGAAGTCTGAGATCTTCTGCCAGTGTTCAGTAGGTGTTCTGTAGGAGTCATTCCACATGTAGATGTATTTTTGATGTATTTGTGGGGAGGAAAGTGATCTCCACCTCTTACTCCTCTACCATCTTGAAGGTCCACTGATATTTAATATCTTTAAGCTTAATTTTCTCATCTGTAAAATGTAACTGATAACAGTATTTACTGGATAGGGTTGCTAAAAGTGTTAAGTAAGATAATGCATTGAAAACATTTAGTACTGTCCTGGAATATAGGAGGTGATCAAAAAATAAATAATAGCCATTTATTTTTATTGTTAGCTATTACTATATGACTTTCAACCTGAACAGTTGTATGTGATGATATTCAAAAAATGTTGCAACAAATTTTTTCTGTAGAACTCCTTCATATAGCTAATTGATTTTTTTCAGTAGTTAGAAATGTTGCAAAAAGTGGTTATTAATAAATCAATATAGTTTGTGTCTTATTTATAAGATATTGTTAATATTAGGCTACATTTTTTGTTTGTGTAGAAAATACATTTAACCCTTCCTTGAAAAAAAAGGGGGCATTTATAGAGTAAAAAAAAAAAAAAAGGGATGAGCATAAAGGAGACTATCTGGCAGAAAATTAATTAACTTTTCTTCCTTTCTATAACATGTCAGGAATTTGTGTGTGCATTAAGACTTCCTTTACCCTTCACTCTTAGTTTTTCTCTGTAGCAAAGTCTATTTTATGACAGTGGATTGTTAGTAATTAATTATGTTGTCAATTACTTGTTCAACATTAACAAGTCACTGAAAGTTTAAGAAATTAAATGAACACAGGATTTTTTTGTTGTCATTGGTGGTGTGAAGTTTTAAAATCCCACCTTGTCAAAAATTAGAGCAAGTAGCTTGAGAGTTTAGACAAAAAAAAATTATCCAGGGGAAATTCATAATAATTGTAAGTGTCTAATGAATTTAATGCCATTCAGTTTGCATTCACATCAACAGGTTTAATTTTATAGGAGTTTGCAATTTATGATACAGGAGTTGCAATTTCTGTGAGCTCATTGAAAAATCTTTCTATGTTCTGCTTTATTCCCCTCTCTTTTCATAAATTTTGGTGTTACAAAACTGTTAGTCATAAAAAGGCCATTTTTAGGGCTTCCCTGGTGGCGCAGTGGTTGAGAGTCCGCCTGCCGATGCGGGGGACGCGGGTTCGTGCCCTGGTTCGGGAGGATCCCATGTGCTGCGGGGCGGCTGGGCCCGTGGGCCATGGCCGCTGAGCCTGCGCGTCCAGAGCCTGTGCTCCACAGCAGGAGGGGCCGCAGCAGTGAGAGGCCCGCGTACTGCAAAAAAAAAAAAAAAAAAAAAAGGCATTTATAGTTCATATAATTTTCCTTTTTCTTTTATTTTCTTTAACAATTCAGTTTTAAAAGTAATAAAGCCCTCCCTTCTGCAAATCTTCTATCTTTATTTCCTAAGGGAAGATTAATTTGTAAATATGATAATGGATTTGTATAATATTAAACTTTCCCAAGAAGAATTACATTACTTTATATGAATGAACACATCTATCTCATTCAATTTATAAACTAATGGCTGAAAATCCCAAAACTGTTTCCTACTATGTGTCTTATAACTAAAATGACTGCAGGCACAGCCACCAACTTGGCATTTCACAGCAAATTTATTGGATGCAAAAAAATTTTTAGTCCCTTTATTGAGTTTTCCTCATTTAGCTGTATTTGAATTCTAGCTAATAAAATGCAAGTCTTACAAAAAGGTGAAAAAGTAAACACACTGCTCAAAATAGAAGCAGTTTCTAAACAGAAGGTAGACTGAAGAGAAAAACTGCTTAGTTTAAATGTGATATAGCAGTAGGGATGCTGTGATGGAGATACTCCCATAGCTAACAGTAAATCAGCAGGTGACTTCCTAGGTTAGGCAATGAGCTAAGGACTCAGTGGTTCACTTACGCAGCTATTATGGATTCACTCTGATATTATGCGTGAGAAACTTAGCTCCTCCTGATCGTGGTTGTTTCTTTACTACATACTTTCACCAGCTAGGTAATGCGTTGCATAAATTACTTCCTGGAATGAGGCTAAAACACCTTAGTGTTCTGCCAGTATCCTGGATGACATTAAGAGTGATCACTGTCTGTTGTTCCTAGGCAATGGCCTAAGTTCTGAGTTAACGTCGTACGACTTGGACGTCTCCCTCTGAGTGACTCAGTGAGAGCTGGTTGGACTCTTAGTGGAAATAAGCAGAAGGATAAGGGTCTCTAAATTGATAATTAATACTAATAGTCCTATAAATAGGCCTAACAAGGAACTTCTTGGAATTCTGATGATTCTTCCCAATAATTAGATACTCTTGTTTTCATAAAGGTTCTCTATTAGCACCTTGAAAAAAATCCTAATTCAAGGGAAGATTACAGTGAAGGGCAATTGTGGCAATCGTCTTATTTTCTATTTCCCAGAGGTTATATTAGGAAGGACTTGGGCATTGTGAAGGGAAATGGGACCTGGTTCTCAGTCCCCACAAAGGTAAGAAAATATCTATAGAAAATACTTTAAAAGAATGTGGTGCTTCAACTTATTTTGTTCTTAAAACCTAGGCCTTTACTTTCTATATTTTTGTTGACCTTTATTATGTGATTTAGAGAAAGTGATTTAAGTTCTTTCTGCATTTGTTAGCTGGGACCAACTGACTGCCTCAGTGTATGCCAGTGATGTGGATTGAATTTGCTAGGTTGTTTAAATTGCTTGCTGTAGGAATCTGGTTTAAACTAGTTTAAGGTGGGTGGTAGATGGGAAGGAAGAATTTGTTTGGGTAACTGAAAAGTCCAGGAATATAGCTAGAATCAGTCATTGCTATATCCCAGTGCTAATATATGCCACTAGGGACTGGTCTGTTTCCATCTCTAAAAAAGGAAGGTTCTGCTTTCCTTTTCTTTGGGCTTTATCATTAGCTAGTTTCTACCTGTGGCCACCAGCTAGTCCAGTCACACCTTGAGTTTCTCTTTTACCACAGTACTAGCAAATGCTAAGGCTCATTGCCATTCATTGTCCGTCATGGATCATGTGCCCACACTTGGAGCTAGATGTGAAGCTCCACCCAATCCCCAAAGACTGAGTGTGGGAGAATGGTGAGTCCTTAGGGGGAATTTGGACAATAGTTCTAGAAGCAAGAGATATGTGTGATGTGCAGGCACCACTACAAAAAGAAGAGGCAAGACACGATAAATAACTAGGAAAATAACCCAAGTAGTATCACAATGGGAGTCATTTTGCTACCTCATAAAGAGTACTCTGGGCATTCTTTGTTGGAGCCTTACCATTCAAAGTAATATGGTTGATTGAAATGTTGTTCATGTGGGTATAGATGTATCTGGAAAAAGAAGAGTATCCTTGGCTTGTGAGCAGTTTTGCAATGTTATCTATAAGTTTTATTTCTTTCAACTAGAATGCATTTCTCCAAAAGCAGGCAATGTGTTATAGTCCTTTATTGTACTTCTCTAAGAACACAGCCTAGCACTGGACATAAAGCAAACACTCAGTATATACTTCTGATGGATTCATCTCAGCTGTTTGCAATGCTTATCACACTGAAGGATTTCTCAGAGATTTTTCTCAAAAACCCATCCTCTCTGAGAGCTCCATTTGTTTCCCATCTTTCCATATCACTTGAAGAGTCTGAGTATGTCCTTTTAATGTGCCTAGAGGTTTCTGTGCTTTCTATCACACCACCAACGCTCTGTCTGACAGAAGCTTGGAACATGGCTGCTGTCTTTTGTCCATGCTCAAGGGCTGTGCTGCGCAAAGTATTGCTTCATGCTGCTTTCCATGACTGCCTGGAAGAAAGTACTTTTATGGATAATCCAAAAGAGGGAAATATATTGAACATTATTTTGCTATAGCATATTATATGGATTATATCCATTTAAAATACTGTATTATGGTGAAATTGTACATAGAGCAAGAGTTCCTCAAGTCTTAACCAATGGTCAATTAGTTTCAGAGCATATGTGATACACTGTAATTAGAAAACAACCAAATAATTAGGATAGTTTCTTTAAAAGATAGGATTTTAGTGTTCTATGAGAGTTCTTGATTCGGTTTGTGGCGAGAGTCTTAGAGAAAATATAGTCCAAGGATAGAAAATAGATTCATCTTGTGTGCCAAATTTGATCAGTTGGTGGTGGTTGCCTGGAGTGCTGTGTTAAGAAAGAATTTATGGCTAAGTCCAGGCTCAGTGGGGAAAAGTGCCGGGATAGAATTCTTTATTTCTGCCACAGTTAAAGAAGGGGATAGTAGCACCATATGTACAGCATATTTGCAGACTCAACCCAGTCTCCCATTTTACAAAATCAATTACTAGAGAAATTAGTCCAAGATCACATTCCTGGTTAGTAGCAGAGCCTAATCTTTTTAGTTCAGTCTTTCAGTATTTGGTCAAAGGCTATTTCCATATGGATTAAATGAGATAGGCATATAAAAGCAGTCAGAATAAAGTCTGATAGATCATCTAACCTCAGTAACCATTAGCTGAATGTGACATTTTAATTAAATTGTACATCTCTTTATTAACTAAGGAATCAGCCAATATTTATCAACTATGTACTATGTGCTAGTAAACATAGTACTTGGCACAATTGACTTCTCAATTTATTTCTCAGAGGTTGGTCATTCTTCTACCAGAAGGAAGGAGCTGGATTGTGTCGTGACTCATCTCTACAACGTTGTTTTGTTTTTTCATTACCTACCAATTTTGTTCCCTCTTTGAATCCTGAAGTCTATTACCCATACGTAGATGAGGGAGAAGTGCACATATTTCCACTAATATCATCCTGTGTGTATTGCCCATTTTCCTAAAAATGCACTACCCATTTGGACTCTATGATAAATCTCATGAAAATGGAATTATATTTAAGGAAATCAGCAGCATATTATGGACCTGGTTTTTAATAACAGGTGTCTAACGTGTGCATGTGACTTGCAAAATATGCTGATGCAAATGGGTGATTGCATGAGCAAAAATATGCAGATTAATGTTCAAACAGATGTTCAAATAATTTCCCATTATTGCATGCCATTAGCTCTTTTGAATGCACAACTGCATATTTGGTATCAGATATGTTTATATTGTTTGTATTTCGTGTGTGCAATTTATACACATCTTTTCAAGGATTTGTCTCCATCGTGTCCTTAATTGGGAAGCTTTAACCTTCCAAGGCATTCTCAGTTCTGCGATACAGTTCTCTGCAGGAAGGGGAAAATACTATGGCTTACCCTTAGAAAGCTCAATATCACCGGAAGATAAATGCTAATTTTTTATGTCTCTTTTTGTTAGAAATGTGGTCCTTTCCTATCAATACGGCTTTTGATGTCAGTGTAATAAAATGTAAAATCTGTGCAGATTCTCAAACTGTCAAAACAACAGTATGCACTTAACAAAACTTATCTAGCGCTTCGTAAGTGTTTAATTTTTTTGTTTTGTTGGTTTTTCTTACATCTCCATTCCTGCAGTCTTATCAGTGCTCACAGATAACCCCACAAAGTATATTCTTGATTTTGAGGTAAGAGAAACCTTGGCTTATGATGAACTCCTTTAGAGATTTTTTTTTTTCTGGACAATTTTTGATAGCAGATCACAAAATAGAAAATAAAGTATAGTTAGAAACTCATTTTTATACCAACCATTTTAGATGATTTGGTCCAAGCTGCTATATTTTATTACTAAGTTGGTTTAGTCCATTTCTAACACAAGAAGTTTGTATATATCATTGAAAAACTAAAATTGAAAAAGCTTGATATAGTTCAGTAATAGTTGTTTCTTACATCACATTTTAATGTACTCCATAACATGCATTTCTAAAATAATATTTCACTATATCGCCATTCCCGCAAACTGAGTTTTAGCATTATTTGGTTCAAAATCTCCATATATTACTTTATTAATATGGCATTCTATTCTGACATCAATATTCCCAAATTCTCTCGCAAAGAAACATTGAAATGCCTACTGAATACCCCTCCTCCTAGAATCAAAAGGTGTATATATACTCAAATAGAATTTAAATACCAAATAGCTCAGAAAGGGGTGAGAGGAGGAGGAAGACACTCAAAGAGATTACTTGTGTGTGTTTTTTAAAAAACATATGGTGAATCGTCTATTTTTTTCCCAAATGGTACATCTTAAAGTACATAGTTGTATTACATACTGATGCAATTAAAATGGGGGTGATTTTAGTTAGGTTGTTATTACTCTAAATGTAGTTAAACATAGAGGTTATATTGGAAAATAGTATTTGAGATATAGTATTTCCTATGTAATCTCTAAATAAAAAGTTGTACATGTTTCAGTGCTGAAACCTGAAGCAGAGCACAGATAAGAGTTAAATGTTTCTTCTCCTCTTTTGAGGTCCCCTCCCCTCCAATGCTACTTATTATTAGGACTTCCGAAGCATTAAATCTAAGGTTCATCAGCTCACATCTTCCAGCCCGGCCTGTCTGTGGACAGGACCCTGTCTGTCTGTTTCCTCTATTGCACTATTTTGTTTGTACTACTGTAATCATTTTGCTGGCCCAGATCTGTGTGGGTGTGCTGGCAGCTTTACAACAAAGTTACATGGGAACAGAGTTAAGGTTGAATATTTATTAGAAGAAGCCATCTGGCGTCAGGCTGTCTGTACAGGGGGCTGGCTTCTTTAGCAGGCTCTCCTCTTTCTCTGGAGCTCTTCCTCTCTTTCTCTCTCCGGCTCCCTCTCCCCCTGCTTCTCACTTCACAGCTCTGAAAACGTTGACTCTGCCTCTCTAACCCATTTACTTTGTCCTTTGCGTTTGTGTTCTTAGAAAAAAAAAATGCCAGATCATTCGGTTTCTTTAAAAATGTTTCTCTTTTCTTGGTGGCAGCTTGTTACTTGTTTCCACAATGACAGTACCCACAGAGGGTCACCAGTAGAAGGCAGCAGGACCGCCACAATGGAACAGCCGCTTCCTATGTGGGCTTGCAAGTTGCCTTAAACATCCATTTCCTGTTGCTGCCTTTCTTTCTTACCAATAGTGGGCAAACTAACATAAAAGCACCTCTCTTTGTAGCCGGGCTACTCTCTACAGAAGCAATCAGATGCATTCTTAGAGACTAAGTAGTTCCCTTAGCCTTCTGCCATTCTAATCCAGTTCAGCTGGCTTTAAATTTTCGCTACACTGTGTTTGAGATGCTTAGTTTTTTCGTTTACCATTTCTGTGTGAGTCAGTTGTTCATTCTCCTCTTCTGTGAATGTCCCTCTTGTCTTTTTCATTGTTGTAGCTACAACTCTCTCTACCTCTGCCCATGGTCCCCCTCCCCCGGCCCCCCCACCCACCCAAACACAGGCCCTCTGCTGAGAGCCTCTCCCAGTTTACGTAGTTTGTCCTGTAGCTGTAAGTGTGCTGCACAAAATTGCTACGATCACCAGCCTGCTCCAACGATGCTCATTTAAAAACATGCACGGTATGTAACCGATGAAGACAGTAGGAAGGAAGCTCATGAGCCAATGATCACCGTTGCACTTGAAAATCCATTCAGACGTGGCAACAAGAATTTTGTGACTGCAAAGGGGGCCCGTTGTTCCTGCTTTGCTTCTTGTGGGATAGCAGCCAAAATCTGAGTTAGCCTCAGTTAAGTCCCCACATGTGAAGTTTCTCCCCCCTACCCTCTGCAATGTGGGAAACTGCCCAGAGAGAGATACCACAGTGCTATGGAGGGGAGGCCTTCCGTAAGGCTGGGTAAACCTGCGGCAGTGCATGTGTCCTGATATTGGAAGGGTGGTGGCTTGTTTGCTCAGTTCCCTAATTATCCAGAGTACAGGAGTTATCACAGGAATCAGATGGGAGAAATTAAATGATCAGTGCAGCATTTAAAACGTCTAGTGCAGATGGGCTTTTAGGAATCTAAAGAGTTCAACAAGCCTGAATCAAAGTCAGTTTAATAACTACTGTCTCTGCTCCACCGTACCATTGTAGGAATGGATTTTTTTTTTCCCTGAACATGATTTTTCATCACTTTCTCAGGTGGGACGCGGACTAGCCGGTCACTTTAGTAGAGAACCCTTATTTCAGGCAGCTTCAAATGCCTCCTCATTTCTGAATGAGTTTCAGCTCCAGGAGATTTCAGTGCTGGAAGAATTGCAATGAGCTCTGAAACTTTATCCCTTCTCAAGGCTCTTCCAAGTCACTGGGGAACTCTGGCTTCCACGGGTAATGGTAATCGCTCTACTCACTTATAGAAGGGAAGGTACCACCTCAGGGGTCACACGACAATACCAGAGAGGTTAAATCAACTTCCAGCTGAGGTTTTACAGATACGTTTGGGATCTTGGAATGATATTACCATATTATTGTGCTTTTACTCTTGTTTCTTTTGGCTCAGAGCTGGGGGAATGGTCTTGTGTAATAGATTTACCCAGGAAAGGCTTCACCTGATCTGAGCAATACCGGGTTCTAATGTCACCCCGTTTTGATTTAGTATATAAGAAATGTTTCAGAGAGAAATGTTGGTATTCTGAGACTTGTATTTATCTTCAGTTTTTGAAAGACTTATTCAGAAAGAGAATCCAACACAGTATCTCAGGGGAGATGAGCATGGAATGAGAGTAATAGCTATTAAAATAAGAGAGGCTCTCAGGGAAATGACTGGTCATTTGATGCTTTTTTTCCTTCAAAAATCTGCCAAATAAAAGAGTTACCTGATTCATATACCATTGGGAGATCTAATTGTGCCTGTGTTTAAGAACATACGCATTTACCTATGTTTTTCTACAAAGCTTTAATTAGATCGGGAAATAGCTTTAACCCGAATGGTCACCCTAATAATCAAGATTTAATTATGGATTAATCACTGACAAATCATAATGAAAAAATAGCATTGTATTTCATTTTATGTAACTCCTTCTAACCAGAAAAAAAGCAAGGGGTAAGAGGTATAACACCTGGTAAAATTGTTATATAACGGTTCCCAAGACTTTCTTTAAAAATGGATTATCTGTTATTAAAGGATAGGTATGATTCCTATTCCCAAGGCTTTAATAATCTTACAGAGGAGAACAACAAACCATATACTAACAGAAATACATGAATACAGTGACTAAAAAGTATTAAATATTTTTCTGTCTGTAAATTTATTGATTTGTTCCTCAGTATTTGAGTATTTGCTGTATGCAAGATACTGTGCCAGGTGTTGTGGTGTATTCTAAGGTAAATTGATACAATTTTTATCGTTAAGGACCTTATAATAATAGCTTGCGAAAAAGGCATTTTCACAGAAAATAACAGATAGAAGTCAGTAATTGTCACAAGAATGATTTAAACAAAGAACTAGTGGGGATGGCCAGGGAGGGCTGCGCTGTTATGGTGATACTTACGCTGGGCCTTTAGGAAGGGTGTTATCAGATTCTGAAAGGGCAACTCATACATACAAAGTGGTTCATCCTCGAGCAAAGGGAATCTATATAGTAGCAGTGAAAAATAAAGGAGGTAGGACTGGACTGAGAAGATCTTGAATGCCAAGATAAAGAGCATTTAACCTGAGTGACAGTTGAAGTCATTTGAGTAGGTAGTGATAAAATTATAGTGGTGTTGCAGGAAGATAAATCTGGCCATGTTTTGGTAGCAGGTAGAAGGAATTTGAGTAACAATGAGAGTATTACTTCTATGGGATCAGGACAAGTCACACTAAAGTAAGGGTAGTTATATCAGAGTTCAAAAGAATGAGAAAGGAAATGGAAAGATATAGATAGATACATAGATATAGGGCATGGACAACTGGATGAGTAGGAACAAGACAGAGATGCAGTCTAAGATATTTTGAGCTTGGTATACATAAAATTATGGGAAAGTAAATAGAAATAGAGAAGTCATGTGATGAAAAAAATTTTAAGGGCAGGGCAGGGTGAATATTTTGATTTTAGATGTGTTGAGTTTGAGATGCTTGAAGAACATCCAAGTTGCAACTTCTAGCCTGCAGGTGAAAAAAGAGGGGATATGATTCAAGGGAGAATCAGAAACTGATTTTTGAATTATATGCATAGAGGTGATAAATGAATATGTGAAAATGGATAACATTTTCAAGAAGAAAAGTATAGAAAGTGAGAAGAGAATAAGGACCAGAATAGAATGTTGAGAAAATCATCTATTTAAAGAGTGGGAGGAGAAAGAAGAACAAATGAAGTACTGATTAGAAAACTATCAAAAGATGACCAAAATCAAACAACGTAGGTAGACCAAGAAGTAGAACAAAGATGGAGAAAACTGAATTTGGAATGGACTTACCATGATCTGCGATAGAGCTGGCTCAATCAATGTATTGGAATGGGAAGCATTTTGCAAAGGATGTATGGATGGCAACAAAGTGAGAAAAGAAATACTGACTGCTTTTCCAAGAAATCTGGCAGTAATAATAGGTGGGGAAAATATAGGCTAGCTCAAAGGAGTAGGAGAAAGTAATTTTTGAATAGGAGAGATCTGAGTTCACCTGTGGGCTAAGGAAAGATTAAAAATTCAGGAGAGATAATAATAGAACAATGTCTAAAACATGCCTTTGAGGCCTTCTCATATTTTTAGGTGAAAATACTTATTTCCCTATTATTCCAAAGAATTAAAAAGTGCATAGTATTTCTTTTGATGTTAAAAGTAATACACACTCATTATAAGCAATATAGAAAAGTATAAAAAAAGGAAAAACCAACCTATAGTTTTCCATCCAGTGATAACCTCTCTTACCTTTGTTGTATGTGTATCACAAAATTATGATTGTACTATATGCAACTCTCACCTTGTTAATTACCCTTAAGGCTCTTACATTCTTTAAAAAATTGATTTTGTCTGGGCTTCCCTGGTGGCGCAGTGGTTGAGAGTCCGCCTGCCGATGCAGGGGACACGGGTTCGTGCCCCGGTCCGGGAAGATCCCACATGCCGTGGAACAGCTGGGTCCGTGACCCATGGCTGCTGAGCCTGTGCGTCCGGAGCCTGTGCTCCGCAACGGGAGAGGCCACAACAGTGAGAGGCCCGCGTACCACCAAAAAAAAAAAAAAAAAAAAAAAAAAAAAAAAAATTGATTTTGTCTAAAGAATATATAAGCAACTGTAGGGAGATATCGACATTCATTTAATCATTCTTATTGTTGGACTTTTAGGTGTTGCTATTAAAGTTATGATATTTACATGTATATTTTTGCTCATCAGGATAGACTTGCTAGAAGTAATCCCAAGAATAAAATAAGTAAACATTTAAAAACTTTTGATACCAATTTTCCAACTACACAAAACGATTCCTTACAAAGAGTAAATGCTCCCAAAATATTTGTTGAATGGATAGATGAATGAACAAATAAAACTGTACATGTACTAGTTAACTCTCCAAACAACAGTGTATTCGTTTGACTACACCATAACAGACATGGACTATTGTATTACTCTTATCTCTTTCTAATTTTGACAGGAAGAAGGAGTATCTTACAGTTCCTTTTCTTTTGTAATAGGAAAGTCTGTACTTTGTTTTTTAAATTATTAGCTTTTGTACTACTTTTGTCACCTGATCATGTAATTAGGTTTTAGGTTTTACTTATTGATATGCATGAGGGATTCATATACTAGTACTATAATTGACATGTATAAAATATTTTCACAGCCTATTGTTTGCCTTTTAATTGTGTTATTTGATGTGAGATATTTGATGTGAGAATTTCTTTTTAATATTTTGTAGTCAGTGTTATTAATGGAATAAATATATAATTTAGTTTTAAAATTCCAAGTAGTGAATTAATTATTAAATAATATTTTTCCCACTGACAGATTAGGTCACCTTTCTTGAATGTTATGCTTTTACATGTGAATTATGATTTGCTCCTGAGCTATCTATTGTGTTCCATTTTCTGTCTGCTGATTTTGGGGATAGTTGCATTTTTTAGTTATGATGTTTATATAATACCTCTTAATATCTAATAGGAAAAGTGTCCTATCATATGCCAGCATTTTTCAAATTTCCAATTCCTTTTTCACCTATCTGTCCTTTCAGATGCATTTCAGAATCTTCTTCTTTTATTTCAAGTACAAAACAAATCTAATTGGGATTTTGTTCTGAATACAGGATATTCTGGCTATTATAATATCCAGGAAGGGGGCTACCTTTTAATTTATTCCAAACTTTTATATGCTTTAGCAAACCTTAAGTGTTTTCTTTATTTAGGTCTCGTGTTTTTCATATCAAGTTTTTGTTATATATTTTATATTTTTGTAGTAATTATAAATAAATCATTTTTATCTCTAAGTGGCAATTAAATACTATAGAAACACTGTAAACTTTTTTTTTTAACATCTTTATTGGAGTATAATTGCTTTACAATGGTGTGTTAGTTTCTGCTTTAGAACAAAGTGAATCAGCTATACATATACATATGTCCCCATATCTCTTCCCTCTTGCGTCTCCCTCCCACCTTCCCTATCCCACTCCTCTAGGTGGTCACAAAGCACCGAGTTGATCTCCCTGTGCTATGCGGCTTCTTCCCACTAGCTATCTATTTTACATTTGGTAGTGTATATATGTCCATGCCACTCTCTCACTTCGTCCCAGCCCACCCTTCCCCCTCCCCATGTCCTCAAGTCCATTCTCTGTGTCTGCGTGTTTATTCCTTTCCTGCCCCTAGGTTCTTCAGAACCTTTTTTTTGTTTTTTTATATTCCATATATATGTGTTAGCGTACAGTATTTGTTTATCTCTTTCTGACTTACTTCACTCTGTATGACAGACTCTAGGTCCATCCACCTCACTACAAATAACTCAGTTTCATTTCTTTTTATGGCTGAGTAATATTTATTTGTATTTGGTCTCTCAGCTTATCTCTTTTATTAATCATAATTGGAGATTGATTATAATATTATACTACATATTATATTCCATTTTATATTGCACTACTCAAACTCACACACATACATTCATATATATATATATATCTCATATATAGTTGAAAGATGTGATCCCCAAAAGGTACGAAGTCCTGAGGAACACATCTCTCAACTGTATACCCCCAGAAACTAGCATTTTACTTGCTACAAAATTACTATGTACTAAGTGTAGTAAGTGCTTAATCTGCCAGTTGTTATTTCATCTTCATACTAGTACATGAAGAAGGTATTACTCATTTTACAGCTGAGCAGACTGAGTGCCAGAGAGATTAAGGAACTTGCCTGTGCTTGTGTAGCTAGAAAATGAACAAACAGGTGTGAAAACCCACCTCTGGCTTCAAACTCCTGTACTGCATGTGTGCCCAGTAAGTGTTTGTTGACCTAGGTATTGGATGAACGAGTGATGGAATGAATAGAAGATGTGGGTTCAGAAGGGATAAAAAGCACATGAGACAGTTGAATTTTGAGAAATATTTTATGCTTTTCCCTGTAAAACTGGAGAGATGGAGGACAGAGAGAAAAGATGACATAGTGATAGTTTTGAGATGGAGGAAATGGAATTTAAGGATACATATCAATCACATGACCTTATTCTTCTCAGTAAAGGAAGAAATGGAGTCATGGTAGGAGAATGAAGTGAATTGAAGCAGGGTTGAAGATTAAAGACGGAGAACATGGTTTGTAACAGCTACTATGTGACTATTATTGGCAGTCCAGAAGAGATGAATGGGAGGGTTTCTGAGCAGCAGAGAGGATCCAAGTGAGGTTTCAGAATGATGTTCAGTTGGTGGGATCAGTTGGTGGCACTTTCTCATTGAACTAGATTGCATGTTGACCAAGGAGCTAGGCAAAATCTCAAAGATACTAAACAAGGGGATAATATGAAATATGAAGTGTCCTATTGTATACGTCCCTGCTTCTAGCAACCTATGCTTTCTCGCATTTTAAGCACTGGGTATTTCTCTAATTTATAGCAATGAGAAAAATCTCCTGAATGTACCTTACATACACACATACATACAAACAGACATACATAGTATAAATAATATATACGCCTAGATATTTAATCTATATTTTATAACCTATCTTTTATTTTTTACCCTTCTCAGGGGAATATAATCTATAATCTTTATAGTCAGTACGATAGCTCCATCATTGGCTAGTTATCTTTGCTTTCAATAAGATTATTACTTAGCTAGCTTGTCTGTCAATCATTACTTAACATCTCTTTCAGTTATCTGGGTTAGATTATAGTTCAGTAAACATGGAAAACATACTGAAATTAAAGAGTAGTATAAAATTTTACTACTAACAATTTACATTTTTATGGCAATGATAGTATAAAATACCTATTATCTCATCATTAGTATAAATATGTATCTAGCTTCTTATTCAGTGTTTTCTCATATACACAGACACACACACCCATATGATTTAACTTTTTATTTTTATGTTATGGCAAGCTACTCGGTACCAGAAATAATAATAGCAACCTCAAATTAAGAAAGGTCAGGGCAAAATGACTTAGTTTTATGGAGCAGCCCAATATAGACCACTGAAAGAACAGAAGCTACATGCCCAAAGATACCACATGACAGGATTAAGAATTAGAGGCCAGGCAATATGGACATTGAGAATGTACTTGGGGTATTTCTGAGAGCAGAATATAGTGACTACTTAGAAAACTCTGAGACTGTGTTAATTAAATGAGTTAGCCATTTATTCCGTCTTCCCACTCCATGTCTGCCTAGGAAAAATGGATCAGAAACTGTCAGCATGATGACTAACCAACAGTCAATTGGGTAAACTACCATGAAATTGCAGTTGAGAAATCTACCAGTTAACTCTTTCTTGTTTCAGAAGGTGGAAATGTGTCAATCAAGGAATGTGACCAAGGGCTCCTATACATGTATTGTGCTATTATTTTCAGTCCTCAATTCAGGACAGAGGTTATAATTTCCTTCTTAGTTTTGCTGGAATGTTGCGCTTACATGCACTTCTAATGCATGTACACATTTTACACAAAACATGCATGGTTTAATTATTTTTTTCATGTAACTAGCATTCTGTTTTACAACAGTTCTTCTATAAAACATTCACTAGTATTGCCAAAAAAGGCATGTTGAAGATATGATACTTGCAACAGAGGGATTTAAATGATTCCCCAGCTCCTCAAAAAAAAGTCCCAGCTGTTTAAATCAGGCAGAATCAGACGTAGTTTACGAATTAGTGCATCATTTAAACCAAACCATTTTTGTTGCTTTTTGCTTGGTCAAACAAAATATTTTTGTGTTTTCTTGACTTTTTCTTCTCAGCACTAATTCCTTCAGGCTGCTGTTAGTTCACCAAGAAGGAAAACAACATGCTTTAGCAGAGATTTCAGTAAAGAACTAGCAAGTACTTTAATGTCTAACGATGAAAAAGCTCAAATATTTTATAACGATATTATACATTATTAAGATCATTTGTAAAAAACCCTATATATACTTACATAATGAAGCATTTAACATTTTTAAATGGGCTGAAGCTTTAAGTTTTGGAAACTAATTTGATATTTGAATCACTTATTCTCAGGAGTTGTGTTTAAATTCATTTTTTTCACAAAATATTAAAGCTGTATTTTAATAAAAGATGGACACCTTGCTGTTCTAGGTTCATACTCAGAATTATAAACTTTTACTATTTCCTTTGAGGCTATGTTACACTTCCACTTAGAAACATTATAAATTATCAAGTATTTGGAAGTAATAATTCTAAAAAAATGGCTTTTTATAGAGTTACAGTTAGCTAAGTAAAAATGTGTTACCTTTGCTTTTGGATAATTTTAAATGGATTTACATTTTTCATATTAGGTGCTGATTCTAATATGACAACATTTATATATTGAGAGTACATTTATTTCATGCTGATAAACTTCCCCATCTTCGAAAATGTGTTGTTACATTTTAGTTATATTGCAATTTTATTACCTTGGATGAGAGAAAAGTAACTCCTTTAATCGCTTTCAAGATAATATGGGATTTTGTCTGTTTGGATCATATAAAGCAAAAGGAAAAAACACAGGGAGGAGGGTTTCTTTGACCTTGAATTTAAAAGTAAATAGGGTAACACCTGATAAAAGATAAAAATCTTGGTGTTTCAAAATACATCTCACAAATTTATACTATGACATGTTTGTTTGTGGACTCTAGCATTAGATATAACGTGTGCTCTTGTTGGGCTCTGCAGGCTGTTTTTACTTTTGGCTTTTACATTCCACAGAACTAAATAATCAGCAGGGACAGTGCTAATTAATTTATAATGTTTTGTGTTTCTGAACAATGTACCTCCGTAATTAAGTGAAATATTTATGATGAATTACAAAACAATGCAAATTCATTTGTTTGCCTGAAAGCTAACTCGTTATTCATTTAGATTGATCTTTGGAAAGATTCTTTAAATTGAATCGTAGTATGAGGAGGAGTGATATTTAGAATAGGGACAGGTGAGATACTATGGATGGCTGTGTTCAAATATGTTACATTATGTCAGAGAAAGGGTAGTCATAAAAACTTTGACCAAATTGATAAAGAAGTTCTTAGTTTCCCCTGAGGAAGAAAATAAACTATAGTGAGAGTGGATCAATAATAAATTGTGAAAGGGAGATGTATGACTCAACTGTTTCTACAGTACTTGACTGAGTCCCAGTTTAAAATCTTGTGTGTGCGTGTGTGTGTGTGTATGTGTGTGATGATTGAAGTATAAAAAAGTAATAGTCCTATGTGCTGTTTTTATAATAAATATTGTAACCAATTTTCTTTATACAACACTTAACCTGAATTTATCTCAGTCTATATTAAATGAAAAGTCTGCTTTACTCTTAATGCCAGCGACTACACTTTACTTTTTCCCCCAGAGGAAACTGATAAGGTTTATGGTGTATCCTGTGCAAATAAAATACAGTATCTTCATATTCGCAGGTAGGAGATTGAAACATTTACTTTCCTTGGGAACAAGGCCACATTTTTCTCATCTTTCAAATAACAGTAACTTCAAGTGAACTCTTGCAAACTTTACAAATTTAGTTAAGGCCACTTTCCTGGTTTTTTCATGATGGTGATCATCAAAGTTATGACTGAAATAGTCCAAAACACCCAACAAAACTTCGATGCAAAACTAAGGAAAGAAAAAGATGTTCCAGCTAATGGCTTGTCTATTTTCAAAGAAAAAACCTTCTTCTGAAGTTGCTTTGTAGGAAATACGGTAGTTACACTTGTTACATTATTCTTAATATAATAATAGGATTGTGAGGATTCATTTTATGCACTTATTCACATTAAACTGAGTAATACCTGGTATTGGAGAAAATATGTTCACAAATAGTCACATGGTATTAAAGACTGTAATCATAATTACAGCTAACATTTATCACAATTATTATGTGTCAGGCACTAATCTACTCCACAATCCTATAGGGGTAAGTATTTTTATTTTGCCAATTGAGGAAACTGAGGCAAAGAGCAGTGAAGTACAATTTGTAAGGACAAATCACTTGCAAATGAAGAACCTAAGTTGGAATCCAAATAATTTGACCCTAGAGCTTGATAATTTGTCCTAAGACACCATTTTAAAATTTGTGTTTCAGGTCTGTGTCAAAACAAAGTAAAAGATTAAATGGTAGTCTAGACCTGCACTGTCCAATATGATAGCTGCCAGCCACATGTAGCTATTTATATTTGAATTGATTAAATGAAATAAAATAAAAATTTAGTTCCTCAGTCACATTTCAAGTGCTTGATAGCTCCGTTTGGCTAGTGACTATCTTCTGAATAGCACAAATATAGAATATTTCTTCTTTTAATTGAAGTATAGTTGATTTACAATGTTGTGTTAGTTTCAGGTGTACAACAAAGTGATTCAGTTTTATATGTATATATATTCAGCTTTATATATATATAAAAGAGTATATATTCTTTTTCAGATTCTTTTCCCTTATAGGTTATTATAAAATACTGAGTATAGTTCTCTGTGCTATATGGTAGGTCCTTGTTGGTTATCTATTTTATGTATAGTAGTGTGTATATGTTAATCATTTCTACTGGTGTAGAAAGTTCTAAAGCACAGCACTAGTCCAGGGTAAGGACTTTGAAATTAACTTAAAAAATATGTTTTCTTTTGTGAGATATTAAAAAAAGGAGTACACCCTACTCATCAGTAACATTGATAGCTGGACAATTTATCACTCATCTGTTGACACTTTTTGCTTATTAAATAATGAAATAATCCAAGTCATTAATTAATTCCTATTAAAATTATTTTTTTAAAGTTATTGAAAAATATGATCCTGTTCAAACATAAAGAATATCAAGATAGCATTAGTCTTCCATTGAGTCAGTGGTTGAATAGACCATTTTCTACTGCATAATTTGGAGGTGTCTATGATAGACGGCTTCCAGTACAACCCCCAGTGAGTCCCTCTCCTGGTATTCATGCCTTTGTGCAATCCCCTGTCACATTATACCAGGATTGGTCTGTGTGACCATGGAAGTGGTGGTATAGGACTTTTGAAATTAAGTTATAAAAGACATTGCAATGTCTGCCTTGGTCTTTTTCTCATTCTCTTTTTCTCGCTTGGATTGATCACTCTGGGGGAAGTAATTTTCTATGTCATGAGCAGCCCTATGGAGAGGCCCATGTGGCAAGTAACTGAGGCCTCCAGACAACAGGCAGTGAGAAACTCAAGCCTTTGCCCGCAGCCATGTGAGTGAACTTTGATGCATGTCCTCCTGCTCTCATTATGTCTTCAGATGACTCTCATCCTGCTAACGATCCTCAAGAGAGACCCTGAGTCAGAACCGCCAGTTAAGTTGCTCCCACAATTCCGATTCTCAGAAATTGTGTGAGATAGTAAATGTTTGTGATTTTAAGCCTCTGAGTTTTTAGGAGTGATTTGTTACATATCAATAGATAGCTAATACAATGCCTGATTGGAAGTTATAATTGAATTTAATAAATTGTTATTGTCAAGTAAGTCATTGGTAAATTTCCAGAGGATATAGTCATGAGGGAAAAATAGTCCCTGCCATCAACTTACTCAACAATGACTCTAATACATGTATAATAGGGTAAGTAAGGTGAGTGAAGGGCAAAGTTCTCTGAGTAATTCCAATGTGGGTGTAGGGAAGGGGGTTCCATCTAGGTGGGTGGATAAGAAAGCCATCCATAGGTGTATGGTAGCTAAACCTTGAAGGATGGGTAGGGATTTTATAGGAAGAGAAAGGGTACAAGATGCAAGCATTCTTTATGTTGAGGGCAATGTATAAAAATGCTGAGAAATTATGGGTGTCTTTGGTTACAGAACATGGTCCGGATGGATAAATAAAAGGGACATAGGTCCAAAGAAGATAGCTGAGGCCTTTTGGAGAAGAGTTAGATTATCTGGTGAGAAGTTCATGTTTTCTAGGGCCCATTAGGAATTCCAGATTCCTCTGGTAGGATTATGGGCTTCTGGCCTTAGCCGCAGGCAGCTTCCTTTCCCACTTAGTATCCTTCATGGGCAGCACATGATTGGAAGCTCTTTCCAAATATATGTGTTTATTTGTTTGTTTATTTGGGTAAGTATGTCAATAAAGCTGTCACGACTATCAAAAATGTTGCAATTTAAGGACTGGGGAGTCATTGAAGTTTGAACTTTGCCTGGCACCCGAGCAAAGACTGGACTCAAGGAAGAGAGATGGGAGGTCAGGTGATACGGTAGAAGGTTATGCTAGACATCCAGAGATGCTAGACCTGAACTGGTGCCAGCATTAGCGTAGAAAAAAAGACATCCAGTATTAAGGACATTGCAGAGGGAAGGTAGGACTTGACACCATGATTAAATTGAATGGTTTTGGGAGAAAAACCAAAAAGCTAAAACATAGATATGGGCTTATCAACTTTTTACTTAAACAGCTGTCATCACCCTAAAAAATTTGGAAATTCCTTTACCTTTCCTGCAAGGGCCTTCACCTCCACCCCTACATTTTTTGTCTTGTCTCCATTCTTTCTCTGCTCTGAGTATACCAGGACATTTAACAATTCTGGAATGTGTCAACTTTTCTCAGGCTCTGCCTTTAGTTCTTCCACTTTGAATGCTTTTCCCTCCTTGTCTGCTTGGCAAACTCCTCCTCTGCTTGAATGCCCACCTCGAGTATGACCTTCCTTCAAAGTCAAATTTACTGCATCTTCATGTGTTACACACTCTATCCATAACTTCTCTGTCAAGTTTTGCATTGCTTTGCAGTAATTTTATTAAAGCTTACATGACTCCCCAGCAGAGCTCAGAGACCTTAATGCTTAGCACAAAGTGGCACTCAATTATTTTTCAACTGCATTGAAATAAGAATAAAAAATAGTTAATGGAGGCTTTAAACCTGAAGATTGAAGGTCAAGGTTGATGATGAATCCCATGGTTGACGTTCCCTGGTGCTGGCTACCTCTTTCATTGCTTCATTGAAATAACCCTCCTGGGGGCCTTGTTCTTAATCTCCCCTTGTGTTTTTTTCTCAAATGCCACACAAGATAACCCAGGGACCACAGGCTTGTCTGAGTTCAAAGCCAGTGTTTGTAACCACCAAACTTCACCACCGTATCTCTAGCTGCCACCACTTGATTTGTACTTGGTTGGAACTGACCTATTCTGAGTCTGCTCCCCAGCCTATCAGCTATACACACTGAGGGGTGGATACTTGTGATTAAAATGAGGTTATGCTGTGGTTCGGTAGCTATGCTCATTTGTCTTCTACTTTCTCCTCCGAGATCTTGTATATTACCAAAGTCATTTTGTTTAACTTGACAGTAGTCCTTAGTCATAAAAATGACACTGTGCATCTAAAGAACTGTCCCATGTAGGTGAGGCACTGGGCTGGGTCTGTAACACTGAGAAAAGGAAAATGAGATAAAATATTGAAAAAAAACTACAAATAAATCATCTTAAAAAGATTATAGTTCATTTAGAAGATACTTGACAGAGAGGAATGTCTGGAAATGTTTTACAGTGTCAGGAAAGAAGAATTCGGATGGTTGATTTTGGATGGCAGGTATAGACGAATAAATTGGAATACCTCATCCATTCCGTAGCCTGCATTTGGTAGTGGAGTAGAGAGGTCTTTGATTGTACTTTTCTTTTTCCTTACTGTTGTTCTGTCACGTAGAGCTAAACAGAAATGTGAGCATCTTGATGCACATTTGAGAGTAGCTTTGCAATTTAGCAGCTTCTTTGAGCACAACCAGGTACCAATCTTTAGTCCAAGTACTAGCGGGAAGGGGCTACAAGGATGAATAAAATCTGATTTCTGCTCTGGCTAAACTTACAGCCTGTGGGGGTAGCAGTTCTTCCCCTGAATCTTAAATAATAAAAAATCGTGAGGGCATGCATGCAACTCAAATAAAATCAATATTTATTCTTTAACTTCAGTCCTTACCATATGCTCAAATTTTAAAGAGAGCACACTGTGGGGTGATGCTGAAGTAATTCGAAACAGGACTTACTACTTGTAAGGGTGCTCGCCAGAGAAGTGAGTTTTGACTTGGAATGCCACAGAATATTCCATGCTTTTTTTGCTGCTGTGGACTAAGAATTTCTTGCCAGCACCTTACAGGTTTAGATTTAGGCAACAGGTATAAAGATGACCGTGAATTTGGGCATGGCAGTTTTGTATGTGCACTGTTCCAAAAAAGCTTTTATTCGTTTGCTTTATGCCTATGGATAGGAACGTCCGTCAGTTTTCAGTGAGTCAATGTGCGAATCTTGCCAAGTGGGCCAAAGTTCAGCGTGCTCTGATGCAGTCTTACTGGGCAGGCTGGACTCTGCCCACCGTAGGCAGAGGTGCCCAGCGTCATGGGAGCCAGAGCCACAGAGCAACACTGTATTCTGGGAGAGGTTGCAGCCTGCTTTGCATTCAGAAAATGAAGCTTTGCACTTGGGGTTTCAAGAGAAAAAAAAAAAAAGGATGTGAAGGAAACAGAATGAAATGGGAGCAAAATGTTGGCAAAACTCAAATTGCATTGGATTTATACTTATTGGATTTTTGAAGTAAGCTGACAAGAAAAATTACCTTCATTGCAAATCACTGAAGGGCTTTTCTATAGAATAAACACACTCACAGAGAAGAGCTAATTCAAAGGAAGCTTTAGTATGTTAATATAATAATTAAGCAGTACAGCACAACAGGCAGCCCATTTCCAAGGAGCTCAGCATGCCTCAGGTGGGGTATAAGGTACAAGGCTAAAGGCTAAACAACGTTAACCACCTGAGATTGGCTATAATCATCTTAAAATATGATATGAAGTGAATATTGCCCTCGTTGGAAGGCATTTACTCATGCAAATAAGGGGAAAGGACCAAATTCTCTGTATTTTGTGGGCAGTCTTTAAGAGTTGAATTATTGGAATCAGCCTCAAAACTTGGAAACGTCAGTGCTTCTAATTGGAGCCTGTATTTTCCCATGTTCTTGGTGGTCTTTTTCCTTTTCTAACTGTCTCGTCTTCTCATCCTTTTATTTGAACTGTCCACTAGCCAAATTATTTCTGTTTGGAAAACTCATGTACCTCATTTGGTTTATTAGTAATGCGTGTGTGTTTAAGGTGGTTTTGATAAAGCAGCTAATTAGCCTGGTACCTTCATCTCCCATGAAGCGGATTAGAGCAGTGCTTCTCAAACTCTACCTTACACAAGAGTCATCTCAGTTCTTGTGAAAATATAGATTCTGATTGAGTAGGTTTAGGGTGGAGGCTGAGATTCTGCCTTTCTAAAGAGCTCCCAGGAGATTACAATATAAACAGCAAAATCTATTAGGTCTTTTAAATATCAGAGAGCCATTGTGATGGTAGGAAAATAAAGGTAAAAAGACCAGTGTTTTCAACTAGTTGACTCTCTTTTCTGGTTGTTGATCATTGTCTGATAATGAAGAAATGGCAGACTAAGAACCATGAACTTACTGGGGTTTATGAATAAACAGATTAGTCTTATTTTGAGTCTGGGTGATGTAGCTGAAGACAAGAGAATTCCTTTCTGTTATAAATGACAGAAAAACCTCAAGTCAATGACATATTATTAAAGTTTAGTTCAGGTAAATGGTGACTAGAAATAGATTAAGACGAGGTGAAGATTCTGGTTTTAACTGAATGGGCGGAATGACTTTTGTGCATAGTTAGTATTTACAGGCACTTGACGCTTTCCTCTCCTGTTTTGGCATTCTGTTATACTCGTGGATTTACTTTGCGCCCTAAAGGTAATGTGACCATGAATTCCATAAATCCATAGTAAATGAAACTGGTGAGAAAAGTAAGACAAATGCAATTTTGCTGAACTCTCTGTAAATGGAAACAAATGATGTTTTTGTTCGTCTGTTTATTTTGTTTTTCCAAACAAGATGTGCCTGGGCGGGAAAGTGCTCCTAAGTGTCCTGAGTAGTCCATGTGAAACACCCTGACTTTCCAGCTTCTCATTTGCTGCAGTGTTTCATTCGGAACATTTATTTATCATTAATGATGGGTTGGTCAACATGAAGTCCTAAGAAGAAATGATTCCTTCCCAAAATGCTTTTAAGATTGAATTGGCTTGTATTTTCAAGTTTGCCCCCAAGTTTCCTAAAAGCATCAACAACTATCTGAGAAACTGAAGAGAAGTATGGTCTCCCATACTTGCTAATTTCCTCTCGGAAGTATTTCTTGGTGCTGGTATCTGGTTTTCATCCTCTTTGCATCTGCTTGGTTCAGTTCTTCATGATCCCTCATTGGATCACTGTCCTTTCATGACGTATAAAATTCGAAGGAGTGTTGTTCTTACTATAGTCTATGTGAATGACATGCCCATGGAGTTGTGCAGTGCACGGCCTGTACACCCTTACACAAGGGCACTTTCCCTGACAGTAGCTTTTACCCCTCTAGAAGTGACCCCTGCACAGCTTCTCCAAGGCCGTTATTATAAAGCTCATTAAAAAAAAAAAAATCAGGTTAATTAGCTCCCCATTTCCCTCAGGCCAAATACTTTACCATGGCAGGCAGTTCCATCCCAAACTACCTCTGCAGTTTCATCTCCTGTCATCCTATGTAAGTCCACGTTACTACCTGCTTGTCTCACTTGGTCGACACCTGTTCTACTCATCTTCCTTTGCACATCATTCCCCCCCGTCTAGAGTTTTACTCAAATATCTCTTCCTTCATGAGCCTTCTCTAATGTTGCTGGACAAAATTAATGACCTGCTTTTATTTTGTTTGTACTTCTGTAACTATTTGTTTATATATGTATTTTGCTGATTACGGTGCATTATAATTATATTTGTGATTATTACTACAAAATGGTTCTATATTCAATTTTTCTTTCTTTTTTTTTTTTTTTTTCGGTACGCGGGCCTCTCACTGCTGTGGCCTCTCCCGTTGTGGAGCATAGGCTCCGGATGCGCAGGCTCAGCAGTCATGGCTCACGGGCCCAGCCGCTCCGCGGCATGCGGGATCCTCCCAGACCGGGGCACGAACCCGTGCCACCCGCATCGGCAGGCGGACTCTCAACCACTGCGCCACCAGGGAAGCCCATCAATTTTTCATTTTTATAGCACCAGAAGACAATATAGCTCTGACATCTGACTTTCCAAGGTTGACTCTGCTAATCAGGCCAGTAGGTCTGGGGTCCCTTTCCTTACTTGATACTTCTGCATATGACATCTTTTCCTACTCTGTGCTGGGCTGCAGTGGTCAGGGTTCTCAGAAAGAGGAGAAAGAAGAGGAGGTAAGAAGGCTTTGATCCATCATCATGGCCTTTCTCCAAACCTCTGATGTCCTCAAGTGCCATGTGACTTGGAACATGGTAGATAATCACTATTATTGACCACTTTGATAATGATGATAAAAATGCTAACATATGCCGAAGGTAGGTTCTTATTATCAGGCATTAAGTAGTCCTATGCATAATCTTCTTCAATCCTCATCCAACCCCAGAAGCTAATAAAATTTACATTTTCTGAGCTATTCACTTACAACAGCTCCTTCCAAAGCCCTGTTTTTAAATTTATCATTTAAAAATGTATAATTCTCTTTTACATTCTAAGTAAACATTATTTTTCATACGTAATATTATATTAATAATTTTGTATACTTTTTTTCTTGAAAAAGGCTTCCAAAATTGTATTAACTTAAGGCCCCACAGAACCTAGACCTGCTTTGCCTTGCCGTATTAGGTAGATACTGTAAAACCTCACCATAACACCAAAGGGGTATTCAGAAAATTTAATCACAGAAATTACAGGTTTGCATTACTGCAAAGTTAATGAACAGCAATACTTTTCAGGTGGTCTGTTCTGTGATGAAAAGCACAAAACTTAAGAAAGAGAGACATGTACTGTGCACAAGTGACAACACACTGACCCAAGATAGTCCCAAATAACCACAAGCAATCACTGATGAAATCCCAAGCCTGTCTGGCTCACCTTCGTTTGAGAACAGAGACTTGGTGAACACTGGCAGCCAGTCACTGGCAGTGTGATCAGATGTGAATGTTCATGTCATCAGGATTTTACTTAGTGTGTATATTTACTATATGAGAACTAAGGATCAGAGAAGTTAACTAACTTGCCCACAATTACACAACTAGTGAGTGACTGAGCTGGGTTCTAAACTGAAGTCTGTCTCTATGAATATTTACTGATTTATTTTAACATCTAAAACACAAATGGACAGAGAACATTATCACTGACTTCTTTCCAATCCCTTTGGCAGCTCTGTCTGGAATCCCTTTACCCAACCCTCTCCTCATGGCCCCAGGGAGAGGTGAGGTCTATAGAACATCATGATGGGAAGGTTGATTGATACCTTAGTTCTTAGTTCTTTTCTTACTTCCATTCTCCTGTTTCAGACTGCCAGTCAAACTTTAGAATTGGGCTTGCTCAGTTATTTGTTTACTCTAAAGGGTAAGTCAAATTTCTAAAATTTCTTGCAAAATAAGTCTTTGATCTACACATACCCATTTGGTCTGTGGCTCTTGCCACATTGTTTTGCTTGGGGTGGTGGGCTCCTTTGTCTCTCTCTGCTGTTCTTTCTCCTACTTTGTACCAGCCTTGTTTTGCAGGCTCTCTCTACATCAAGTTTCGTGATGGTTAATGTTATGTTTCAACCTGACTGGGCCACAGGGTGTCTGGTTAAACATTATGCTGGGTGTGTCTGTGAGGAAGTTTCTGGATGAGGTTAACATTTGAATTTGTAGACTGGGTAAAGCGGATTGCCCTCCCCAACCTGGGTAAGCCTCATCCAAAGTGGCAAAGGCCTGAATAAAGCAAAAGACTGTGTAAAAAAGAACTAACCCTCTTTCTGCCTATCTTAGAGCTGGGACATGGGTCCTCTCCTGCCTTTGGACTTGGACTTAGACTGGAACTTACATCATCAGCTCTCCTTTGTCTCTAGGGCCTTTGACTGCATATTTTAAGATTTCTCAGCCTCCATTATCATGTGAGCCAATTCCTTATAGTAAATCTCTTTCCCTATCTTTATATACCTATATATGTATGTGCTGTTGGTTCTGTTTCCCTGGAGAACCCAGACTAATACAGATTACTTTGACCTGGGCTTTGGAAACTGGCTAAGTCTTGCCTAAACACACACCTCTCTAGCATTCTCGCAGACATTCCTGATCAGGCAAGAGCTGGCAGCATTCGTCTTTGGTAATACCTGTGAGCCAAACTAGGCACACATTATAATCTAGTAGGATTTTGCCAAGGGATAAGGTGTTCCCTTTATGGGTGGTGTCTCTTTTCTGAACCAGCATTAAGGAACAGCTACAAAAACAAATTCCAAATCAACATTGTCTTGGAAAATCTAAGATACTTATCAACACAAAAGCATTTTCCCCCAATAAACATCAATTGGCCTAAATTTAGGAAAGTTCAATTTTTTGATGGAAATCTTCCTCAAATGTGCTATATCTTCTTTATTTTCTTTAATGGGGTACACTAAAGAAACTCTAATAATTCCTTAATGTTTCAGAATCACTACAGTGAACATAATTTAGATTATTCAGCAATAACTTAGGGATGCTCTCACTCTAGGGCACCTCTGTGTTAATGCAGAATGAAATAATTGCTATTCATATTTATTGTAGTGTTGGTCATACTTACTGTAGTGATCGAAGTTCCTACGTAAGTGACCCCAGATTGTTATGCAGAGTTGTAATCATTTTGTCTCATTTCTCAGTCTTTTCCTTCCCTGCAGAGCTGTCAGCTATTACTCCTTGCTTTCTTCAGTGAGCCTGTCTTTAACAAAGGTTATTCCACTCCCTCTAGAACAGCATGTCTCAATGGGGACAATTTTACCCCCAGGGGACGTTTGGTGCCATACAGTGACATTTTTGATTATTACAATTTGGAGGGGGATGCTACTGGCATCTAGCGGGTAGAGGTCATGTTACTAAACCTCTTACAATGTACAGGACAGACTTTTAGAACAAAGAATTACCTGGATCAAAATGTCAATAGTGCCCAGGTTTAGAAACATGTTCTAGAATTGTGGGAAAGTGAGTAGGCTCTAAAGGAGGATCCAGAAGTTTTGTCTAAGATTAAAAAAAATGGTCTGTATTTGCTCACGGTCATTGGTAAGGTCTGGGGACAGTTTCACTTACTTCCAACAAAAATATTCTCGTGGATTGAAGTCCTTTGACCTCAAGCTGAGTGAGGTATTAATATTTACCCTTAAATTAAGGTATTCAACACCTGTGTGCACACACAAACCACTTTCCTTTAAGGAGTATTAGCTCACAATTTTTTTCTATTCTGTAGTTGTTTGGCTCAAATGCTACTGCTACCTAAAAAACTTATCACTGTTGTATAAATGTTGTAGTATGTAGTATGTTTCTAAGGGATTTTCAAATTTCTATTCAAAACCACTTTTATGCTAATAGCAACCTAATTGTTTAAATCACAAGACATGATTTTCTGCTGTGATTTGATAGAATTAGAAAAATTGGTGGCCAGCTGATTCCCTTCCCCCAACTTTTTTTTAAAAACATTCTTTGGGGACACATGATTTTGACCAGAAAAATGGTAAAATGTCTGTAGTGGCATAGCTCTTTCGAAAGGAGATTCTATTGAAAGTCAATTGATTAGCTGCAGTCTTGGCCTTCTTCACCCCCTCTCATAGGTTTTTCAGTAGTTAGAGGTCACTGACCCTGAAGGAAATCTCGCTGCCTAAGATTTGGGGCTGCAAATTGCAAAAGTTCTGACCTTCTCTCTTAATGGTCTCTATGTAGGAAATAATTTCTTTCAATTTTAGAATAAAGACAAATCCTGTTTTCTGAACTCTAAACCCAAAGACAGTTTATTCTGCTTTACTAGATTAGGGAGAATATTTGCTTAAATAATTTTACATACAGATATATATCATTTTTCTATGACTATATAATATATCTCCTACTATACATCTTCATATATAGCTATGCAAAAGATAGGGAAATACTTCTTTTCTAACAATGCATATTTGACTGCTTTGACTTAATTCCCATGCATTTTAACAATTATGTACATTTATTTAGTGCATAAAAAGTGTAACAATATTGAAGTGTAAATGAGTTTGCATGTTCTACCACTGTTTTATTCAAATGTAATGTGTCACAATCAATTTCATATGAAATGCAGAGTGACAGATGAGAGTGATAGATCTAAGGTATGTACAGTAGAGTATGGGATTCTGTCAATCTCCAAGCAGCATTTCAAAAGAAAAAGTATAATATGATCTTTAATATAGGAGTTTCTTGATGCACATTGAATTGATCAGATACTATTAATTGAGGTAATACACACATTTAGAAAGGAAAACTGACCTATATGACTTGTGCATATAAGTATATCACTTCTCTTGTTTGCATGAAAATTAAACAAATCCTGAAATAAAAATAATGCAGTAAAACTGCAAATAATTTTTCAGTACTCTTGCTACTATTTTTAATTTGGTATTTTACAATCAACGTTTTCTAGTTTTTATTTTCCTTTGGAAAGTTACTATTTAATTTTGCTCATGTTTAAGATTTTCAAAGGCTGTTCTCAGTGTTTTTATATATTATTTATTGTCACTTTTAAATAAAAAAGTATTCTTTATATGTCTGTTGTGACATTTGCAGCTTTAGAATAAGAAAAAAATTACTTTTGATTGTTCAGTTCTCGGAAATCATACTGCTTAATATAATGATTTTATTGTTGAGTCCTCTAAGAAATAAGCAAAAGTAGGTAGAGAAAGAGTAGAAGATTTCTTAGTTTGTTATATCAAATGTGATTGCATATAAATAGAGTATTTTTTAACTTAGAAATTATAAAAATTTTACTTGAAAAGAAAACTGTCATTTTTGTCCATTGAAAGAGTTTCCAAAGGTGAACATGCAGGAAAAGATTAAAGGTGAATGGAAATAATTGATGATCCTTTTGTAAGTTTTTGGAGAAAAAACACATATATTGTCTCATGAAAAAGTTGTTTCTTAGAAAACTGCCCTTATTACATTTGAAAAAACTATTG
Organism: Tursiops truncatus; assembly: GCF_011762595.2. Classification (NCBI taxonomy): domain Eukaryota; kingdom Metazoa; phylum Chordata; class Mammalia; order Artiodactyla; family Delphinidae; genus Tursiops; species Tursiops truncatus. The sequence goes on along the minus strand of NC_047040.1, from coordinate 84,972,278 downwards.
TCACATGAACACATTAATCCTATTGAAGTGTTCAGCTAGTTTTCCTGTAGTTGGAGAAACAAATCTATTTTGAATAAATTTTTTTAACACTCTTCCCATCTTTATATACATTTTCTTAGAAGTCATAAATGAAGCATTTTTTTTCCTGGAACAGAGCTCTACGAGAACTAACAATAAAGCTTACTTTGTGAATTAAATCTCTTTCTAAAGTGCTAAAATTCAAAGTGCTGATATTTTAATGTGAGAGTCAAAACTTTTAGTAATCATTTTGCTTTTATATTCCCTTTTCCTGATGTGTGTCTTTTTAACTACATTTTTTACACAGAAACAAGCAGTCGTTTTTTACTAACTCTCCACTCTCACCAAGTAAGATATACTTAAGTTTAACATGGCTGGAAAGTATTGATATGAACTTAAAATATTGTGTTTGTCAATGACAGAGTCCCTTCCTCTGTTTATTCAAGTGATTTAGTACTTTCCTCTTTTCTCATTATACTTAGATTTCACATCAGATACATAGTGGGAAAAAGCCAATCTCTTTTCATTGTTCCCCTCAGTGCTATGAGACACATTCTCTGTGATGAATCCTGAGCCTGGGTTTCCAAGCAGGGCTTACCAAAATTTAAGATTCAGCCTAAAGAGTATGAATTTAGATGCCCCTATTCATGTTAGCTGAAAACTTCACTGTAAAGTGAGTATATTGCACATCTAGAAAAATCTGCTCTGAGCTTCCCTAAGACGATGCTGAAATGCTGCATTATGAATTCCAAAATGAATTAATGAAGACCAACACTGGAGGTGAAATGTATATGTGTGCGTATCACAGCTAACATGGCAACTGGAATACAAAGACTTTTTTTTTTCACATTTTGCTAGCCATAGCATAAGCTTCCCACAGAGGAGGGGATTAACAGCCTGTCTCCTTTGGGGTGGGGGAGGAGTATGAGACGAATAAAATGTAGAATCTGCAAATGGAGCTCTGAAACGATGTAGTTAATGTTACATATGTAGTCTATTATGGTAACTGGGAACATGTGTGTCATAATGTTGGGCAAACCAATTCTAAAAATGGGAGAGAAGAACAAAAACTGACCCCCAAATTCTGCTCCAATTGCATGATCCAAACAAGATGCACTGTTGGGAAAGAGTTGATAAAATACTATTCTCTCCTGTCTACCACACCCACCCCTACCCTTTGCCCCCCCCTCCATGCTCCCTATCCCCCTTATTTTTTTTAGATCTATTTTTCATCTTTCAATTTGGATGACTAATTTTCCCTATCATGCTGGAGTGCCTGTATGTCTTTCAGACTTTGCTAGGTTTTTCTGAATCCATGGCTAGCTTTAAACATCATAAACTTGAAATATTACCCAAGGGAAAAAATAAAGAAAATCCTTTGACATTAAGACCTGAAAGAATACAGGAGACTGGAAGACATCAAAACTGTTAGTCCTGAGGAGATACTGACCATGCATTTGGCACCTTGATCCCTTACATCACTGGTTAAAGCCGCTGATGCTGTTTGTGTTCAGGTGTTTGTAGTACTATCTGGAATGAGTCATTCAAAAGGGAATATAATAGGGAAAGAGGAATAAGTGTAAATGTGAAAATGATAGCTTAATCCCAGGCTAAGGAGTTAAGTTCAGAGAAGGAAGTAAGTGGTAGAAAGTTAGAGCACGTAAAGGAATTAGACCAAGTATTAAGAGAAACCAAGAGTTTTAAAATGCGAATTGGAGAAAACATGGCAGGTAGTACACATTTAGGGCACAGAGGCACTGATGGAATGGAGTTCTTTTGAAACTTACCCAAATTTATTGACTTTTGTGGGGTTTCATATTTTTATTTTCATCTCATTGATTTGATGGCTTTTGTTTGTTTAGCCTTTCATGGTCTTCAGCTCATTACTCAGCTTAGGATGTAAGCATGTCTTGATGTAATACACTTCAAAAAATTTGTCATTTAAATCCTTGTTGGTGCCATTGCAAACTGCTGTTGTTTTAACCTCAGTTTATGGGAACCCCACCTCTATTTCCTGGGGGTTCTAGAGCATCAGCACATAAGCAGGGATGTTTTTAAATCAAGGTTAAAGTGGGGGAGAATATAGGTTGTAGTCTGTTTATAGATGAAAAATTAAATGGAGGGTGAGCACTTGATATTATAGAATTGTTCACCTTGTCAAATACTGCTCAGAAAGATGGAGAATAGGTAAATCACAATCCTTCCTTCCTTCCTTCTACTTCTACCCCAATAGCTCTAGCAGATATGGAAATTTACAGGATAAATGCCAGATAATACTTGCCAAAGGGTAAAAAAAAAAATAGAATTTCTAACTCTAAATCCAAATGGTTACAACTGCTTGCCAATCGTCTCTCTAAAATGTCTTTACGACATTCTTTCTCTCTCTCATTCTTGTAGCTAAGTGCAGGCCTCCTTAACTTCCCACTTTGCCAGTTACATTGCATCTTGCTGCTACAGTAGTTCCCGTTCCTCCCTTCTTTAGCTTTTCCTCATTTTAATTCCTTTTATGAATGTTTGCCAACTTAATATTCCTATAAAACTTCTTCTACAATGTAATATATCACATGTACTATATTAGTATTAAAAAGTCTCCAAAGTTTCAAAAATTTTACCAGATATTAGCCAAATATCCTAAGTATCCTTGATACTCAATGCCCTCTTATAATATGACTGTACCTTATTTATAAACTTATCTCCAAATGGTTACTTTTAGGCTCTCTTACTCTAGTCAAGTGGCCTCACTACTATCTGAACTCAATTCATAATTTCCCATGCTGTGTCTTTGCTTTCATGGTTCTAGGTCTAACAAACCTGCCTTCCCTACTGTTATGTTCAGTGGCAACACGCTCTTCCAAGACCCTGTATTATAAGATGTTTTCTCTAATCCTTCTACTAAGTTACCACTTCTGAAATTTTTATATTTGTATATATTTTGTGTCACACCAATTTCTATCTTATAGTGTAGTTCTCATACACAGCTACATTTGAATCTGTATTTTTATCTGCTTCTATATCTGATGTGTCTTTCTCAGCTCCATTATTCAGTGCATAATCCTTATGTGCATGGTCTGGGTAAGATTTACCTTTATATTCCTACTGCTCATTGCTTGATGCATAAAACCCCTCAAATATCTGTTGAGTGACTTAATAAATATGCTTAAAAGTTTAACGCTTGTGTATCTTAAATGCATTCACAGCAGTTTTCCAGATGATTCTAGTTGTTTGTTCTTTCTTTATAAACACTGTCATTTGCCCATGGTTCTTGGTCATCTAAACCTCCTTTTTAGAAAGCCGTTATCTGGAAAGTCACTTGGAAATTCTACGTTTTAACTGTTCCAAAGGTGGCATCAGCTTAGTTGTATCTCAGTAATTCTACAGAAAAGTTTATTTTTTCATAGAAAATAAGAAACTGATGAGAGCCTTGGAGAGGATTTCACAACTCTGTTTAGTAATCTAGGAGTATAGAATCTTATAAAAATTATGTCATTAATTGCTAGAAGGGAAATTAATTTATTATTCTTAGTTTTGTGTAATAAGAGAAACTGATCATTTTGATATCGTGTAGACAAAAGAAAATTGAAAAAGTTAAGAAAATATCCATACCACTGTGGTCATACAAGATATTTGTACTAGTAGGTACTAATATTAGGACTGAGGAATTTTGGCTTGAGTTAACTGATTCAAAGCCACTCTGCATATATGAATTGAGACTATAAATTTTGTTAATAATTTTTATAAATAGTACCCATTTTGTCTTATTAAAATACATTTGGGTTTCTGTTGCCAAAATGGATGTTTGAAAAATGCTTTAAAAATTAGGCAGAATTTGAAACAATCAGGGTGTTAGTAACTGGGGAAAAGAGTTGTGACCTGTCTCATAAAGTAAAGCTTAAAAATTTGGTAAAAGTCAGTAGTAAATTAAAATCAGGTTTTCCTGTCTATCAGAAGTTGCTAAAGTGAATGTTTTCAATATGGTCTCTTTTTTTTTAGAATGTACAATCCTTTTATCTTTATTTTTGTCTTTCCAGCTTTGTTGAGATATAATTGACATAGAGCACTGCATAAGTTTAAGGTGTGCAGCGTAATGATTTGACTTACATACGTTGTGTAATGATTACCACAATAAGTTTTGTGAACATCATTTTCTCATATAGATACAAAATAAAAGAAAAAGAAAAAAGTAAAAAAAAAAATTAGGCAATGTTGTCTTTCATATAGATGCCAAGCTACTGATTTGGCCAATTTTGTGATTTATTTCACAGTTTACAAAATATTTTAACTTAAATTTCTCATTTAATTTAATTTTCCAAATAACCTTATGAGATGGGTGAAATTAATTTAGTTTACATGTGAGAAAACCAAATTGTAATAAAGAATGTAGGTTTTGAATATCCAGAGCTAGCTGGGTGCAGAGATATAAGATTTCGGATATTGGTTTCTAAGACAGCGTCTTTCAAAACACTGTTCACATTGGGCTTCCTGGTGGTGCAGCGGTTAAGAATCCGCCTGCCAATGCAGGGGAAACGGGTTCGAGCCCCGGTCCGGGAAGATCCCACATGCCACGGAGCAACAAAGCCCGTGCGTCACAACTACTGAGCCTGTGCTCTAGAGCCGCAAGCCACAACTACTGAAGCCTGCGCACCACAAGGAAGAGTTAGCCCCCACTCACCGCAGCTAGAGAAAAGCCCGCGTGCAGCAACAGAGACCCAATGCAGCCAAAAATAAATAAATAAATAAACCATTCACTTTATAGCAGTACACCATATATACTCAATAAATATTTGTTAATCAATAAATATTATTTAAAGCTAAGTATAATCTTTTAGAATATGAGCATATCCAGCACAAAATTATATTACTGAGTGAATATTAGTGGATTAAATTTATGTAATAATAATTATGCAGATAGTGATTCTTATAGTAAAATGCAGAATTACCTGTTTTACCTCTATATAAATTTTATATGCGATGTGACATACCTTTGAATGATTCAGATACAGGCCCTCTTTGGTCCCAGTAAGTTCTCTAGATCTTTTCACTTCTAATATCAAGAATATGTGATCTAGATGATGAGTAGCATTTTTATATGTGTATGATTGATAAACTCATGGGTTTTCTAAGACATGATTTTGAATCTGTTTTTGAGTATTAGGTACCACTGGATTAATAAGCGATTCCTTATTTACTGCTAATTTTGTGATAATTATTTATTAATTGTCACATCTGAATGCTTCCTTTACTTTTTTGTGTGTGTTTCATTTTATAATAGCAGTGAAAACACTCTGGGCCATGCATTTCAGCATGATGATTACACCTCACAGGTGGCTAAATCCATTTTAACTGCCTTTATCTCTGGTTTCTGTAGCTCACCCACAGTTTTGACCATGATACCTTTTAAATTGAGGGGTTTTATTGAATTTTAATTAAGGACAATGCTAAGATTGCTGCTCTAAATTTAGCAAACCAGAAAGACATTTTAGTTTTAGGAAAATAAGTAAAAAGGTCTCTGGAGGGTAGCACAGAATACAGGTCACAAATTGCACATTTATTTTAAGATATTGGTTAAATTCCTAGTATGTTCCAGGAGCTGAACTCTGAGTGAATAGTCAAGATACAGTTGTTTGTTATGACAATGATTCCTTATTTCTGTTAACACCAAGAAAATTAGTCTTTTTAGTATTTTAGATCCCATATTTACAAAATGGAAACAACTAAGTAAGTAATTTTCAGGCACATGCTGTATTTTATAGTTTTTTCATAACATTTTACAGTTAATGGGCATATGTAACTGCTTTCTCTATGCTTAGAAGTACATTTCATTCATTAAGGCTATGAAAACTCTCTAGCTCTTATAGGTATTAGCATTTTCATATATGAAGCTCCCTTTCCAATATAATGTAATTTTCTAGATCCTAACATATTGATAGTTGTATTTTCATTATCTGTTGATTGAAATATTACAAAGTAATAGTAAGGTTAGTATAATTTAACAGTAATGAATTTGTATTTTATTAAACAATAAATACTGCACATATTTAAAGAAATAGTTAATACGTGTAAGAGATATACTATTTTGTTAATCCACACAGTGTTTTGTTGCCAGTGATCCACTGAAATAATGAGCTTTTCAATGGGGAGTAAAGATGCCGAGAATTGCAGCTATAGAAAATATATTACAGAACTGTCTCTTTTTTTAGTGGTTAAAGCCCTTTTTGTTAGATGCAGCATGGCCTGGAGGTTACACTGGAATCAGGCAAACCTGGGTTCTAGTCTTGGCTAGCATCACTTGCTGCATAACAAAAGATGAGTAAGTAATTTAACTTCCCAAGATCAATGTTCTCATCTGTAAATTGGAGAGATTAATGACACCCACTTTAGTGGGTTGCTGTGAAGATTAATTTACGTTATATGTAAAACAATTAGTGTATTTCCTGGCACATTCTATGCATGTAGGGATGTTATTGTTATTATCATCATTATTATTGTTCTTGTGGCATTAACCCCCTAAAACCTCACTGTAAAATAGTGTATTTCAACAGTGAGGGTTGGTATATATGCTAATTTTTCACTGAGATCGTGTGCCTATAGTATGCAGAAAAAATATGAAAAAGTGAACAATTCAGTTAATTAAATATAATTAACCTTCATTAGTGTTTCCCTTATATAGCCTATTCAAGGTTGTTTTGGAAACAGCAAAACAATTTGCAACATTCACATAACCCAGTAAATTACAGTTCATTCAAATTTTAAAATATGTGCCATATGATAATTTTAGGAAAGAGTAATAGTGTGTCTAAAATTACTCCAGCAGTGAAAGACTGGAGTCTCTTCTGAGAATGTAGGAGGGTACTTATTCAAGAATCTAAACAACCTGTAGGATCATCTTCCCTTACTAGGCTGATTTGTTTCTCAAGTGGCTATTGTTTAAACAGTTTCAAGGTTTGTATTTTTAAGATACATTAGGTTGATCTAAAATTGTATCTGTGCCTCCTCCTTACATACCTAGCTTGCTCATGGAGCTGGAGGTGCCACCAAATAGGTTTCAAATGGAAACAATCAGTTCCACAAACAAGTGTGGAAGTAGCCTAGTTCATTCTGGACCAGGCTCCCTCATTTTAGTGTTGATAAAACTCAGTGTACAGAGTGTTCTTGGGATAGCTTTAGTCGTGTGCTTGACGGAGGGCTGGTATATCTGGTGTGCTTTGGCAATGCATACAACAGTAGTAAATCAGGGCTCATATCTCATCTGTTATGGCTATGCTCACATGCATCCATCAGAAAGACACAGTAGAGCACAGTGTAGCATTTAGGAGAAGCAATGATTTGATGAATTAGGAGGAGTGACTGTAGACATCAAAGTGAGTTACCCATGGAGAAGTTGGGATCCTCATACACTGCTGGTAAGAATGTAAATGGGCAGCCAATATGGAAAAACAATTTGGTAATTTCTCAAAAGGTTAAACATAGAGTTACCATATTACCAGCCATTGGTTATGTACCACCCCTAGGTATATACCAAAAGAAATGAAAACATATGTCCACATAAAAAATTATAGTCAGATGTTCACAGCAGCATTATTCATGATAGTCAAAAAGTGGAAATAATCCAAATGTCCATCAACTGGTGGATGGAAAAATAAAGTGTGATATATCCATAGAGTGGAGTATTATTCAGCAATAAAAAGAAACGAAGTACAGTACATGCCACCCCATGGATAAACCTTAAAAACAGTATTCCAAGTGAAAGAAGCCTGTCACAAAATACCTCATATTGTTGGGTTCTGTTTATATGAAATGTCCAGAATAGGAAAATCCATTAGAGACAGAAAGTAGATTAGAGGTTGCCTAGCAGGGAGGTGAGGTAGGAGGAAATGAAGAATGAGTTCTGATGGGTACAAGGCTTCTTTCGGGGGTGATGAAAATGTCCTAAAATTAATTGTAGTGCTGGTTGCACAACTCTGTGAATATACTAAAAAGAACATTAAATTGTACACTTTAGATAGGTAAATTGTATATGTGAATTATGTTTTAATAAAGTTGTTATGTAAAAAAAGAGTGAGAGGCACATCATGTCCATGTATCCCATAAATATTCGTGGTTAGTTTCATAAACCAGATTATTATGAGAATTTTCAGCTTTCAAGTTTCAAGTAGTTGAAACAGGCATTTTCAAGAACAGTATTCATTGAAATGCATCAAAGCATAAGTGCACTCCCTGAAGAAACACTTTAACTCATGAGTTTAAATAATAACCAAATTTAATTCATTCCAGGTACATTCTCATTAAAGAAACTGCCGGCCAAAATGTTGAAAAAACATTTAGCTACTAAGCGAACAAATTAAACTCCTTTATGATTTAATTGCACCAGTGAGTATTTCTTTCTGGAATGTGTTTCTGCTTTGATACATTTCAATACACATCATGAATTATGTTGAATGATGGCATTTCAGAATGTGTGTGAGTATGTATATGCATATGTATTTTCAAAGTGCGTTTAAAATGTTATTTAAAATATGTATGCATGTGTACATGTGAACATTCCAATTTCTATGTTTATGTATACAATACAGAAATACATATTCCCATAAGTCCCATGCAATGTAGTAATATTGTGAGATGTATATTTGCCAACTAGTTGCAAGCATTAACAGAAATATTCTCCCTCTGTCTTCTCTCCTTTCCACTCCATATATATATATATATATATATATATATATACACACACACACACACACACACAAATGTGAATGTGCAAATATTTGGTAATGTTTATTTATCATGTGTTAGATCTACAGTATTTATAGGTGGCTATTATGATCATCATGCATATTTTGAACCACTGGAGCTGTTTTGAGGAATTTTTAGTGCTTTGAAAATACACAGCATTTCAATTTTTGATGCACACAGATTCATGGCAGTGATTATTGAAAAGGAATGACTATAAAAATTAAAAGAAAACAGAATTCAGCCCAAAGCTTTTCATAGTCTTTCAAATCTCAGTGCAATACTTTTCGGTTAATTGTTTCTTTCTCATTTTATTCTCTTACAATGTAAATGTAAAAATTAAAATTTATTCCTCCTACCCTATTGATAATCTAATGAGAAATGAGAATGCTCCCTTCTGAAAGAGAAATTATTTTAAAAATCTCTGAAATTTAAAAAATTTATTTTCTTTGTGGATTCACACATGCAAAAATCATACCTCTACTTGGTTTGTACCTAAGTTTTGCTCTAGTAAGCTCTGGTTGTATGTTTGTTAAAAATAGTCTGAAGACTCATATCACCATCAGTTTTTTTCTATAGTTGAAAATCACCATTTATATCCTTTTATTCTCTTGCTCCTCCTAGAACATTCCCCTTCCTCTGCCATTCACATCACTCAGAGGAAATTATTTACTTTTCCACAAAACATGTATAAGCATCACTTTCCTATACCTCTAGGTAGGATACATGACTATAGGAGGGAAATGGCAAATTACACTGCTGAAATGTAGCAGACAGGTAGGATTTTTAATAGTATTTAACCAGAAATGAGGAGGCAGCCCTATGTCTGCCAAATGGGAGTTTTGTTTTCAGTTTAGGAACTCATTGTCACATATAGCACCAAGGGACAAAACATATACTAGAAGGGAAAAGAGTGTGCCTTCTCCAGGGGGCATGCAGAATATTGGCCTGAGCAAATAGATGTAATGCACAGACTCAGAGCTGATGAGCCATAGCTGTACAAAAGGAAGGATGCTGTCCTTAGGGCCAAATCATTTACAGAATGTCTTAGACGAAACCTGACCTCCTTAAATATACCATGGCAGACGTGGTATTTAGTGAAATATGAGCATCACAAAGAATAAGAATTTTCTTACAAATAACAAGAAATGATACACAAGACCAGTGCATATTAGTGAGGGTCAAGGAGAGCGGGTGGCTCAGAAGTAATTGAACAGGTGGAAGCAGAGATGTCCAGCCTGGAACAGGAATAAGTCTTTTAGCATTCATCCCAAAGCATTTAGACTATCACTTAGATTGCTGCAGAGAATTATGATTTGGACAATTGTATGTATTTTTCTACTTTCATAAATTTGTTCCAATCATTTTCATCTATTACTTTGTGTCTTCATAAAGTGGATTGATATCTGGCCTTAAGTGAGCCAGATTTAATTATTCCTCATTGAGCGTCTGGTCCTCAGAGTGAACAAAACAAAAAACATGATATTGTCAAACATTGTTTCTGCAGCACCATTTGCACAGAATGTCTTCCCTCCACTTTCTCTACTTGGTGAACTCCTACTCATTTTTGAAGACTCAAGTGAAATACTACTTCCTCTCTGAAGTCTTCCTTGATGGTCCAGCTGAATTATAACACCTTCCATCAGGAACCCATAATTCTGATTATATATATATATATTCTCTTACAGCAGTTAACACTGTTTCATAGATATTTATTTGGACATGAGATTCTTTAGAGAAGGGGATCTTATATTAACTTGACACCTGTAGTCATTAGCACTGTGCCTGAACATGCCACGTAAAGGTGGGACCAATAAATGATATCTCTTGATTGTCTAGTTTGAGCTTAACATAAAATTCTCCTTCAGAATTTCACTAGATTTACCTAATGTTAAATTTATTTAGTCCTAGCTAATATTCATTTCTCCATCCTTTCTGAGCTTCATTTAGAATAGAGGAGGAGATGAGGACCTCAAAGCCTAGTAATGCATCCAACAACTTTTGATATCTTAGAGTAAACTAACAATGTCAGAACTCTCCTACACCTTGGACGTGGGTTGGAGAGAATTACTCCTCTGTCCCTTGTGATCCTTCCTGTTTCCTTGTCTTGTCTGTTCACAGGGGGAGTTCCATCATACCTTCAAATCAAGGGTTTTGGAGGCATCTTTAGCTCATCCTTACCCTTTTGTAGTACACTCTTCATGAGATTGCTTGTCAAGTAGCCCCCACCCTGGCACCTTTTCCAGAAATTTTCCTCCACTGGCCCACCCTCTTCCACATGGCTGCAGCTTAGTCTAGGGATAAGCACTTGGACTAAGAAATCTTTCTAGAAATTTGGATTTGGAACCTCAAGTGGTTGGACCAGGTTCTCTACTGTCATAAAAATAAGCCATATGGCCTAAGAAGCCGAGGAAAGCAGAAAAATAGGGAAGAATTGAACACATGTGCAGAGGAGAGAGATGAGAGAGAAAGATAGAGAAACTTCATACTTGTGAGTCCTTGATTGCATTTTTTCCTTGAGGCTGAGCCACATTTCTAGCCTTTGGTTTCACAAGACAGCCTAGTACCTTTATAATAAATTTTCTTTTTGTATAGGTAGCTAAATTTGGGTTTCTGACAGTTGACTACAAGCATCCTAACTAATTTGCCTTTGCATAACATAATCAGAGGTAAAAAAAATAAAAAATAAAAAAAGAAGAAGCCAGTGAGGTAGTGTGGGCTGCAGTAAGGAAAGTAGAGTATGAGATGGGTAAAGCAGAAGGTCAAAATCACATGAGGCATTAGTTAAGCAGAAGCTGACACACATGTGCTAGACAAGAGTAGACCTTGAATTAAAGCAGAGACACTTAACTGTTTTACATGGCACTGTGGTATAAGTAGGGCTGGAAGTGTCTTTTTATTTCCTGTTACAAGTAAACAGCTATGATCATTTGTCAGCTATGATCATTTGATCACTTTAATCATTTATTTGGTCAATACATTTTAATTGAGTATTGGTTGTATATCAGGCTCTGTTTTACACTACTGTAGAAACATACTCCTCACTCCTATGGGGCTCACAGTCTAGAAGGGTAACAATGAATAAGTACTTCAGCAAATAAATCTATGATCACATATGATGATGACTGCTACAGGCACTCTTGAATCCCCTATTGAATTCCTCTATATCATAACGCCATCCACCATTTCCTTTTGAAGTCAAGTATTTCAGGCCAGAGATTAAATGTTATATTTATAAACAGTCAGATACCAGTTCATAAAATTCAAAGAACAACTTCTAAAGTAAGGCACATTATTTTCCCTAATTAATAAATCAAGTAACTCTTCATGTATTCTCTTGCTTTTGAGTGATTTTGGTTGGAGAGGAGAAGTGATGACATGTGAGCATATGGGATTGACCTGGCTTGGCTAATAGGGAGAGGGCAGGGACTTGACTGTCTGTATCCTAGAAGTTCAGGCATCTCAGCAATGTCCGAAGAGGGAAGGGTATTGTGCCTCTTAAGAAACCCATACTAGAAAGTGATGGAATCCATTAGTATGAAGTCTTAGTGCTGAATATTCTTAACAGGGATTCATGGGACTGAAACGTGATTGTTCCTCTGAGTTTAGGGATTTCATAAGGCAGGCAAGGACAGGGTATGCCCAGTTCTACCAGTGCCTCAAGACTCACCCTCATTTTTGTCAGTAACCCAGCCCTGCAAGTACCATCCTAGATCTACCTGGATGGACTCTGTTCTGTAAGATGTTTTCCCCAGAAAAACTAAATACACAAAATGCCAGGGCACAACAATGCAATTTATCTGTGAAAAATTTCAGATCTGCTCAATGAATAAACTTTGAGTTTTAAAATCAAGGCAACTGGTGTGCTCAAATAATTAATATGAGCCTGGGTAAGGAGCAGAGTGAGAGCGAGATGTGGAAATAGATGTTCCCCAGTCCCCAAAGGCAGATCAAACAGGATGCTGAGCAAGAGATCAGAGAAGCAGCTAAAAGTCCTTACCTGTTGGTGAGGATGAACTGCAATAGTTTTCTGTTGAGTCAGTCTACATGTAACCTGGATTTCTCCAGAAATCTTTAGTTTGATATCAATTATGTGGCCCTGTGTCATTTTGGCTTGCCTACTAATTACTACCTCAGGATTATTTTCCTATCCTTTATGATTATTTCTAAAGTGGGAATTGAAAGTCATGACACAAAAGCTTGCCTTTATCACATGTGCAGTCTCATCATGTGTTCAGCCTGAGCAGAGACTAATTTCTCACAATTACCTAGTCATTCAACCAGTCAATAAATGTGTATTGATTGCCCAGAGTAGGGGTAGGCAAACTATCGCTTACTGGCCAAATTTGGTCCCCTGACTGTATTTGTACAGTCCGTAAGCCAAAAATAGTTTTTACATTTTAAAATGGTTGAAAAAAAATCAAAACAAGAATACTGTTTTGTATCACATAAAAATTACCTGAAACTCAAATGTTAGTGTGCACGAATAAAGCTTTATTGGAACACAGCCACACCTATTTACTTATGTATTGTCCATCCCTGTTTTTTCATTTACAGCAGCAGAGTTGAATAGTTGCCACAGATATTATATAGTATTAAAGGCCTGAAATATTTATTATCTGGTCCTTTATAGAAAACAATTGTTGACCAAGGCCTGGATTATGCCCATAACAATATGCCTCCAAAATAGATTACCAACAAGGACCTACTGTATAGCACAGGGAACTATTCTCAATATTTTGTAGTGACCTATGAGGGAAAAGAATCTGAGAAAGAACATATATATATATATATAAACTGAATCACTTGGCTGTATACTTGAAACTAACATGACATTGTAAATCAACTCTACTTTGATAAAAAATAATAAAAAACAAAACAACAATATGTCTCCGTCTGGGGATAGAAAGACAAACCTCAGGAGCCCTGCACCTCAGGGGTTCACAGGCTAGTGTTCTGATACGAGTGAATCCAGAATGCTGGGAGAAACCATGCAGGGACCTGTAACCCCAACCAGAAGAATCATGGGAAACTCTCAGCATCAAAAATGCCATCTCTCAATGATGCACAGTGCTTTGATATCCATTTGGAAATAAATTTGTTGGTCCCAGAAAAAAAATCTTTTTAACTTCCCTGCCAGTATCTTTGGTATATTTTGGTAGTTTCAATGCAGTCATGGATTGGTGAGTTAATAGGTGGCAATTAGACATGGATTGAACATCTTATATACTTTTTTGCCATTGGGCTGCTGTTTAAAACTTTTAATATTGATATTCATAGAAAACGGTAGCAAGGGAAAGCTTGTTCTGATGCAATTCAGTCAGTTTTGGTGGTTCATTTTGAATCAAAATTGAATCAAACAAATAATGATAATAATGAGCAGATGTCAATAGTTTTGGTCACATCAGTCCTAGTAGCATTGATCCTTAACTTGGGCAGCCAACAGAAAAAGGCTTTCAAAACACTCATGGTCATGTTTATGTTTGAATCTCCTAGTATAGAACAGGTTAGGAAATTCACCTTTAGAGTCTCACAGACATGGATTCCACTTTTTACTTGTTCATTACTTGCTGTGTGACTATAGTAAATTACTCCCTAACAAATCATTCCTTCATCTCTAAAGAGGAGAGAGTGATTATCTCTGTTTTATAGGACTGTTGGGTTGCAAGCATGTAAGGTGGTTAGCACAGTCCCTGACATATAGTAACACTCTGTGTATGTTAATCATTGTTATCAATAAATATTGCCAACATAATGCAAAAGTCAAAGATATAAATAGAATATAAAGAATACTTGTCTATCCTAATCTCTAGTTTCCCAACAAGGACTTCCTGTAAGATGTCCACTAATCTGCAGTTTGCCTAAAAATCTCGCTGGACATAGGAACCATCTAGACATTTTTTCAAAAATATGATTCTTGGGCTTCCCTGGTGGCACAGTGGTTGAGAGTCCGCCTGCCGATGCAAGGGACATGGGTTCGTGCCCCGGTCCGGGAAGATCCCACATGCCGCGAAGTGGCTGAGCCCGTGAACCATGGCCGCCGAGCCTGTGCGTCCGGAGCCTGTGCTCCGCAGCGGGAGAGGCCACAGCAGTGAGAGGCCCGCGAACCGCAAAAAAAAAAAAAAAAAAAAAATATGATTCTTTATGTTTATTCTGATCTTTTGAATAAGAACTCTTGGCGATAGCTCTGTGAATTTGCATTAAAACAACAATAAACAAGCACAGACCTCCTCAGGTATAGAAACCACTCAACTCCTTAGAGATGCTAAGGTTGTGAAATTTCTCAATAAATACATAGAACTGTTGTCCTTCAGAGTAAAATGTAATTTTGAAAAATATGGGAAATGTGTAATCTGAACAGAATAAGTCAAAGTATTCATGGTAAACCAACATTTCAAAAAATAGAAAAGTTTTGTGGTTCATATATGTAATTTACATAAGGCAAGCCTTCCAGTGTATATTTCATATTGTCTTTCTTCTGATTAAAACCAGAATTAGCCTTTTAATATATTACAGTATGGTTTCTTTTCAGTTAAAATTATCATTTCTTTTTACTTTTCTCACAAATCTTATGTTTTTCCCTCATCAAAGCATCCGCTTTTATTCTTTAGACAAAAGCCCCAACGTTTCATAGACATGAGCTAAGCAACAGTCTTATTGAGAAGAGAGAAACATTTAGAATAATAAGAGTTGTTACACGCACAGTAACAAATGAAATACATCTTTTGTAAATAACTCCCACCAGAAATCTTATATTTCCAGACATCTATGCATATACCTTCATATAACAACTTTTGTGTTCGTAAAACATTCATTGAAGGCAGTTCTGCAGTTTTATAGAAAAACAACGTGCCAGGGATGCAAGAATCTTGCCAGTTCTGTGAAAAATGACACCAATTAAAGCTTAAATTGCTTGTTTTCTCATAAGGTACATATTTTCATAACTTTGAAATCAAATAATTGCTGCTTTTATATTAAATACAATAAAACAAAAAGGATGCTAGTTTAGAGGAACTGCTACAAGCATTTTAATATAATTTTCCCACCATTTAAAGTCACAAAATATGGAAAACAAGTCAAGTATGCAAAGTTCCAAGGAGATAGAGAAACTCCTTCAGATTATTACATCATTTGTCTTTTGTGTCAGGAAATGTGTATATGATTTCATTGTTTGATTAAATGCCAAAAAAAGGCACATTGCTCTTATCTAACTGATTACAGATTTTATTCATATGAAAAAGTATTTGTTAATGCTTTACCATTAGGAGAGTTTTTTCTTTTTTTCAGTTCTAAACATGCATTTCCAAAAAAAATAATCTTCTAACTTCCCAGGCTTTATTTCTTTATTTTACATTAACAATACATGGTACTCAAATTTCCCAAAGTAAAACCCAGTCCCTAATGATTTCATATCTGCAAACTGAGCAAACAATTCCTTTCTGACTGGGTAGAGTGAGTGAGTGTGTCTATGTGTGTATGTGTGCAAGTTCTGAAATATGTCATATCAATTTTCAAAGATGTTAAGGAATACAGTTATTACATGTTGAGATATCTAAAATAAAAAATGTTTGATATGTGTCTCTGGGACATTACAAATCAGAGAGGAAAATACAGTCTAAAATCTGATTCAAGTATTGTAAGAGAATGTTTTAGTTAAATACCTTTATATGATACTTCTTATCTATAAAGCTGCTACCTACATATATAATTAGAATTTATCTGCTTATTTTATTTTTTAGGCACACATAAAATACTGATTAATAAATTTGTGATATTTATAAAAAATGTAAAACTGCTGTCACATTGACGCTTATATTTGTATATGGGGGTGCCTGAGTGACAGCTATAGTTTCAGAGAGAGATACCATGTGCTTTTCATGGTATAAACTAGCTGTCTGCATTAATAATAAGCTTGTGCTGAAGCCAATTTGAGGCTACATCGAGGGATTTCAAGGTCATTTGCCAATGGCCTGGCCTCCATTAACTTCTTCAGTGAAAGTCCCAATGATCCTTATTTTGGCCTCGAGTGTGGGTTATCAAAATCATCCCTCTTAATATTTCCACATAAATAGCTTGTTTCCTTAAATAGTCATTATATTCAGTGGAGACAGTTTCTGAAATCTTCTCAATAGAAAATGCATTTGGAAAAGTCTGTTATTTTAAAATATATCTATATTTGGAAAAAAAAGACTTTAAGAATGCTTTGAGTATTTAATTAGAAGACATTAAAGACAGCTAAATGTTCCCCTGGCATGGGGAACAGGAAGTGATATAAAACAGGGAGATTTCCAAAATATTGTTTGCTAAAAGATGAGTAAGAAAGGGGAGTAAGTAATTATGCTGTGTTCACATACATATGCTAACTTTTTCTTTCCCCCAAAATCTTGCAACATGTTAAATAAAAAAATTTGATATTACCCTCCTGAGTTTCTTCCTTTGGAAAAGTCCCTCTTCCACTCCAAGAAGTTGTTATTTACATTAAAATGTGTAAACAATGAAGCACTTTAACAAAGAGGGCTTGGAAGTGATTGGTGAGAAAGGCTAAAGAGAAATAGATCTTATTTATTGTGTTATTTAAACCTGAGTTACATTATACCATCTTACATTTAAGAGGCAGCCTGCTCATGCAAGCAAGGGTGTCTCCTGCAACGAGACAAAGATTAATGCCATGTGTACTGATGATGCTCCACCACAATTCAGAATTCTGTGGCGCCATGACGCCCCTGTTTTATATGGTGGTTTGCCAGGAGAAAATTACTTAAACCAATTGTGAATGCATTCCTTTTTTACTTTTTATACAACCACATTTATGTAAGTAAATAGTATAATGAATATTTTTGAAATGATCCATCATTTTGAATTCACCTAGTTTGTATAAAATGCAACGTACAGTTTTTCTCTTGTGAGAAAGACTTTCACATGGGAATGTTCAATTTTTTTTTCCCCCATGAAAAAGATTTCTCATAGACAACCAACCACAACTGGAATAGATTCTTTTAAACATATTGTAATGTGAGAATTTTCTTCAGCTGGAGGGTGTTTTCTTCTTTAAATTGAAAGCCGTTGTTCCTCAGAACTACTATGACACTGTAATGCATGATGTGCTAGTCACTCTTTATATGCAGAAATTGATATGCTTAAAATACGTATTAAATGTTGAAATGTTATGTGATACGTGAAACTTTCAGTGTCTCAAGTTTGCGAACTTGATAACTGGGGTTACCTGTTGCAGATACATATGGGGATTGCAAAGAACTTAGGGAACTCCATGTTGAGAATCATACCTCTTTCTTCTAGATTCAGCCTAACTCTTTGGTTAAAGATGGCGAATTTAACCACCAATAATTTTGGGCCAGTAATATGTACCATAAAACCATCACTTCTCAAATCCAACAATTAGTCCAATTTATTCATGAACAGCACAAAAAGACAGTGAATGTTGAAACTAAAACTTATTTCATTTCTCCTTAGAGAACAGTTTCTTCCAAAACAGAACTGAGATCATTTATAGGAGGCTTTTGGTAAAATGGGTTTCTGGATTTGTTAACTATATTTTTACAAAGGTTACTTTAGTTTTATCATCCAATGGAAATGTGCATTTGTGTGCAAACATATTCATACATTTTAAAGTAAGCATTTGCTTATTGTTCTTTTAGTAAAAGTGTTAAAATAACATGTCAACATTTTGAAGGATAATTTAATTTCTGATGTTTTATATTTCTGACTTAACAACACTGTTTCACTTTTCCCTATTTCTCTTGAACGAGTCTGCTTATTATAGTTATTACTCAGTTTTTAAAATTCTATAGAATGAATAATAGTATCTAATTTATAGGAATATTTAAGAATGAAATAAGACCTTTTATATAAAGGACTTAGCAAAGTGCTTAACACATAGTAAGTCCTCCATGAATTTTATTCTTTTCCCTCATTTGCTTCCCTTCATCACTCATTCTCGTTCTAGATATGGGAATAATGGCTTGGATGACTTCATATTGCTATTTTGAGCCAAACAGATCATGCGATTCCTCTCATGGGATATGGCCTAACTACCTGATATCTCAGGTCCTTTGAGCTCAATATTTTGTCCTAGAGAGACACTAACAATTAATTCATTAACTCATTGAATAAATATTTAAAGGGGGCCACTCTTCAAGGAGCTGGGGACTCAGTGATGTACATATAGACATAGTTCAGGATCTTTGCCTTTCTGTTTCTCAATTTTTAATCAACCTCCCCTTCATGTTCATTAAACTTCTTTTGATTTCCTTTAACGTTTTTTCTTGCTTTCATCTTATGAAGATGAAATTGTATTGGAGAATGTAGGTTCATGTGAGGGTCCAATACTAGAAAAGGAGTTTGAGCATCCAGTATGTTTTATTTTCAGTGCTAAGCACTCTTAACCCGTAGGTATATATCTCAGACTTTTGTCTTCTAAGAATTTGTAATACAGTTGGGGATATAAGTCAAAGGAGAAAGAAATTCTAAATGCTGTTCCATAATAGCAGTTGACAAGGTTGCGTAGGTGTGTTATTTACTATAAAATTTCAGTCATGTTTTACTTCCCCCAGAAATGGTATGGTTTATACCTCATAGAAATCCAAGTTGATCCTCATTGGAATTACATTTGAGTAGGGATAAAAACTGTGCCCTCAGTAAAGGCTCAAGCATATGTGAACAATCAATAAATACAAATCAAGAGAAAAAACAATGTTTAGCTTGTACTGTCTTCCATGAGCTCAACACAGGGGGTTTGGATATACAAATCCTTTGTTTTCACTAAGCTTTAAAACTTGGTGATTCCTTACATGTTAATCCTAATGTTCCTCATTCACTAGGTATTAATTTATATTACTGTGACTGGGCTAGAGTCTTTATTGCATGGTGAATTTCTTATACACCTTGGTACCTCTCATCTTCTAGCAAAATGGTTTGTACATAGTAGTAAATAAAATCGAACCAGGGAACTGAGGGAAACAGCTTAAGTATCGTGCATTTCAGAGTAAAATAGGGGATAGACTGAGGCTAGATCTCAAGACTGCTGAATTCCAGACTCTTGCCGTAGTCATTAATTGTGCATGTATTATTTATCTTCATCAATCTAGCCTCGCAAAATGAGGTTTTTATTGACCAAGTAATAATATTTGTGACCATGCAAGATTATCTCAGAACTTCCAGAGGAGTCATACTGATAGGATGGTCTCAGCCATTCCCAACCAGACCTCTGAAATGCAACACAGTTTATTGGGTGTGAGAGACTGGAGTGAGCTCATAATCAATGTTCACTCTCTCTGTCCTTCGCGAACAGTAAACATCCCATAGCAGTCAAAAGTGGCGTGGATCCTCAGAACATGAATCAAATCTCTCTTAGCTCTAGTGCTGTGCTTTGTTCTCAGCGTTTGTCTTTATCTTTAAGCTGTCTGGCAGTTTGGCTACATTTGTGCAAAGAAAAGGTATGCACAGTTGATTGAGGACAAGGGTTTCTTTATAAATGAAATCTGCATATATAGCATGTTTGCTTTCAGAGTCTTTGAAACATTAACATTTTATTCATTGTAATATACAATTTAGCAGTTTGGAATATATGACTGTTTGGAGAATGCCTTTAGAAGTTTCATGATTGTGCCATGTATTCTGTAAACATGAATTTCCCAAAATTTGCAGGAAGGTCACGGATTTGATCTATGACCTTGATGTCATGATAATTTTGGCAACTTTTCCATGCCCATCCCTTGAATCTCTCCCTCTGCTCATGTATAACCGCTTCAGTGTTGGCTCATCAAATGTGCACAGCCCTGCCTCTTTCCTGTGAGAGTAAACATTTTGTCAAATAAAAACAGTTTCATGACTAGGGTTTCCTTGGCCAGAGTTAAAATAAAAGCTTTCCCCTTATGTAATTAAGGCAGAGACAATTGTAGACATGTTCTAAATCCTTAAAATGTTCAAACCTTCTACAGTCCCCATGTGCCCCATTGGAGCCAAAGTCATCTTAATTATGTATTCTAGGTGGAAGGCAAAAGACCAAATCCCTCCTTATGTGGACTTCAAAGTCTTTCAAATCTCATCCACATCTCCTTGGTTTTTCTTTCATTTAATATTGTGTTCCATCATTATCCTTAAACTTTCTATTGATGTACCACTTTTTATTTAAAGAAATAGAAATTGGCCGAATGAATCAATGATTGATACTATTTCTCCCCAATGCCCAAGTTCCTCCCTGGGAGCAAAACACTCCATGTTAGTAATAATTTATTGCCTCGTTGCCTTAGTCAAAGATATTTCTAGGGAGATTGAAAAACCTAAGTTTAGGGCAATCTGATTGTATGCCCAGTGGCCCTGCCCCTCAACAATTCTTATATATATAATACAATTAAAATAGCACCCAAAGTAGCCTGTAGAAATTAGCTATTAAAAATGACTTGTGAATAATCTTAAAGGTATGTGTGCATGGTGGAGAGAGTATGTGTGGGGGTGTGTATTTGTGTTCGTGAAGAGAAGGGAGTAGGGAGTCACTGATAAATGGGTGTACAGAATTAGCGAGAGCCTACTATGTCTGAGACAGAGTTGTGGCACTAGAGATGTGGTCATACAGCCATGATTCCTGATCTCTTGGAGCCTGTAGAAGTGGGTGATAGAAACTGTATAAAGATAGATTCAGATTTTGATAAATATTAGAATGAAATGAAGCAGAGCAATTACAAGGAAAACGAAGGACCTCTTTTATACAGAATGGGACTCTGAAAAGGAAGCTGAAATTATGAGATGGAGCCAATCATGTACAGAAAAATGGAAAGGGGCCTTCAGATGAGAAAACACTAAGCACAAAGACCTTGAGATGGGAACATATTAGAACGTAGTAATTTGGGGTGGGGTATGCAGAAGCATTGGGTGTGTGTGTGTGTGTGTGTGTGTGATGCCTCAGTTACACTTTGACTCTCACTGGCTCTTGGACCTGTCAGAGTCCTGGCCAAAAAAAAAAAAAGATGTTTCACTCAAACTGATTAATTCAGGATTTTTTACAAAGCTGTGGGCAGTGTTTAGGGAAATGAGCAAGTATTGGGCAGTACCCAGTCACTAGAAAGAAAAGGGAGCCTTTACAACCTACTCCTAAAGAGACATGTAGAAAGAGAGGTTACCAGAGCTCAGAGAGGGTATTTATTTATTTATTTAACCTCTTTATTGGAGTATAATTGCTTTACAATGATGTGTTAGTTTCTGCTGTATAACAAAGTGTATCAGCTATATGTATACATATATACCCATATCCCCACCCTCTTGTGTCTCCCTCCCACCCTCCCTATCCCACTCCTCTAGGTGGTCACAAAGCACCGAGCTGATCTCCGTGTGCTATGTGGCTTCTTCCCACTAGCTATCTATTTTACATTTGGTAGTGTATATATGTCCTGCCACTCTCTCACCTCGTCCCAGCTTACCCTTTCCCCTCCCCATGTCCTCAAGTCCATTCTCTACGTCTGCATCTTTATTCCTGTCCTGCCCCTAGGTTCTTCAGAACCATTTTTTTTTCCCTTGGCTGCTGACTGGAACTGTGATCTGCAATAGAGTAACAAAATCAATACTCAGGCATCTGAAGGGAAGGGAAGGCAAAGAGGGCAGCTGGGGCAATAAATACCTTAGCCCCAGTCCCCTCTAGTCCTTGGATACTCTGCTGGTAAACCCATACAGAAGCTGCAGAGCAAACGTAATTTGTTGATGCCACCCATTCTGGTCACTTCCCAAAGTACAGAGCAGGATTGAAAAGGATGGAGGGTAAGTATGGAAAGACTAAGAAGAAACAGTACAGATCTATTTCCACTTTCCTCTGCAGTGCTAGGCGCTGAGTCAGTTGGGGGTCTTCCAGAATGCAGAGTCTAAGGGGACATCACAGGAACTCATCATGCATTTGGATGACTCTGGTATTGGTAGACCACGTGGTAACCTAGTGGTCAAGAAGTTGTTCATGTTTCCTCCTAAATAACTGTGTTGCTGGGTGACTTAAGTGAAGAATTATGCCCCATGAGCAGAATAGGTAGCCTCTTTTAGGGTCACTGTCCACCAGTAACTAAATATCTCTCTAATTTGTTTCTAATTTTAGGAGCGAAGCCTTTTAGAAGCCCAAAACCATAGGGTAGTAAAGTATTATATGTAACTTTTTTCTTGCTCATTTCTTATTTAAAATATACTTGAAGTTTTAGAAAAACAAACTGGCATTATTTTCTTCTGAGATTCCATTTTGAATTTAGCCTCACAGGTAACTACATCATTTAATAATGCAGCAGTGAAACATACAAAGGAAGATACTAATACAGAGATACCAGGGTACTATGATTCTTATACAAAGTGTATCAATCTGCTTAGGCTGCCATAACAAAATATCACATACTGGGTGGTTTAAATAAAAGAAATTTATGTTGTTACATCTCTGGAGGATGGAAGGACAACTTCTCCTTGCTGTGTCCTCACATAGCTTTTCCTCTGTGGGAAAAGAGAAATTTCTGGTGTTTATTTATCTTCTTATGATACCAGTTCTTTCAGATTAGGACCTTATCCTTAGGACTTCATTTAAACTTAATTATCTCTGCAAAGGTCCTATCTCCAAATATAGTCACATTGGGGGTTAAAGCTTCAACATATGAATTTAGGGGCAGTACAAAATTCAGTTCATAATAATGAGGAATGCTGTATTAGATTGCTAGGGTTACCATAACAAAGTACCACAGACTGGGTGGCTTAAACTACAAAAACATTCTCTCACAGTTCTAGAGGCTACAGGTCCAAGATCAAGGTGTCAGCAAGGTTGTTTATTCTGAGGCCTGTCTCCTTGGCTTGCAAATGGCTGTCTTCTTCTGTTGTCTTTCACATGGTGCCTCTGTGTGTTGTTGTCTGTATCTTAATCACTTGTTCTTATAAGGAGACCAGTCATATTGGATTAGGGTTCACACTAACAACCCATTTTAACCTAATTATCTCATCAAACGTCTTCTTTCCAAATAGTCACATTCTGAGGTGCTACTGGTGGCTAAGGCTCCACATAAGACTTTTAGGGGGGATGCAATTCATCCCACAACAAATGCTATAGGACATCTGTTGAAAGAAGATTTCAAATTGTCTGGCATCTGGGAGGAAAAATGTTTTGGGCCATCCCACCACCATATTTGCCCAAAATCATATTTGCTGTAAGCAGATAAAGGAGGTAAGGTATGGGAAAAGTAGAATCCTTTTTGTACCAACGTTCCCCCTATACTGTTGCCCCAAAGCAATGGTTCCTAATTCATGACTTGATCATTGAACAGCAGCTGTCCCTCCCCTACATCTCCTCATCTTCCACACTCTAAATCTTGCAACTTAT
The DNA here is from genome assembly GCF_011762595.2 of Tursiops truncatus. Lineage (NCBI taxonomy): Eukaryota > Metazoa > Chordata > Mammalia > Artiodactyla > Delphinidae > Tursiops > Tursiops truncatus. The sequence continues at coordinate 84,948,190 of NC_047040.1, read as the reverse complement.
TTGAATTTTTGGTTTGCTGCAAATAGTGGAGCATGGAAAATAGTCACACTATGATACCTTCTTATAGCTGGCGGTACTCATTCAGCCTATTGAATTCAGCCTCAGTAAGTTGCCACTGAACCCTGGTGATCTTAGTGCAATGGGCGAAGTAAAGAACAAACAAACAAACAAACAAAAATACTCACTACAAAAAGACTGGAATCAGTTTGTACCAGCAAGAAATATGAATGCCTTTCAAGGATAGGTTCCCAATAGTGCCATAAAGTGATTATATATGTAACAGCTCAAGGTCCTGCTTCTGGGGTATGTCAAATGGTTTTATACCTGGCTCAATATGACTTCTGTGTTTTGGTGTCAGTAGGCACTCATTTTCAGTTTTTATTGCAAGTAGGATGCAAATCATCCTGTCAAAATATTTAACGTTCCTCTTTTATATACTGGTCAGAGAACAGTGCTCCCCAGGAAAGAACATAGTGATGGTTGGGTATGCTAGAAAAATGACTAACGACTGACTTTCTTGAGTGGGGGGAGTTGGCTTTTAGTTTTTACCAATTTCCATGTTGTAAATACCTGTGCCATGGCCAACTTCAAGCTACCACCATGATGTCACTCGTTTCAGGGCTGGGAAGAGATGGACATTATCAGCTCTGGCAAGTGGTGAAAGCTGACTCCAGCATACCCCTGGCAGTAGGTGGAACCAAGAGGCAGAGCCCTCAGGTTAGAGCTATACCTAATCATTCTAGGTGGAAATAGGCATGAACAATCTATAAAGCACAGTCAGGGAAGTTTAGTCCCGTATAGAATTTGGCTGACGATTACTCAAATAATGTAATTGATAAAAGCCATCCTTTGGGCAAATAAATAAACACTGGAGAAGAATTTTCAAAAATTAATTATGTGGACCTTAGAGAAAAGAGCAAACTCTGTGGTATGTAAACTGAACAACATAATGAAAAGATTTAGACTAGTTTGGTGAAAAAAATTTTTTTGATCACAAAAGATTTTCTTTTTTGGGAGGGGTGGTGGGTAGGGGAAGGGAAGTGCTTGCTTTTTATTTTTTATTTATTTTGTTCTTGAGAACAGACAATGGGATCAGAAGACAATATCTGTCGTTTAAGCATGGAAGTATATAGAGTAAACTATATACATTTTTCATCTCAGATGGTGGGACTAATCATTCTCAGCAAGTCATTTTCTTTTTCAGAAATAAAGAGCCCACCTGGATATTGTTACGTAGGGCTTCCTGGACTGAATTGGCCCTGCCTGCCTATTTAGAGTTAAGATTCCAGATTAAAACCAAAGCCACTCCCTCTTCCCAGTATCCTTATTTGAAAATGTTTTTTTTTTCTTGTCAGGATGCAACACACATTGTGTCTGAGAGTTTCATCCTCTATGTTACTAAAACCCAGAGGGGAAAAGAGGCCGTCATTTTCTGTTTTGCCATTAGCATGACACTTTGCAAGCTTTTGATGCAGAGGCTTGGACACAGGGGTGGCAGTTCAGAATGAATAGAGAGATGGCTGCCTTCTTTGCTTCTTCTGTAGCTCAGGTGCTCCCACAAAGACTCTCTATTTGTGTGCCCCTCTATGTGAACTGGCTTCAGTGATGGGCATCAGGGAAATGCCTCTGCTTCAGTACCTCGTGGTACCTGCTGCTGCTTCTATCCATCGACATGCCATTTGGAATAACGATTTGTCTACATATTCATCCAGTTTAATTTTAAATAATAATGTTCAAATCAATAAAGTGGCATTTCATAGACAGTAATAAACTTACTTTAACTTCTACTCTGTAAACCCCAAGACTGCTAGGATGATGTATAGAGTATCTTCATATGCTTAATCTGAATTTCTTATATTAAAATAAATATATATCTGTTGTGCTTAGATATATAACATATTAAGTAACAATGAACATTTATATAGTTTTTACATATTATGGAGTAGGTTTTATAGACTATGAAGTATTTTCAGATTATATTATTTGATCAAAACAATAACTTGCTGACTTTGACAAGAATTATCCCATTAATTTCATTTGGTAATTAGAAAACTAAATTTCAGAAAAATTAAGAAATTTCCCTAAGGTCACATGGTTGGTAAGAGAAGGAACTCAAACCTGTGTCTTCTGACTATAAATCACTATAATCCATGTTCTTTTTAAAAATATACAAGGGCTTAACATACTTAACTTGAAAGATTGCTCAGAATTTTAAAAAAAAATTTGTATTTCAACCAGAGGCCTTTAAAATCCCATTCCCGCTCTGTGTTTATAGTCCTCTGATATTCTCATACATATCTTTTTCCTTTAAAGAAAAGAGATTATTCAGTTTTTCTCAAAAACCTCTGCTTGAGGTTTGACACAGGCTGTTACTTTATTATCCAAGAAAAAATTTTCGTAAGGTTTTGGAATTACACAGAACATATAAAAATACTAAAATGTATATTTGCCTGATAGTTAGAAGTTTGCCCCATCTCAAGGTTCACCTAGGGCTTTAGTCTTCCTTCCCTCCCTCCCCTCCTTCATTCCTCCCTTCCTTCCTTTCTCTCTTTTCTTTTCTTTCTTCCTTGCTTCTCTCTCTCTCTTAATGTTGGTTCATTTTGAACTTACCGGGTGCTTGGAATGTATGAAGTATGATCCAACATTTCGTTTTAGATGATTATCCAGGTGTCCCAGCAGTATTAATGGAGTAGTTCACCTTTACCCATTGATTTGAGATGTCATCTTTATCATAAACTAAATTTCTGTATATATTGAATATTTGGGGATTTATTATAATTTTTTACTGGTCTGTTGATATTCATATGATCCTAATGTACTAATTTAATTATTGAGGATTTAGAATATACTTTAATGTATTGTAGAGCTACTTTACCTTTATTCTTCTGAATCAGGTTTTTCCTGGATATTCTTATGTACTTGTTTTTCTATTTGGATTTTATAATTATCTTGCCTAGTTTTTACAACAAAACAAGAAAACCAAAACAAACAAGCATAAACAAACACAGGAAAACCCAATGAGTTATTTTTGGAGGATGGTACATAAAATGTATGAGTTAGCCTATGGAAAATTGGTGTTTTATGATGTTGGGTCTTCTAGTCCAAGGTAATGATGTGTCTTTTCATTAGTTCAGGAATTCTTTTTTGTCCTTCAGTAGCATTTATAAGATTTCTTTATATGGGTCCTGCAAACTTTGGGGGTTATGTCTAGGTATGTTTTTGCCTCAATTTTTATTCTCTTTTTCATTTCTGTGTGTAAGTACCATTCATTGAACCTTAATCATACTGTTGATATTAAACATTCTTGTTTTGTTCCTACATCTGGTGTATTCCAATAAGTATGATGCTAAATTGGGGAAAGAGATATATTTTAAAATGTTGAGGTAGTCATGTGTTTTATTTTATTGATATTCTAGAAGCCAAATACAGATAAGTAAATTGACACATAAAAATTTAAAAATCTTTCATGGCCAAAAACAATATATAAAAGTCAAAAGATAAACAAAACTCGGGAGAAGTACTCTCAAACTCACATTGTAGAAAAGGGACTGGTGTCATAAAGGTATTCTAGATATCAATGATTAGAAAATACCAACAATTTAAAAGAAATATAGACAAAGATTATGAAAAGAAAATACATCTTTGGCTCTTTAAATATATGACAAGATGCTTGATAACACCCACAACAAGAGAAAAATTAATTAAACTATATAGAGAACCATAGTTTTTCACTTAGGGTTTTCAAAAGTCTGTTTGTTAAAAGTACCTGCTGGTGAGGCTGTAGGAAAGTGGATATTTGTATGACACTGCAGAAGGCTATTTTGCTGTATCCATTAAAATCATTAATGCAAATATCTCCTAATTCATCAAATTCACTTCTGGTAATTTTTCCTATGGATGTTCTTGCATATATTCAAAATGATGTATAAACAGATTATTCATCGCTATATAGTAATAGTAAAGGAATGAGCTAAGTGTCTATGTAAATTGTCTCGAATAAAAGACTGGTTAAATAAACTAAGGGACACCTATACAATGCATACAATAGAATACTTTGCAACTCAAAAAAGAAATGAGAAATCTCTGCACATACTTACATGGAAAAAAAGCAAGGTTCAGAGCAATAGGGAGCTATGTTTTGCTTAGAAAGGGGAGAAATGAGAACATATACCTGTTTGTACTTTTACAAAGCTCTGAAGGGATAGCAAGAAATTCATGACAACTGTTACCTTTATGGGTGTGCAACGAAACGCAGGAGGGACTGATCTGGGAAGGAAAACTTCACTGTATATTTTTTAAATGTACTTTTAAAATTGTTGAGCCATATGGAAGTATTATCGTTTCAAAATTGTATTTAAAAAGACAATACAAATGTATTTGTATTTTTCAATGTGTTTCCTAAATTTCTAAGAATACAGGTTTATAAAAGTTTAGTTTTTTTTTTTTTTTTTTACCTGGGTAGATCTTAGGGTCTTTTGGCTCCATCAAAACTGAAAAAGAGAAAAGAAAATAATCCAAGGTTTATGACTGAAGTTCCATAAAAGAGGGTGAATGAAGGAAGACCTATCATAGGATGTCATAGGAAAGTATTCCAAGTAGAAATAGGGATTTTCTGTTTATAAGATTCTTTGAAAGAAATCCAGTTGAATTTGGAATCACTGCATTCTTTTTCTTATTGATTTTAATTTAATGTAAAAAATGATTGTTTATATTCAGGGGTTTTCATAAATTCATAAATAATACTCAAAGTTGATCTTTAAAAAATAACCTTACCTGTCTTAAAAGAAAGTGCAGACTGTGCCTAAGATGCTTTAGGTAGTAAGTGTGCTCTCCAACGCAAAGTTCCTATAAAGGCAGAGGAAATCCTCAGGTGCTCTATTCCCACCTCTTGGATTGCTTACCTCTGAGAGTGCCATTCTGTGGAAACAGAATGCCTCCAAAGGACACAGGGCCTAAGGGAGGACCATGGGTTCAACAGCAGTTCTGGGGCTTGTTCTGATGTGCTAATCCTGTGACTGCTTCTTGGCTCTGCCCATGGCCTTGGCTCTGACTCTTGGCTTGGATATTGGGCCTTGGCTTGGTTAACTCTGTGACTTCTGGTTCTGAACACTGGCTGTGACCCCAGAATAAATACTTGCAGCAACCTCATTAGAACTCCTGGTCTGTGGTTCTGTCCTGGTTTCCTGGCCCCAGGCTGCTTCTCCAATGCCAGCTCACAGACTTGAGACTTTGTCCAGAGCAGTATGGGAAAGAACTGTAGTAAACTGTGAAGGACTATACAAATGTAAGAGATTCATAAAATTATTTTGATTCAGCCTTTTGACAATGACACTAATAAGGAACTCGAGTGTATGGTGATCAGACAAAAATGCCCAAAGCCTTTGAAGATGCATATCAAGGACTGGACAAGAGGTTCTTTACTTCTCAATCTATATTAGAAGGAATTAGCTTAATATATGCACAATGTATTTATACATTAAGAAAAAAAATCTCATCTCCAAAGTTTATCTCCTGTACCTGATTCTCTGTTGTGTTTCAGGCTATGTAGCCAACTTCCCCCTGGGTGCCTCCATGAAGAAGTCTGTTAGGTAACTCAAATAGAATGTGGTCTAAACTGAACTCATCCTGTTCTTTTTCCAGCTTCTGCCCCTCAGCCTTCTGTGTTCCTGCTTCTCCTGTGCTCTCTAGCTCAAGGAATGGTACCATCATCTACTAATTGACCAAGTCAGAAACCGTGGAATCGGCCTTGGCTCTCCCATCCTCATCTCCAACTAACAATAAACTTTCAATTTCTTCTGTCTCTCCTCTATTGCAAGCCAACTTCACCTCTTCAAGGGACAATTGCAACAGTCTCCTGGCTGGTCTCTTTGCTTCCAATCCTGCCTCCACTGTAGTCCTGTATGGAAAAGAGAGTGATATTTTTCTTTTAATACATCTTTATTGGAGTATAATTGCTTCAAAATGCCGTGTTAGTTTCTGTTGTACAACAAAGTGAATCAGCTATATGCATACACATGTCCCCATATCCCCTCCCTCTTGAGCCTCCCTCCCACCCTCCCTATCCCACCTCTCTAGGTCATCACAAAGCACCGAGCTGACCTCCCTGTGCTATGCTGCTGCTTCCACTAGCTATTTTAAAAATACACATCTGATCATGTCACTATTTGGCTGCTGTTTCCACCACTCGGCATAGCCATTATTCTTCCATTGCCCAGAAAGGTAATTTAGGTTATTTCCTCATATGTAAGTCTAGATTTCAGAACCTCTGGCATGTTTCCTCAAGTCTCAACCCCTTTAGGACTGACTTAGCTGCCTCTTCTACATGTTCTCATGGAACTCCACTTCCGCTATCAGAGAGCTTATCACACTGAAATATCGTTGCCAGGTTACTTGTCTGTCTTCTCCAAAGACTATAATACACAGTGAGGGTATGGAAAATCTAGTTTTTATTACTTGTCATATTCCAAATTCCAACATAAACCAGGAATACCATAGGTAATCAATAATTATATGTTAAATGATTAAGTGAATGAATGCATAAACATTTAAAATGAAATATAAAATAATTCAATTTCAAAAATAAGGAAAACATCTGTTTAGTTTTTAAGAATGGTCAATTGAGTGAAAGAGACATATAGCTACACAACAAAAAAAGACTCAGGGTAAAATGTAATAATAGATTAACAAATACAAAGATGGAGAGATGAGGAGTTTGCTAATTCAACCCTAGGTGAGGTAGAAAAGAAAACAATACAAAGAGAAGGATGTGCCCTGTGTCTGTATTCTCCAAGAAACAGACGTGCGCACACACACACACACACACAGATGTGCAAAGGAGAGCGGGGGGGAGAGAGAGAGAGACAGAAACGACAACACACAAAGATTACTAGGTTTCTTAGACTTAGGAGCTTTCATGTAGGAAATAGGTGTGATGGATATACTTAAACTTTTTACTACTGTAATTATTTGAAGGTCTGATGGACAGGGAGAGTTAACACTTCATTGAAGTTTTGCAGTAATAGAAATGAAGGGGCATTGCTTTTTGGCAATTGCCCAATAAGGTTAGATACAATTAGGTTGTGCCCAGGAGGTTCCCCAACTCTAGGCTACCCCTCTAATAGTGAAGATTTTACTGTTAAACAAATGCAAATTTGCATTAAATTACTGAGCACAGCTTTTTAAATCTGACCTTTGGAGTACTAGCAAGAAAGGCTGCAAAATTCCAATGGTTCTGCCCTATTATGATTCATCTTTACCTGATTAAAAAAAATCTTTCCATATAAACTGGATATTTCTTATTTATTGGAAATATTATTATTGTATTACATATTTATTATTACATAAGAAATTATTGGACATTATTTTTCTACTCAAGACCCTTGAGTAAAAAGAAGTTGAGCCTTAGCCAATCTTAACTAGATCTCAAGTTGTGGAGTAGCCCTGGCAGTTACCGGGGTATCAGAAATACAATTGGAGTATAAACATAGCTTTTCTAAACTTAACCTTGCCTATTATTATCTTCTTTATTTCTGTTAATGAGGAAATGCTACTTCTAGTCTAAGAAAGTTATGGAAACAACTGTTTATATCTCCATCCTCAAAAGTCTTCTCAATAACAAAAGTCTTCTTAGTAACTCCTTTACATAGTTTTTGTCATGTGTCTGTATCTGAATTTATCATTATCAATGTTACATTGTTTAATGAGATACAAATATTGACCTCATTGCCTTTGAGAATAGTGGCGAAAGAAGATATCATTATTAGCAAGTTTGTATTAAAATTGTTTTTCATTCTCTGAAAAACATTGCACTATACATTACCCATTAAACTATAGGGCAGGATCTCAACTTGGGCAAATTGACATTTGGGGCTCGATAATTCTTTCTTGTGGGGGGCTGTCCTTTGCATCGCAAGATGTTTAGCAGCGTTCTTTGCCTCTACCGGCTAGATGCCAGCAGCACCCCTGCCTCAACTGTGAAAACCAAAACGATATCCAGACATTGCCAAACATCCCCTAGGAGGCAAAACTGACCCTGATGGAGAACTACTGCTCTGAGGTTTGTAGCTTGTTTTCAGTTGTTTACCAAAACTTTATACAGTCCAGGCTGTGTGGCAGCTGCTTAAAAAAATTTTTTTTTGAATGAACAAATATAAGTCCTCTGTCCTCCCTGCATTTTAAGTAGATGTCACCAGGACAAAGAAGTTCTGAGGGACTTGCTATGTGTTCAGTACTACATTAGGTATGGTAGTTGATGCAAAGAAGTGCACAGCTTGGTCTCTGGGCTAAAGAGGTTTTTAATCAAGTTGGAGTGAGACGATCAATATTCAATGAATATGAGACTAACAGAAGGCAGAATATATTGGCAGTGAACCAAAAGGCAGAGTGGTTATACTCTAAAATGTATGGTGCAAACTATGGTGATATTACTGACCTTTTGATTTGATGTTCCCTTGAAGGTTCTGTGACCTATTTTGACATGTGGGCAGTGGTGAAATGCTGGTTTATTAACTCGAAGCTCTCTGCTATGATATATAATAACAAAGAGAACAGTAAGAAAATATTCTGTTTAAACAAACCAGATCACTTTTACATGGGACAGCCAAGCCATGCTGCGGAGGAGGCACTGAGCCTGGTTATGTTAGTAACTGAGTGGTAACTGAAGAAGACAAATCTAACCAGGCATGGCAAGTCCACGGCTGACATGTGAGCTTGCACATTTAGAATGAGGGCATGGTAATGGAGATCATACAGTGTTTTTCCGCTAACATCAGACCTTAGCTATTTAACGATTATAAAACTTTCCTAACATTTACAAGTTTCTAAACATATTTCTTTTCTTTTATCCTGCACAGTTCCTGCGACCACTGAAATAATTTAGGCCATGCGTTTTTGTGTTATCTAAATAGCATTCAACACCAAAACAAAAAATCTTTTCTTCACTTTTAACCATTAAAATCCTGGTTGGATAGTTTGTGTCAGGTTTTAATCTCCTGAAATTTTTACCGTGATTAATAATGGATCTTTGAAGGATAAGATATGGTCCATTTCTTTAATATCAATTTCATATTAGAAAATTTTCCAAACTAAATAATCCAACTAATTTCAAAAATCTCATATATTACCTGCAAAGTGCCCTTTTAAAAAATAACCATAGAATTTAATAAAGGCAAAGGACTTTAGCGAACATTAAGTTTATGAACGTTACTATGACTTTGCACAAATAATTTAGCATTCTCACCTTCACAGCCCCCAGCAGAAGAGTAGATTCCTTCCCAACGTGGAAATAGGGGTGGCCACGTGACATGTTTCCACCAATGAAATGTGAGCAGAGAAGTGTTATTCCTGGCCAAAAACTGTAAGAGGCATGATTTTGCCTTGTCATTGTGACCAGCTATATTCCAGATAGTGATAGCTCTATTATTTTCAGTCTTGGAGTGAGGTTAATGACAAAGCAGAAAAGTGACCCCAGCTGACTTGCACAGAACTTGTGGAGGAAAGAAAAACTAAACTTGTTGTTTAAGCAACAGTTACAAATACAGTCAACAAATATCAATACAGGAAGTGAGATTTGATTTGTTAATTAACTAAATGATTAACGGAAATAGGTAATATAAAAGGAGCAGCAGATTTTGAAACAATATACTGAGTATGGTTTTGAACAGTGATTCACATATTGGTGGTATTCAATAAACAGTTAATTCTTGTGCAATCCACTGCTGATCTATCCTTAAAGAGTCAAAATAACCAGTGAAACTGTATATCAAAAAAATCTATATATCCATTTAACTTATAGCCAGCAGAGAAGCAAAAATATTGGGCTAAATTACTCAATTTTCAAGAGAACCTCAAAATTATGATTTAGTATATTTCAATGTTATGTAGGATCATAGAAATTTAACATCACCTATGTTTTATTGAATGAGTAGCTGTGGTGTAATTTACTAGATGCATATGTGGGCCTATCAATTTTGAGGTCTCAAATGCCAAACTCCATTTAAAACCACAATGACCTTACATTGTGTTTTCCTTATACTATAATTTCTACACTTTATCTCTGCTACCTGAGCAGTTAAAGACTACATACTTGGAGTGGTATATTGCAATGGTTCTTCTGGCTTTTTCACCAAACAATATTTCTTGAATCCTATTACATTAAAAGCAGTTGGAGAAAGAACTCCTGAATATGCTATTATCTGTTGCTCTTAAGAAGTTTAAAATGTAGATAAAACAAATTTTACTTAGGGTGTAAAAGTCAAATGCAAACTGTGCTAGCATGGTCCCGTGTTGATTGGGCTGAGATTTATGTTATAGTTTTTCTTTCATTCTGTTGGAAGATGATAGGGGGATTTCTGCTATAACACTCTTTTTGAAAACATGAATTTGTTCCAACATGATTAGTATATTAGACAACAATTTACATAATGCAAATTTTGAACTTATGCACAATTTTGTCTACAAGAAACACAGGTGAATGAGCGTTGAAAACTGCACACAGTAGAATCGAACTGCATGGAGATACACAAAATACACACACGCACGTACGTCAAATATTCACCAGCTACCTTGTTCATCTTATGAGTTATGAGCCACACCTTTCCACACCTAGTATTACAACTTTCTGTCTAATTTCCTGTGGCTCTCCTCTCCCCGCTTCACAGTAAGACATGAGCTAAACCCTTCTGAGGCCACCAGCATAAGCAACCTTCAGGTCTTTTTCAAGATAAAGTGACATTTACTGTAGTATTTATGTATTTCTTAAACATATATCATATGTAAAACTATGCTACCATTTTTATTATGTTTCTTTTTCCTTAATGAGTCACTGACAAAAGTTTCTGAGTGTTGTACCCCCAAATCATTTTCCCCATAAGTCCTGTTTTTATTGCATGATTTTTGCATATAACCCATTACAGCAAAACTGATTGTACATATGTCTGCTTATGTTGGTTCAATATCAATAGCAGTAATATTGATAGTGCTAAATCTGTAGGGGGATTTAACACTGGAGGCTGTATAAAAGCTTAAGAATGCAGCACTCTTCAGTATTTCACTCCAGTACAGAAATATTTAGAATTTTTGGAACATTGCACTTATCTCTTATAAAAAGAATTCAGACATGTCTGTAATGATAGTATCTTTTGCAAGGAGCAATTGTTTCCCAAATATATAGTCAGCTATCTCATCTGGGAAGGATAAGGTCTTCTTGGACAATCAGCAAGTTCTCAGTTTAACTGGGCCAATTATTGTCACTTTGTATATTTCCTTTTTAGCAATAAAAGGAACAGAGAATGAGGTCCATTTTCCCTACTCATTCATTTATTCATATTTTTGGCAAATATTTATTGAGTAACTGCCGTGTATCACGCACTGTTCTAGATATGCTAGACACTGTGATAAGAGAGACCAAATTCTTGCCCTTATATTGCTTATGTTAACCATAAAAATTATAAATACACAATAACATGAGTAATCAAAGAGAGTTAGCAGTAGATTTCTTCTATGTCTTTGGTTTTGGACTGAGTTTGTGGGTGGCAATCCTTCAGGATTAACTTTTAGTTTCATTTGTCGCCGAAACAACTGGATTTAAGTAGTTGTTCTCTTATAAGGGAATGCCAGAGACAAGTCTTCTGAAGAAAATGTTCTCAAAAAATTGTTTGCTACTGGAATAATAAACAGGTCAACTAGGCCAGGTTGTAGATGTGTGGCCTGGTGCTGTGTACCCTGGGTGTGTGGTAGAAAACTGCAAGAAAGACTTGTTTGGCTTCTAGTGGTTTCTAAATTGAATTAATCGAGCAAACATTTAAACTATTCACCACCAGTAGGAAATGTTAACTATTCACATTAAACTATTAAAAATTTTGATGATATGTTTGTTCCTGATACAAATTTAGTCAAACTCATTTAGTCTTAGAGAAAGAGGGTTAACTTCTTTTGTTTCTTCTAAATATAAACTTGCTTTCTTAGTTGAGTTATCCAAGATCTTTCCCAGTCCTCCAGGCTCCCCTTTTTCTTCCTGATTTCCTTTTGTTCTGCAGAGGGCTCCATGCCTTGGGTGAGGTTCTGAACTACAATAGAGGAATAGGAGGCCTTTGTGGTCTGTTTTGAGCACTACGAAAATGTACTGAACAAGTTTTACTTTCTTAGAGTGCTATATAGTCGGATTTTTTTTTATGTGTCTAAGAAATGGAAACATTTTGTCTCATATAAAAAAGAAATATTTTTATACTGTGCTCCACTCACAGACCACATCAGAGGTATTCTAAGAATAGAATAGATCAAATATATTTTATGGAAATATAATGAGAAAAGGATGTGTTCCCAAAACTCACTCTGAACAAAGGAATGCAGCATAGTCAGAAATACTTTAATGCTTCTAACAATTTTCTCATGTGAAAGGCTGAGGAACAGCCCTGGTTTGAAGAAATCTCCCACTTCTCCCCAGGCTCCCTGAACTTGAGATCAGAACTAGGAAATCTATACATTGTGAAAAAGAAAATGTATGGAAAAAGTGACTTGGGGCATTAACCAAAAAGGCATTTTTTGAAAGAAGAAAACATCAATATGAAACATTTTGTCATATTTCATTTCATTGATCATATATTTATTTTATGTATTCCAGAATACTGAAGCTTAGAAGTAACTGAATTTCTGGGGATTCATATTAGATTTGTCATTCTGTGTTTGAGGGAACTTACTGGGAAACCAAATATATTGTAATCATTTGCTTTTATCATCCTGTTCTATCACATATACAAAGAATATTAAGACTAAGTACATTGAATATATATCTTCTCTGAAAAACAAAATACATCATGGGCTGAATTTATACTCAAATGATAACATTCTTTTCATAATAATAACCTACAGGTGTTCAAGTAACTAAACTTACTGGCTTTATTAAAGTCACCTGACCAGCAGTTATATTTTTCTAATCATACTACATAATGCATTTTAACAATATGTTAGTTTGCTTTAAAATTTTTTCTAGCTGTTACACTAATGCATAAGTGTGATTTTCTTGCTTTTTCAAGATTCTTTGTTCCAGTTTGTATATTCATTTGGATTCTTCTGCTGGAGTCAGTGTTACCGCCAAATGTCTGTATTGTCTTGCTGAGTTTATTTTGCTTCATAATTTTTCACTTCTGAGATATTCTAAATTGAGCAATAATATTCAGCCCTTTTTCACCCCTACCTTGTGTTTTCTCAAAAAATATATGCATTCTCAATGGATTACTGTTTATTTACTGTACATACTATAGTACAGTCTGAAGGGACTACAGAGTCCCATGAAAGAAAAGTCATCATAATATTTATGCATTAAACACACATATTCATGTACATATATCTATTTTTTTAAACCCAAAATGCATATGCTATCATGGCCCCCAAGGTAGCAATAACATATGCAGAGAAAATTTATGCGGTTCCAGGCTGTGAACAGGATTTCTAAGAGCTACTTCCAGAAAACATTACCCCCCTCCTCGTTCTTCAATCTGTCCACTTACTTCACTCTGTAGACCTCCTTTCTCTTCCTAAATTGACTAGTGAGCTGGATGAGTTAGTCTAATCATTTAGTTTTGCCATTTGGTGACTTCTGAGGAGTAATGGAAACATTTTTAGGAAAGGGTGTGTGTGTGTGTGTGTGTGTGTGTGTGTGTGTGTGTGTGTGTTTCTTTGTATATTGTTTCCCTTATAAAGTATTTGCAGGATGGATGCACTGCTTAAATAAACAGAGTAGCTTTATTTTTAAAAAGTAGAATAGTGTACTGTTGAGGTGCATTTTTGTCAACTTAAATTCCTCTAGTTATTTTCCACTAAAAAAAGCAACAAAAATTATGGAGCACTGAAAAATAATTTAACAAATTTTTAAAGGATAATTTTTAAAACCTCACTTTTTAAAATCTCCTGAATGAGGAAGGAATATATGCCCCAGAAATCTTACTGTTTTCATTATATAACAGGAAATGCTACTGGATGATAAAAATGGTAAGAAGTAAGTTGTGTTGTTTTGAAAGATATACGTTCACAATGTTTGTGATATAATGTTTAAAGTATTACGTTATATACTAATAGTTCTTTACAGTATCGAATATTTATATAATATATTTATATTTTATATGTACATATATACTTTATATATGCTTGTGTTATAAGCATATGATATATATTTTAATATGATATTTTAAAACATTGTTGTATATTATTTAAAACATGCTAACTGCACTAAAATTCTTTTATTTGGGGACTTTTCCCTAAGTTCTGATGGACCATGAGAGACCATCTGCATTGGAATGTGATAAAATGAAAATGGAAATAAGATTTATGAGGTCTTACGGGGAGGGGGAAGGGTAAGGTGGGACGAAGTGAGAGAGTGGCATGCACTTATATATACTACCAAATGTAAAATAGATAGCTAGTCGGAAGCAGCTGCATAGCACAGGGAGGTCAGCTCAGTACTTTGTGACCACCTAGAGGGGTGGGATAGGGAGGGTGGGAGGGAGATGCAAGAGGAAGGAGATATGGGGATATATGTATATGCATAGCTGATTCACTTTGTTCTAAAGCAGAAACTAACACAACATTGTAAAGCAATTATACTCCAGTAAAGATGCTAAAAAAATTAAAATAAAATAAAGCAAAACAAAAAGATTTATGAGGTCTTGAACTCTCATATCACTTGTATTTCTTGTCTTCTGTCTCCATTTTTCTATCAATAGAATGGACATGAATTAAAGCATGTACATTCAAGATCCATTTTAATAAAGTGATGAATTAAAAAAATAATTTTGTCCATGATGAGATTGCCCATTCTATTTTTTATGTTGTTAATTCTTAGTAATACTATTGAAATAGAGTTAAATTTTGCCATTTTATAATTTCTGCAGTTTGGTTCATTTTAATATACACAATTTTATCCAGTCTCATTTGGCTACTCATGTTAGAGTAAACACCAATACCCATGCCGTGTCTTTCAAGGCCTTGACCTGGCCTCCTCTGCTTCTCAGGTCACCTCTCCTGCACTCTTCCACTGACTCACTCTGCCTCAGCCACACTGGCTTGTTATTGTCCCTCCAACATGCCATGCAATGTCCATCTTGAAGTAGGGCATTCACTTGAGTGGTTTTTCTGCCTCAAACATTTTCCCCCAGACATTCATTTGGGGGGAATATCTTATATCCCTTACTTTCTTGTATTCTTTGATCAAATATCACCACTCAATAAGTCCAACACTCATTACAGTATTAATGTTTCTGTTAGCTCCTTCTCTTTCCACCCTAGCGCCCAGATCCCCTTTAATCATTCAACATTTTTCCCCATAGTGTTTATCACCTTCTAATATACTAGATGATCTACTTCTTTATTATATTTATTGTTTATCATTCCTTAAAGAATGTAAGCTACACGAGGCAGGGATCATTGTCTATTTTGCTTGTGCATTCAACTGCCCAGATTTCCTCTTGGTATGATATACTCAACCATATTCATTGAATGAATTAAATGAGTGAATGAATGAATAAGCAAATACAGAATAGCTCTTTTCAGTCATTGTAATGGCTTCCCAATCTCATCATGGCAATCTCTTATCTCTGAATATGATCCAATTTATTTGCATTCCTATAAAAATAGTATTCCACAGTTTTCTTGATACAGTTTGATCAATTTGAAGTATAAAGGGAAAATCTATTCTATGATTTTTGGGCACTATCTTCCTAGTGATTCTGTTTTGAGGTAAACATGTCATATTGTTGATTCATAGGGAAATTGTAATTAAGTAGAATACTGAAATACACATTTGTATGATCTACTTTTAAGTTTCATGTACCTCATTCCGTACTTTTGTGGTTGATTTTATGGATATAAATGTTGGAATTTGCATTTATTCACTTTACATTAGATTTTGTTATAGTAGGCACAATTATTACAGGTTATCAAGATGTTCACCTCCTTCATTCATTCAGTCCCTGAGTAAATATTAATTAAATATCTACCTTGTCCTAGGCATAGATACACAACAGAAAGTAAGAAAACTGAGAAGTTAGCAGCTCTCTTGGAACTTACAATCTTGGGGCGGGGGTAGGCATTAAAATATAATCACAGTGCAAAATAGAAACTGCAACAGGAGGTTCTCCCACCATAAAAACATGAAATAGGCGGTTGGATCTGTCTCTAGGAACAGTTGGTTTAAGATCTGAAAGATGAGTTAACTAATGAAGGGAGAAGGAAGAAGTTTTCTTGCAGAGGTGATAAAGTGGAGAAAGTTTTTGTAGCATGAAGCAGCATGATGTGTATAAAGGCCTGAATGAAGACCAAAGTGCCTGAAGTCAAGGCTGTGCAGGGGGGTTGAGTGAAATGGGGTGCAGGTGGGACCAGATCCTGCAGGGTCATGAAAGCTGGTTTAAAGAGTTTATCTTAGATGGTCTTAGCTGTCTGACATTTAGAGGTTCTTGGAAGCAAACGTTTTGTCCACTCTAAAAGTGGTATGGTTGTGTTTAAGCTTCCTTATTGAACTTAGTTATTCCATATAAGCTTTATTTCAGTTAAGACACAATCACAGCCTTCAGGTATATGGACCCAAGGGAATAAGAAGATGGAGGTTAGGAAAAGTCTGGTAATAAGCATCTCTCCTTTATCACCTCTGAGGATAGCACAGTGGGGAGTAATTGTAAAATGCAACAGAAAGTTGAGTACAGCCTGAAAGAAGCACATATTTTTTTGTTTTGTTTTCGCTTTTTTTTTGTCTTGATTTATATTTATAGGGTCAGGAAGAAGAGTTGTTATAAACCTCCTTCCGTTTAAAATCAGATGTTCCCTTGCAAATTTAGAATTTAAGCATTTTTGTTCTTGTTTAAATTTTCTCATCCTGAATGTTAAGGGCAAATATAAAGAATGTAAAAAAGACTGACAAATATGATTAGATATTAATTTAATTCAACCTGAGTGTACTATTTCAATATCCCGGATATTGTCTGGTAATAATTTTCTTTTTCAGTACATCACTGCACCTCCACACGTGCTTATTAGCAGGAAGTCTACTGTAGGGAGAGGTCTCTTCCTACCTCCTGAATTGTTCAAGAAGCTCAGTGTCTTGGCTGATAGAGAAGTGATGTGGTTTGGATATCTTGCTTCCCAAAGTTTGTTGCTGAGAAAACTGCAAAGTCTGAGGCTACTACCTGCCATTTGGTTAGGCCCCATTTGTCAAGGCCCCTGCACAGCTCACAGTGGTGATATGTGCTGAGGTTCCAGAGCTATAGTTGTCTTACTTCACATCCCTATAGATACTCAGTAATTGTTTTACAAGGTTAATCTCCATGCTTTAGGGGCCAGAACATGATGTGCTTTCAGTCTTCTCTCCACACTGTTAGAACCAGTCCTTCCTGATATCTCTGAGGCCATCTCATAGAGCTAGAACAGCCAACCCATACTTCTACTTTGTTCCTGGAGACATCTCCCTTGTGGTTATTGGCATCGATTTCTCTCTATAATCTTTGGTTCCAGTCACCTTGTTCTCTGCTGCCAAATTTCTTTAACTCTGGGTCTTCAGTAATGGGTCAGGATCCCGGAGTTCCTTTTACCATTCTTCATTCTTATGCCAGGAGCCTACTGTCTCTAAGCCACCCAAACGAAGCAAATGTTTTCTTAAACCCTTCCCATATATTTTCAAAATTAATAGAAGCCCTCCAAATGACCTTGAAGAGCTTAAAATCTACTTTATGTTGACACACTTAGGTCCAGCCTGGTAACTGGGAATGAGCATTCAGGTTTGGCTTGCTTATTTGACCAACTCAAGGGAAACAATTGCAATTAGAGATCAGGATGCATGAGAACCAAGATTTTTATGTTTGGTACACTGCTCTATTTCCAGAATCTGGAACAGAATCTGATATAAAGCAGGTATACCTTTATCTGTGGAGTTAATAACTAAAAAGATGATCATTCTGGATAAACTGATTAGTTATAACAGAATTGTGTTAGAAAGTACCTTACCAAGAAGTACACAGCTGTGATTGGCTCAAAGATTTCATTTAAAGCTATTTGATGCAGTTTTGGAACAAGAAATAAATGGAGAAGGTATGATGATGAGAATGGGGTAGGAGCCTGAGACAAAAACTAGACTGTTTGTCAGAAGTAGATCACAATAAGAATTTCACTTATGAAATATCTAATTCTCTTTCAAATAAATGATGAAAAACAATTCTCATGTTAACATAAAGCAAACCATTTGTTCTCAATTCTTCATACCCATAAAATCTCAAAATATCCTGATATCCCCCTCCCTCTCTCTCTCACATGCATATATAATGTGCATGTCTTCCACATAAAAGTGTATATTTTAAAAATAAATTAGATTAAAATTAAGTATAAAAAGCAGAATTTGATAGAATAACAGTCAAATGGTTACTTAATTGTCCTTTCTATAAAAAACAAAGCAATGGAATATTCAGGATAACTATGTACTGCATTGATTTCATATATTTGATTTTATTACATGGAGTGTAACACTTAATTAGGTGATTTGTATCTTAACCTCCAAAGAAGGCATAGTGGCCTAATGGGTACATAAAAAAAACCCCGGGCTTCCCTGGTGGCGCAGTGGTTGAGAGTCCGCCTGCTGATGCAGGGGACGCGGGTTCGTGCCCCGGTCCCGGAGGATCCCACATGCCGCGGAGCGGCTGGGCCCGTGAGCCATGGCCGCTGAGCCTGCACGTCTGGAGCCTGTGCTCCGCAATGGGAGGGGCCACAGCAGTGAGAGACCCGCGTACAGCAAAAAAAAAAAAAAAAAACCCTACCTAATCATGTAACTAATGATATACTAAACCAACATATTGGGAACCTAATATAAACCACTAAGATTTCTCATTTAAAAGATAGCATCCTTCAATATTATGTTCTAGTACTTTTATTTCCTTCAGATGAAAACCATTTTCGCTTATGGAACAAAGTGGAAAGGCACAAAAATGTGAATTTACTTACATCTGTCACATAAATTTAAATTCCATCATGCAATTAACATTGGTACAGATTGAAGAAGAGGGCATTATTTATTTTTAAATTCAGTATACAATGACATCTCTTTATCTCAGATCATTGGCTTTTATTTTAATCCTGAAGTAATATTTAATGTTTACCTTAACTTTGAATTTCTTATTTGTTCTCGTAGAAATCTGATATTTATTTAAATTAATTTTTATTTATATAATTTATAAGTCTGTCCAGAGAGCAATTCTTGTTTTAATTCCCAATCAGAATTTCTGGTGTTCCCTTGTTTGAACAACATCAGTGTTAATGTCACTTCTGCATAATTCCTAGAGATTTCCTTTCATCTAAATAGTTCCCAAGAATAAACTGTGATGTTTCTTAGTAGGAAAAGAAACACAATTATGATGTTTGTCTTAAGAGTTTCATAATGTAGAAACACAACAATTTACTGGCTCACAATTTAGGGCTACCTAAAAATGAAATACTGAAAACATCATAGTCATTTAACCCAGAACAGCAGAGGGAATTAAAAATTATATTAGACTATATACAGTATTTGCTTATGGGCATTTGGGAAAAAAGGTATTCTAAATCTAGTGAGAGATTTATTAAAAGGCCAAGAAAATAAGGTAGAGATTCTTTTAAAGACCCAGAGAATGTTTTTTTAGAAGTATTTTTGGGTACTTTTTTGGATTGCCCATACATGGTTCACCAAAGCAACCAATCTACTTGGCTTACTTAGTGCTACTCATCACAGTGTCAGTTTGGAGTTCCTCTTGTCTCAAGATGGTCAGACCCATCACACTT
This sequence comes from Tursiops truncatus, assembly GCF_011762595.2. Classification (NCBI taxonomy): domain Eukaryota; kingdom Metazoa; phylum Chordata; class Mammalia; order Artiodactyla; family Delphinidae; genus Tursiops; species Tursiops truncatus. The sequence goes on along the minus strand of NC_047040.1, from coordinate 84,928,405 downwards.
GGTTGAAAATACTTGCTGAATTTGGACTTTGAGTCAATCAAAATGTTTAAGTCTCAAGTATCTTTCTATTTTACATTTTGGAAAATGAAAATTGAAACTCAAATCCGAACCATTTCGGGTTATCTTTTGAGGAATATTTGCTTAATCTGTCCAAATAAGTTGTAAGCAGTTTGGTGGTGGAGGGGTTTTATACATTGTACACCTTTGGATCCCTTAATAGCAGTGAATACTTTGGTTGAGAACATCTGTATTAAAGTAGATGCAAACAGACTTAACTTCTGACCTTGTTTCTTACTAGCCGAGGGACTATGGGCAAGTTACTCAACCTCTCTAAGCCTCTAAGCCTGTAAAATGGGAATACTCATAATATTGGGCTATAGGTAGGATTAAGTGAGATATTAAACTTAGAATAGTGCTTGGCATATGGTCAGTAGGAGATATTATTGGTAAAAATAGTAGGTATTGTTATCACTATTTTTTTTTCCACTAATACTATACAATACTATCTGTTGCTGGTTCTCCATAATGTGTAGTTATGTCATGATGATACCTAGGCAAATACAGGATTTGGGGCATAAAGTGAGAAAAGGATGAGATCACGGCCATAATTATACTAAATTATTATGTCTCCATACTCTGGAAACACGGGATTTTACAGAACTATAATACTATATAAATATAATCCAGATATGGTTGACCTATTCAGTTCTTGCCCTGTGTCCATTTTGAAGGAGGTCTCAGTCCATTAACTCATCCCTCCCAAACCCGTTTGAACTTCACAGTGCTTTGGAGGCAATATGGAATTTTACTGAAAATTTCATATGGGGGGGGGTGTTGAAAAGGTATATTGACAGCACCAAGCAACACGGGAAATAATGCCCATCAGACATCTCTGTTCTTCCCAGAAAGATAGCTCATCTCCTCATCTCTCAGTATGGAATTCTCTTTCAAATCCACTCTCTTGCCATAAGAAATTCAGCTCTTTTTTCAAGTTCATATGCCCCAGTCACTCACAAAGCCTGCAACTGACTGATCCAACCCCCTTTAGAAAATATTTATAGATCACCTGTTGTCTTTCCAAATAAGTTCCCTGTGGATGGGTGCCTCATCCTGATGAGTGCAGCAAAGTATTCCTTAGACAAAGACTAGCTCTTCTTGGGAGGATATGCTGATATTAAGAAAGTTGAAATTTCCTCCATGTCATTACTTATAGAGAATACTGTCTGAAAATATTTAAATTTATGTAATATGTATTGAGCATTTATTCTGTACAAACCACTGGATAAAGTGAGAGGACAGAAAGGAAACTAACAATGTCTGTCTTCTTATCTGAGGAGAGACAGACATATAACTAAAAAATACCAAAAAAGGGGCAGATTTCAACAAATAGAGTTTTAGCCTGGGATATGGACACAGCAGAAGGAAATTAATCTTAACTGGGATGATTCTAGGAAATAATAGTTTTGATTGTTTGAAGGTTTCTCTATCCTAAAGGAGTGAGTTGAATTTTGATTTGTGAATGTTGGAGTCAAAATGTATTAAAGAGAGAGAATTATTTAAGAAAAGGCAGGGGGCTTCCCTGGTGGCACAGTGGTTGAGAGTCCGCCTGCCGATGCGGGGACACGGGTTCGTGCCCCGGTCCGGGAGGATCCCACATGCCGCTGAGCGGCTGGGCCCGCGTGAGCCATGGCCGCTGAGCCTGCGCGTCTGGAGCCTGTGCTCCGCAACAGGAGAGGCCACAATGGTGAGAGGCCCGCGTACTGCAAAAAAGAAAAGAAAAGAAAAGAAAAGGCAGGGAGAATTATTTAAGGGAAGTCATGTAGATGAACTGCAGAGACTTTAGGGAATGGAGAAATGGGAGACAGAAAGAAAGTGTGTAGAAGGCTTGGGATAAAATCATGCAAGCTTAAAGGAACTGAGTCATACAAAGAAACTATGCAAAGTTTTTGAATTACTTTATGACAAACAGGTTAGAGAAAAATCTGCAGTCAAAAATTCAGGTTAATAATATAATAAAAGCTTTTTTTCTGAATTGTTATTATGTTATTGATCTATGCCTATGATTTTATTTAATCCTCACACACTGTATTATTTCCATTTTACCAAGGGGAAAACTGAGACATAGAAAGGCAATTTGTTCAAGAACACACAGTAAATGCCCAAGATGTGGTTTGTTCAAATTTAGGAATTTCTGATTCAGAATTTTTGGTTTTTATTTTTTCCCTTATCAGAAAGGAATTACAATTAATCTCAGAAGTAATGTGATTCTTCACTTGCACAACTGGAAGTGAAAACTGATTTTAAGAATAGTGTAAAGGGAGATTCTATGGATTTGTAAGATAGATTAGATGAAAAGGGTAAGAGAAAGCAAGAGGCTCGTGGGCAGGAAGAGAGAAAAAGAAGGGCACTATTGCCACATGTGCCCCAAGTCAGGAGGAATGCCTTGGCCAGAAACCTAAACCTGGAATTCATTCTTAGAAGGAGATGATCGAAATGGTATGAAGGGATAATGTGTTGGAGAGGGTGAGGATGCACGGAAGAGGGACTTAAGAGAAGGAAAATGAGGGAGCATCTCCTAGAGCCAGAAGGGAAGTCAGATAGGACAGGGCAAGAGATGAAAGCACATCAAGAAAGAAATGATGGGTTATTAATAAGCATGGAAAATACACAAAATGCTGCAAAGTGACCAAGTGCTTATGAACTGGGCAACGGGGGGAAAATCAAGTCAGTTCTTGAAGCTGAAATTTCTCCGAGTAGCTGTTAAAGAACTTGTTAAAGAAAAGGTTGCTGTGATGAATGTGCTAATACACACATGCAAAATGCTTAGCACAGCGCCAGGCACATAGTTTGTGATCAATAAAGTCAGCTACCAGTATCATCATCATCATCATCATCACCATTAATAAGAGTTAAAAGAGGCACCTAAATTTGATGACTCGTAGGTTTTTGGTGACATTTTAAGTAAGTACTTTGCATACTTTGTGGGGCAGAAACAGATTACAAGAGGATGAGAGGAGTAGAATAAGTAGAGAAAGAAACCCTAAGCTATTTAAAAAAAAAAACTTGGCAGCAAATGTGAGGGTAGAGGGCAGTGACTCAATGGGGGTTATAACTGAGGATGTGTTTTTCTAGGATTTTAGTATGTTTTTACTCTGAGAGGAAGGAGGCAATAGAAAGAGAGGAGATGAGAATGACTGAGAAGAATAAGCTTTCAAATAGATATGCAGGAAGTGGTCCATTTGAAGGGAAGTCAACTTTAGCAACCTCGTAACATTATTTGACAGTACATGTTTTACATGCACAGGTGGGATGAGTTATAGAGTATTATGATGGGTGTAGCCTTATTCAGTGATTCATTTGTACAGCTGAATTTCCGATGTGGAAATTATACGGGAGTAAATTTCATAACTAAAGCATTGACTGAGTTTTTAAAAATTCTTTAAATATCAGTGATGCTAAGGAGAGGTCTCAAAGAATCCAAGATAGACTCCTGATGGATCTTGCAAGAACATCACTGATTTGACTGTCGAGAGAGAGAGAAAAAGAGAGAGAGAGAGATTGAAAGAGAGAGAAATATCTAATTTCTCCCCTTGTGCCAAAGGACATGAGAGTGAGTAAATCTTCACAGGGTATGAGATTGCAATAAAGACGTGTGCAAATTTAGATGGAAATTAGGCATGTTCCCAGGGCTCCTGGAAAATTGCCAGCATAACGCTCAAGACATTGCCTTTATAGACTATGTATATATTTATTTCTTTGTAAATCCAGTCTATAGTGTTTTCTGTTTATGATTGTTCCCAAGGACATTCTTTCTCCAAGCATTTCTCTAAGCAGATATTCACTCAAAGCCAGTTTTCAAACCATATCAAATGTAATCAGTATTTTCTGTGAATTTCTCTCTCACTGATATTACTGTTTTGTTTCTTATAATTTCTGTTGTGCAATAATCATAGTAAAGACCTATCAAAGATGCATAGGCATGTGTATGGGGGTAATTTCAAATATGGGAAATTAACAATATTAATTGTTATTTCGCCTGTCCATCAAACACACTTTAAATGTACTCTTGAAATATTTTCTGTTTTACATTACAGTTTAATTCCTCAATGTTCTTTGCATTCTAAATATTTAGAGCTTAAATTGTTTCTGGAGAGCACAATATGATAGTATAAGTTGAAATATAGGCTATTAATTGTTGAAAAGATTAATGCTATTACTTTCAAAATATATCAATCTATTTTTCTTATGTTTTCATTTTACAAATTTCAAAATCATGCTAAAGTAAAGAATCTTATACAATTCTGAGTTAAAGAAGGTTGCAATGAATTATAGTTTCCCTGAAAGACACAAATATGCTTAAATCAGTGACTTACATGATTTTTTTTTTTGTGGTGATTTTCTATCTTTACACATAATTCTAAGTTTCTTTAAAGTAATGCAAGTTCTGAATATAAAGATTTATTATCCAGGAAAAAATAATTCATTTTGAGACTCCGTAATTATAAAACTGGAGAATATTTAGTTTTGGACGTATTTAAACTCTCATGACTTTACTAAATACATGAAGTAAAATATTGGGCCCACTTAATCTATGTTTTTTATCTTCTTTGTAATTCTACGATATTCCTCAGAATGGAATCACTGGATAGAGCAGTTATTTATTAATTTATATTTTATGTTTATTTTATTAAATATTTATACTACTCCATTAATATTGTAATAGCTTTTCATAAAATAAAATGGGTATCCTCCACATGCATTTATATTCCTGTTTTCTGAATTTATAGCATATTTTAGAGAATAAAGAAAGCATGTTGGCTAGAGATCTGGAAAAGGCCATTTTTTAACCAGAGAATCAACTCTGGGCTGGAAGTCAGACCACTGGTTCTTCTGGCTCCCATAACCAGCCAAGGACCTCAGGCAAGGGTGGGAACCCATTTCTAAGTGGGCAGAGGAACATCTGTCTTGCATCCTCTATCTCAGAGGATTGTTTTCAGAATGCAGCAGGAGTTTGTAAAAGTATTTGGAGTAATATTAAGAACATGCATTTTTTTAACCCAAATAAATAACACTTTATTATATCTTTCTAATTGCTCTGTTGAAATAATGTTGTTACTCTAAATTTCCTAGAATGTTTTAAAATAAAGATTAAGTACTCATATTATACCAGTTCTAGTTTCTGAGATATTGGAGCTATTTTGTACCCTCAAGATTTTGGTTTAAGACTTAGATAAATTGAAATGGTAATAAACTGGGCTTATATTTCATTTATTGGTGCTATTAGTTTAGCACAAGCAATTAGTTATCCATTTTATCCAGTTGTAATGCAGAAATTTAATGAGGAGTTTAAAAATAGAGTTTTTAAATGGGTGCATTAGAATCCATTCTCAGTTCCCGTTTTAGCACAAGGTGGTACACTGAGATGACTTCTGGTGGTAAAGTTACCTTGTTAAGTGATTTGGAAGGTGAGCTAGCAATAAATTTGGGTCAGGTAAAAGTCTAAAACTGAGAAAAATAAGGATCACTGAAAACAGCAACAACAACAACAAACTAAAAGACTAGATATCAGCAAAGTACTTAGATTAGCATTTTGGCAGTTGGATAGGTGCCCTTCTGCTAGACTGGCCTTCTTTCTTTCATTCCTCATATCTCATCTTTCATTCCTCAGATCTCATCTCAGATCTCATTCCTCTCATCTCATCTGATGTTGAACATCCAAATCAACATCATTCTTCCTGAGAGAGGCTTTCCATTTCTAGGTCTCTTCCTCTCCAGTTTTTATTGCTTTTAGTGATAGATAGGTGTATATAGTTTAAAGCATCAAGTAGTTCAAGTTTGTTAAGGGTGCTCTTCACTTTCCCACTTTCTTTTCCTAGAAATAATCAACTCTATTATCTCTGTATTCTAAACTATATCTAGTTATTTATTTCTCAAATGTTCAGCTCTAGGTACTTGTTTCCCAATTACCCCTGAAAAATGAGATTTAGCTCTCTTTCTTCCCCATCATTCTTCTCCACCCACATGAAAAACGTGGTTCTTCTTATCCTCCTATTCTCAAATTTTATAATATTTTAAGTCAGATCACTATATAGTGTTTATATTATTATGGTTATGTAAATGCTACCCACATCTGACCCATATATACATAATATTTACATATATATGATAATTCTTCCTCCCCTTTTTTTCCTTCTGCTTAGTTTTTCTACTAATAAATTCTTACCACTATTTCTATTCCAAACTCATCTCCAGTTGATGAAGTCTCTTCCTAGTATGTTGAGAGTATCAGGAATGTTCTTTTTTTTTTTTTTAATGTCTTTTTTTTTAAACATCTTTTTTGGAGTATAATTGCATTACAATGTTGTGTTAGTTTCTGCTGTATAACAAAGTGAATCAGCTATATGTATCCATATATCCCCATATCCCCTCCCTCTTGTGTCTCCCTCCCCCCGTCCCTATCCCACCCCTCTAGGTGGTGACAAAGCACGGAGCTGATCTCCTTGTGCTCAAAGCACGGAGCTGATCTCCCTGTGCTATGTGGCTGCTTCCCACTAGCTATCTGTTTTACATTTGGTAGTGTATGTATGTCAATGTTATTCCCTCACTTCGTTCCAGTTCACCCTTCCCCCTCCCTGTGTCCTCAAGTCCATTCTCTACGTCTGTGTCTTTATTCCTGTCCTGCCCCTAGGTTCTTTAGAACCTTTTTTTTTATTCCATATATATTTGTTAGCATACGGTATTCCTTTTTCTCTTTCTGACTTATTCACTATGTATGACAGAATCTAGGTCCATCCACCTCACTACAAATAGTTCAATTTTGTTCCTTTTTATGGTTGAGTAATATTCCATTGTGTATATGTGCCATATCTTCTTTATCCATTCATTTGTTGATGGACACTTAGGTTGCTTCCATGTCCTGGCTATTGTAAATAGTGCTGCAATGAACATTATGGTACCTGACTCTTTTTGAATTATGGTTTTCTCAGAGTATATGTGCAGTAGTGGGATTTCTGGGTCATATGGTAGTTCTATTTTTAGTTTTTCAAGGAACCTCCATACTGTTCTCCATAGTGGATGTATCGATTTACATTCCCACCAACAGTACAGGAGGGTTCCCTTTTCTCCACACCCTCTCCAGCATTTTTTGTCCGTAGATTTTTTGATGATGGCCATTCTGACCGGCGTTGAGATGATACCTCATTGTAGTTTTGATTTGCATTTCTCTAATGATTAGTGATGTTGAGCATTCTTCCATGTGTTTGTTGGCAACCTGTATATCTTCTTTGGAGAAATGTCTCTTTAGCTCTTCTGCCCATTTTCGGATTGGGTTGTTTGATTTTTGATATTGAGCTTCATGAACTGCTTGTATATTTTGGAGATTAATCCTTTGTCTATTGCTTCATTTGCAAATATTTTCTCCCATTCTGAGGGTTGTCTTTTCATCTTGTTTATGATTTCCTTTGCTGTGCAAAAGCTTTGAAGTTTCATTAGGTCCCATTTGTTTATTTTTGTTTTTATTTCCATTTTCTCTAGGAGGTGGATCAAAAAGGATCCTGCTGTGATTTATGTCATAGAGTGTTCTGCCTATGTTTTCCTCTAAGAATTTATAGTGTCTGGCCTTACATTTAGATCTTTATTCCATTTTGAGTTTATTTTTATATATGCTTTTAGGGAGTGTTCTAATTTCATTCTTTTACATGTAGCTGTCCAGTTTTCCCAGCATCACTTATTGAAGAGGCTGTCTTTTCTCCATTGTATATTCTTGCCTCTTTTATCAAAGATAAGGTGACTATATGTGTGTGGTTTTATCTCTGGGCTTTCTATCCTGTTCCACTAATCTATATTTCTGTTTTTGTGCCAGTACCATACTGTCTTCATTACTGTAGCTTTGTAGTATAGTCTGGGAGACTGATTCCTCCAGTTCCGTTTTTCTTTCTCAAGATTGCTTTGAATATTCGGGGTCTTTTGTGTTTCCATACAAATTATGAAATTTTTTGTTCTAGTTCTGTGAAAAATGCCATTGGTAGTTTGATAGGGATTGCATTGAATCTGTAGATTGCTTTGGTAGTATAGTAAGTTTCACAATATTGATTCTTCCAAACCAAGAACACGGTATATCTCTCCATCGGTTTGTATCGTCTTTAATTTCTTTCATCAGTGTCTTATAGTTTTCTGCATACAGGTCTTTTGTGTCCTTAGATAGATTTATTCCTAGGTATTTTATTCTATTTGTTGCAATGGTAAATGGGAGTGCTTCCTAATTTCTCTTTCAGATTTTTCATCATTAGTGTACAGGAATGCAAGAGATTTCTGTGCATTAATTTTGTATCCTGCCACTTTACCAAATTCATTCATTAGCTCTAGTAGTTTTCTGGTAGCATCTTTAGGATTATTTATGTATAGTATCATGTCATATGCAAACTTCTTTTCTGATTTGGATTCCTTTTCTTTCTTTTTCTTCTCTGATGGCTGTGGCTAAAATTTCCAAAACTCTGTTGAATAATAGTGGTGAGAGTGGGCAACCTTGTCTTGTTCCCGATCTTAGTGGAAATGGTTTCAGTTATTCACCATTGAGAACGATGTTAGCTGTGTGTTTGTCATATATGGCCTTTATTATGTTGAGGTAGGTTCCCTCTATGCCTACGTTCTGGAGAGTTTTTATCGTAAATGGGTGTTGAATTTTTTTGAAAGCTTTTTCTGCATCTACTGAGATGGTCATATGGTTTTTCTCCTTCCGTTTCTTATATGGTGTATCACATTGATTGATTTGCATATATTGAAGAATTCTTGCATTCCTGGGATAAACCCGGCTTGATCATGATGTATGATCCTTTTAATGTGCTGTTGGATTCTGTTTGCTAGTGTTTTGTTGAGGAATTTTGCAACCATGTTCATCGGTGTTATTGGCCTGTTTTCTTTTTTGTGATATCTTTGTCTGGTTTTGGTATCAGTGTGATGGTGGCCTCATAGAATTAGTTTAGGAGTGTTCCTCTCTCTGCTATATTTTGGAAGAGTTTGAGAAGGGTAGGTGTTAGCTGTTCTCTAAATGTTTGATACCATTCGCCTGTGAAGCCATCTGGTCCTGGGCTTTTGTTTGTTGGAAGATTTTTAAGCACAGTTTCAATTTCAGTGCTTATGATTGGTCTGTTCATATTTTCTATTTCTTCCTGGTTCAGTCTCAGAAGGTTGTGCTTTTCTAAGAATTTGTCCATTTCTTCCAGGTTGTCCATTTTATTGGCATATAGTTGCTTGTAGTAAGCTCTCATGATCCGTTTTATTTCTGCAGTGTCAGTTGTTCCTTCTCCTTTTTCATTTCTAATTCTATTGATTTGAGTCTTTTCCCTTTTATTCTTGATGAGTCTGGCTAATGGTTTATCAATGTTTTTTCTCTTCTCAAAGAACCAGCTTTTAGTTTTATTGATCTTTGTTATTGTTTCCTTCATTTCTTTTTCATTTATTTCTGATGTGATCTTTAGATTTCTTTCCTTCTTCTAACTTCGGGGTTTTTTGGTTCTTCTTTCTCTAATTGCTTTATGTGTAAGGTTAGGTTGTTTATTTGAGATGTCTCTTGTTTCTTGAGGTAGGATTGTATTCCTCGAAACTTCCCTCTTAGAACTACTTTTGCTGCATCCCATAGGTTTTGTGTTGTCGTGTTCACATTGTCATTTGTTTCTAGGTATTTTTTGATTTCCTTTTTGAGTTCTTCTGTGATCTCTTGGTTATTTAGTAGTGTATTGTTTAACCTCCATGTGTTTGTATTGTTTTATAGTTTTCTCTAATTGATATCTAGTCTCATAGCGTTGTGTTCTGAAAAGATACTTGACACGATTTCAGTTTTCTTAAATTTACAAAGGCTTGATTTGTGACCCAAGTTATGATCTCTCCTGGAGTATGTTCCATGAGCACTTGAGAAAAAAGTATAATCTGTTGTTTTTGGATGGAATGTCCTATAAATATCATTAAGTCCATCTTGTTTAATGTGTCATTAAAAGTTTGTGTTTCCTTATTTATTTTTATTTGGGATGATCTGTCCATTGGTGAAAGTGTGGTGTTAAAGTCCTCTACTATGATCGTGTTGCTGTCGATTTCCCCTTTTATGGCTGTTAGCATTTGCCTTATGTTTTGAGGTGCTCCTAAGTTGGGTGCATAAATATTTACAATTGTTATATCTTCTTCTTGGATTGATCCCTTGATCATAATGCAGTGTCTTTGTTTGTGTCTTGTAATAGTCTTTATTTTAAAGTCTATTTTGTCTGATACGAGAATTTCTACTCCAGCTTTTTTTAAATTTCCATTTGCATGGAATATCTTTTTCCATCCCCTAACTTTCAGTCTGTATGTGTCCCTAGGTCTCAAGTGGGTCTCTTGTAGAAAGCATATATATGGGTCTTGTTTTTTTATCTATTCAGCCAGTCTGTGTCTTTTGGTTGGAGCATTTAATCCATGTACATTTAAGGTAATTATCGATATGTATATTCCTCTTACCATGTTCTTAATTGTTTTGAGTTTGTTATTGTAGGTCTTTTCCTTCTCTTGTGTTTCCTGCCTAGAGAAGTTCCTTTAGCATTTGTTGTAAAGCTGGTTTGGTGGTGCTGAATTCTCTTAGCTTTTGCTTGTCTGTAAAGGTTTTAATTTCTCTGTCGAACCTGAATGAGATCCTTGCTGGGTAGAGTAATCTTGGTTGTAGGTTTTTCTCCTTCATCACTTTAAATATGTCCTGCCACTCCCTTCTGGCTTGCCGAGTTTCTGCTAGAAGGTCAGCTGTTAACCTTATGAGGATTCCCTCGTATGTTATTTGTTGCTTTTCACTTGCTACTTTTAGTATTTTTTCTTTATATTTAATTTTTGATAGTTTTATTAATATGTGTTTTGAAGTGTTTCTCCTTGGATTTATCCTGTATGGGAATCTCTGTGCTTCCTGGTCTTGATTGACTATTTCCTTTCCCTTGTTAGAGAAGTTTTCAACTATAATCTCTTCAAATATTTTCTCAGTCCCTTTCTTTTTCTCTTCTTATTCTGGGACCCCTATAATTTGGATGTTCTTGCATTTAATGTTGTCCCAGATGTCTCTGAGCCTGTCCTCAATTCTTTTCATTCTTTTTTCTTTATTCTGCTCTGCGACTGTTATTTCCACTATTTTATTTTCCAGGTCACTTATCCATTCTTCTCTCTCAGTTAATCTGCTATTGATTCCTTCTAGAGTATTTTTAATTTCATTTATTGTGTTGTTCCTTATTGTTTCTTTGCCCTCTAGTTCTTTTAGGTCTTTGTTAAACGTTTTTTGTATTTTCTCCATTCTATTTCTAAGATTCTGAATCATCTTTTCTATCATTACTCTAAATTCTTTTTCAGGTAGACTGCCTATTTCCTCTCCATTTGTTTGGTCTTGTGTGTTTTAAACCTTGCTCCTTCATCTGTTGCATATTTCTCTCTCTTCTCATTTTGTTTAATTCACTGTGTTTGGGGTCTCCTTTTTTCAGGTTGTAGGTTCATAGTTCCCATTGTTTTTGGTGTGTGCCCCCAGTGGCTAAGGTTGGTTCATTGAGTTGTGTAGGCTTCCTGGTGGAGGGGCCTGGTGCCTGTGTTCTGGTGGATGAGGCTGGATCTTGCCTTTCTGGTGGGCAGGGCCGCATCTGTTGTTGTGTTTTGGGATGTCGCTGAACTTAGTATGATTTTAGGCAGCCTCTCTGCTAATAGGTCGTGTTGTGTTCTTGTCTTGCTATTTGATTGACATGGGGCATCCACCACTGGAGCTTACAGGCCTTTGGGTCTTTGCATTGAGATGGGGATCTCTGGGAGAGCTCTCGCCAATTGATATTATGAGGGGCTGGGAGGTCTCTGGTGGTCCAATGTCCTGAACTTGGCTCTCCCACCTCTGAGGCTCAGTCCTGACACCAGGCCAGAGCACCAAGACCTGTCAGCCACATGGCCACAAATAGGGGTAAAGCACCTCCCTCCTAGGGCTGCTGGGCAGATGAAGTGAAATCATCTTTGTCATCTTCCCACATCAGGTCTGGTAGCTGGTGGCTAAGCAATCCAATCCACCTGTTCCTAGGACGTGCTTGCCAATTCCCGGTCATATGATGATGATGCAGTGATAGTATTACCCTGTAAATCTCATGAGGTCGACCTCAGATGATTGTTCCCCTTCCAGTTGAGCTGAGACTGCTAAGTTTTCATTGCAAACTTTATGCTGTTGTACCTCCTATCCCAGCTCCCCAGCCATACATGTACAGAGGAACCATCCTGCTCTCTGCAGCCGGGCTACTCACACTCCAGGAATGCTCTTAGTGTCATCTCTCTCTCTTAGTGGCTTCTGACCTCTTCCAGTTTAGGCAGGTTACCTCTGTGCTTGGTGCATAGGAGATTCCCTTTGCCCATATCATTGTTTTGCCCATCTCAGATGTGTTTTCAGTTCCTTTTTCTCAGCCAATATAGTCCTGCATTTTGGTTAAGGAGATCCTCTAAGAGCTTTCTAAGAAGAAATACATGAAGGAAAATGGTGTTTGAGAGTATTCATGAAAATGCCTTTATTTATGTGAGCAGTATTTTGGAATAAAATTCTAGGTTGGATAAATCACTTTATTTTTGAATTTTGATAGTTTCTTTCTGCTTTCTTTTATTTTTCAGTGTTGCTGTTGATCCAAAGTTATTTAAATTTCTTCTTTGTTTTTTCTTCCTAGAAGCTTATAAGAGTTTCTCTTTGCTCTCCATATTCTGATATTTCATAGTGGTTTACTTGCTGTGTATTTAATGACATCTTTTATCATGAGCATTTGGCGTTCTTTCAATCTGGAAGCTCATGTCTTCCATTGATGAATATTTTCTTGAATTACTTTTTGGATGTTTTCTTCCCTTTTGTTCTCTCTGTCTGCCTGTCTGTCTGTCTCTCTTTTAAACTCCAATTATTTGGTCAAGTCCATTGTGGACCACCTGAACTGACTCTCTAGGTTTCTTATTTTTCTCCCTTATTTTCTGTCCTTTTCTTTATTTTCTGAGAGGTTTCCTTAACCTTGTCTTTGATACTTCTTTGAGTTTTAATTTTGGCTTTCATATTTTTAATTTTTAAGAGTATTTTTTCTTTGAATGTTCCTTTATAATAGCTACTTATTCTTGTTTCATAAATGCAATACCTCCTTTTACCTCTTTGAGAATATTAATTCAACCTGTTTGGGGAGGATTCTTTTTTCCTCTTGCATAAAATATGTTTTCTCAGATGGTGCTGTCTCCCTTCTTTTTGGTTACTTCAGTCTTTCTTTCTCTTGTTTGCACATTTCTTTAGATGCCAAGATATTCTTTTTTCTTTTTTTAAACAGTTACATTTTTTAAAATTAGTTAATTAATTAATTTATTTTTGGCTGTGTTGGGTCTTCTTTTCTGTGTGAGGGCTTTCTCTAGTTGTGGCTAGTGGGGGCCACTCTTCATTGCGGTGCATGGGCCTCTCACTATCGTGGCTTCTCTTGTTGTGGAGCACAGGCTCCAGATGTGCAGGCTCAGTAGTTATGGCTCATGAGCTTAGTCGCTCTGCGGCATGTGGGGTCTTCCCAGACCAGGGCTCGAACCCGTGTCCCCTGCATTAGTAGGCAGATTCTCAACCACTGCACCACCAGGGAAGCCCATAGATGCCGAGATATTCTTAATTATCTAAGAATACTTAAGAAAGGGACAGTAAAAATTTTCTAGGAGGCTTTGAGTATGTGAATGGGTTGGTTGACTGTGGTTCCCTCTGTCAGGTTATCTGGCTGGGGCATTTCATTGGGGAGCATTTGTTGTCAGAATCTTTGGGTCTTCTTCTCTTGGGTTGGTATATTTCCCAGAAAGATAACTCCTAGTCTCGTGTCTAGAGAATAGAGGAGTGACTGCCAGCATTTGGGGAAGCAGAGGGCCAGCCCTTAATGACACTATAATTCTCCCAGTCATCCAGTCTTAAAATCTTAAAACTCTTCTAAACTATTATTCTTCCTTTATTCATAAATACAAATTAATAGCTGTATCCTATTTTCCCACTATATTGCAGGGTATTTGTTAGCAGGACCCAAAAGTTAGAGCAACATGGTAGAGTGGTTAAGAGCATGTAATGCAGAGCGGGGCTTGAATCTTTGTTCTGTCATTTGTTAGCTGTGTGACATCTCTAATAACTTTATTATTTCTAAGTCTCAGTTTTCAGCATCTCTCGGGATTTCTTGCAACCTAAAAATTAAAATGACAGTTTTTTTTTTCTGAACAAGGAAACTTTCTTTGTATATTTTACAGTTTTAAGGCTTTAGATTCCTATATTTAAAAAATTTGGCAATATTGGGAATTCCCTGGTAGCCCAGTGGTTAGGACTTGGCCCTTTCAATGCCAAGGGTACAGGGTCAGTCTCTGGTTAGGGAACTAAGATCCTGCAAGCTGCAAGGCTAAAAAAAAAAAAAAAAAAGAATTAGACTATTTAAAAATTCATCTTCCATTTTGATGTACCACAAATCACTTTTCCCTTAATACTTGTGTTAACCATATACAATTTTTAATTTAGAACTGATAGTTTTTCTCACTCCATGAATGACTCAGCCTTTGCTTCTAAATATCCTAGCCATTTATGGATATATCTTTGAGTTTTCAAGGTCTTTATGAACTACTTATCTGTGCTTTCACTTCGGAAGTATTTTTCTTTCGGTTACATTTATCTCCAGAACTTCTTTTACTAGTGACCTGCATAATGGAGTTTTTTACATGGTCAATAGTTATTCATTTTACTCTTCCTTAACAATTCTGAAAACCTTTCTGATGAATGAAGTTATAGGAAGTGGTGTCTAGTATGCATATAAACTTTAGCTGTTCCATTCATCAGCAGTGTGAAGTAACAGTAATTAGAGCGAAATTGCAGTCTATGGGAAAGTGTTAGGTGTGGCCCATCATCAATGGAGGCAGTGTAGTGCAGTGTCAAGTGTAAGGGAAGCTGTGCAGAGTGTTTTGTCTTTGAGAAGGATTCAGGAATTGGTTACCATACTCTGTTTCTTTTGTAAATAGGCCATAATGAAAGAAGGTAGCGTGATGTAAAAGCATTTAAGATTGTTCAAGAATGAATTGAGGCTGAGGGATTGCTTCCACAATAGCACCAGTAAAAAGGCCCTTTTCATTTGAGTCAATGGGAGCTTGAAATATGTGAAGACAGAACTCTTCTTTTTTACTGGCAAGTAGGATACTAAAATATTGTTTGTTTCTTGGGGCAGCATTGTGAGAATTGTTGGTTTAAAAAACCTCTCTCCAAAGATAGATAAGATGATCTGAATTTGACTGTGGTCAGGGAAAGTTTTCTGAGGTTAGATTGCTATTTAGAGATAGTCTTTCACCTTTATTTATTTATTTTTAAAACTCCCACATGCTTTGTAAATAAACTTTTTTGAAATTATACCTTAAGTGCCTCAAAATTCATTCGTTAATTGGTACTATCTATGGAAACACAAGACTTTAGCTCTTATTTTATTTGTGATTAGAATGTGAAGATCTGTGCTTTGCAGTGCAGATAATCTTGGTTTCTCTTACCTGTGATTTAAATGCACTTTACTTTTCTGGAGACAAAACAACAATTACATATTTGAAAGACCTTCCTTTTGTGTTATCTTTCTTGTTTACCTAACAGAGTAGTACATTTTCCAACTCTAATAATTTTCCTGTATATTAAGTGTGGTTTACTCTAAAAATCATAGAGACATAAAATGACAAAGGCTATCAGCTCATAAGCCAAACACATTGGAGTGATTTAGCATAAATGAATGTACGAAATTGTGGATAGCAATTGTCTGGTAAAAGGGTAGTGTGCTCAGATCTATGCCTGTGTGCCACAGGTCTCTAACCCATATTACTTGGAGGTGATTCTCCCACTCAGTATGTACTAACTCTGATGGCATGTCTATGTCTGTGCATGTGTGATTTATAGTTTGAACTCTCCTGCTTAAGATGGTTACTCACAAGGAAGAGCTACCTTAAAGACAGTGTGATAGAAACAGCAACTTTTTTGTTTGTTTCTTTTTAGCTTCTAAGGATCTTGTAAGAGTGAAACATTCTTGATTTATTTTTGTCCTTTCATCTATTTCTATATGTATATATGCACATTCACACAAATATATGTATAGATAGATACATAGATGCATAGATGTCTATCTATCCATGCATTTAAGTATCTATCTATGTATCTACGTATGTATCCATCTTATTGACATATATATGTATTTATATATTTAATAGCTATTTCTCTATCTATCATGCAGATTTTTGATTTTTGATTTTTTTGGCTGATAAACAACCTGGTATTTACTTCTTAATATATTTCTCTTTTTCTCCATATGTTTTTCCCTTCTGATAAAATTATGTATATAAGGTACATATATAATTATATAAATAATCAATCAATAGATTTTATTTTATAACAATGAAATCACATTATGTTTATTTCTTTGCATAACATTTTACCAAAATCCCTCGAAGACAACTAGTACAGCTCTAACTAGTTATTTTAAAAAGTTACATATTACTCCATAGTAAAGAAGAACCACAATTTATTAATAGGAGCCATTGCTCCTATTAATAGTCATTCATCCCACTCCCAACCAACCTCAGTTTCAGCTATTACAAATAATGCCTTGTCACACATACTTCTAAATACTCTTGATTTTATTTCTACAGGATAGATTATAAGAAGTGGAATTCCTGGTTGAAGTATATATGTATATTTTAATTTTAATCATAGAAATTAAAATTTCTAGAAGAATTACACCTACTTTTTTAAGAGTTTGCCATTCTGATGGATGCAAAGTGATATCTCATTACTAAATAATATGCATTTCCATAATTGGCAGTTTGAAAAATAAAATGTCTATATATATATTTCCATTTGGATTCATTCTTGTGTAAATTGCCTACTAAACCTTTACATGTGTTTTCATAATAGGGGTGGAAGTATCCTCTAAGATGTCTTCAATAATCCCTGCCTCATGACATACATGCCCTTGTATAAACTTTTCACTTTGTGCACTGGATTTAGTTATCAGCTTCTAACTGGTAGAATACAGAAGAAACAATGGGACATCACTTCTGAGATAAGGTGAAAAAAAGGCTGCATTCTTTCTTGTTGAGTACTCTCTCTTGCTCACTTTGAGTTGTTTACCCTATGGGAAGTCATTTGCAAAGTCATGAGGCTGCCCTATGGAGAGGCCCATGTGACCAGGGAAGGAAGCCTGCTGAAAACCATGTAAGTAAACTTGAAAGCAGCTCTCTTCTTCCTAATTGAGACTTCATGAGTTCATAGTGGCCAACAGCTTAACTGCAACTTTATGAGAGATTTAGAATGAAAGAACCTAGCTAAGGCACTCCTCGCTCCCTGACCCACAGAAACTGTGAGGAAATGAATATTTGTTATTTTAAGTTCCTAAATTTGGGAGACAATTTGTTTTGCAGCAATAGATAACTACTACACATAAGGTTCTTATACTTTTCTCATCAGTTTATAGCTGCTACATTCTGGTTATTTACCTACAACTTTTCATAATCTTTGCAAATATTTTTTTCCAGGTCTAACATGTGCATGTTGGCTTTATTTATGCTACCTTTTGCTGTATTACTTAAGATAAGTTTGCATAGTCAAATATTTTCTCTTTCCCCTCTTTTAATCTTTTGGCCTAATACTAGGTAAAATGCATGACATTCTGTATTTTTTCCTATGATTTTTATTGTTTTATATTTTACTCAAATCTTTAATTCATATGGTATTTATTTTATAAAGCATTACTGGTATGTTATATCTCCTGGGGAAGTCCTCTAAGTTTGTTAGCTCTTTCTTTATGATTTTTAGGTTTTTGTATTTTTGTTCTGTATTTTGGGGTATTTCCTCTACTTAATTTTTCAGGAAAATTAGTCAGGTCTCATCAGTAACATGTTCATCTTCAGTGTATATATTGTACTTCAAAATTTGCTAACCATGTTTTCTATTTGGGTTGTTTTTTCTTAATTTTGTAATTGAATCATTTCATGTACACTTAAAGTTTGTTTTGTGGCAGGTAAATTCATCAATCTCCATCTGCAGTTCTGTTTTACCAGGGACTGCCTAGTCTAAGTGTTCTACTTTTTTCCCCTCTAGCTGCTGGTCCCTGAGGACCAGCTTGTTGTTCTCCATACCCTGTGGTGCCAGCTTAATTTTTGGTAGCCCTGTGCAGTGGCAATCCTCCACATGATGGAAGGTTTTGTAGTCCACATTTGCAAGCTTGTGGTGTTCTGCTGGTGAATGCTGTCCTCCTTTAGGACAGCAAATCCAAACCTCTTCATTCCTAGTCTTCTCAGAAGTTTTGTAGTCTCAGTGGTAGGGAGAACTCAGTTTAGCAACTCTTGGCTTCTCTTTATTCTGGGCAACCAGCCTTCTATAACCACTTTTTCTCCCTGAGGTACACAGATCTTTTATACCTGCAGAAGTGACATGCCTGCTGGGCCCAGCAGCTGCTCAGTTCTGGAATACTAGTTGATATTTTGATTAGAGTTGGGGAGATTACAACAATAATGCATGTCAGATGTCTTCTTCCCAGCTTTTCTCCTCACTCCAACCCTACCTCACCATGATATGATTTTCATGTAGTCTGTATTACTGTTCAAGGTTATAAAATTGACATTGTTCAAGATAAGCATAAGAACAGATCAGTATTTGTCATTTGTGACCCCTGAACCTGGTAAATTATAAATGTCAAGTGTATATTCCACTGAAAGGGAGAAGGGAATCCAGACATTTGGGAATTAGAACTGAAAAACTTAGGCTTCCTTTTCCAAATTTAAATTATAGTATTTTCTAAAGGAATGTGGGGGGTTGTGGATTTTATTCTTCTTTTAGTCATCTACAAGAGCTTTTAATGGGTATGCTTAAAGAAAAGAAATAATGAAAAAATATAAGGTAACCTGTTCAAGAAGTTTGAGGAAATTGTGATATACTTTCCATGAGTCTATTACAAAATGACAAGGAACAATGAAGCAAACTTCAAACTTTAAGTGAAGGTGAACTTCACTGCAAGTAATTTTTACTCAGTTATTCTTTAAATTGATAATTCAATTGAGGTGGAGTATTTCATCAACAACTTAATTATATTCTCTAATTTACATATATATTTGTTTCAGATTAATTCACTTGTGAGTATTCTACTAATAAATATAAAATAACTTGCTAAATGAATAATACTAAAAATGTGTGTAGGTTAGTTCTGTGGTTATCAAAGCAATATAAGTGTACAAAGATCACAATTAGTAAATGTGACAAGTATTGTGGTGTATTTCCCAATTAAAGTAATTTTAAAACAATCACAAAATCATGAATTAAGGAAAACCCAGACTGTCAAAGTCAGTATATTCTTTTCTTTTTTTTTTGCTGTACGTGGGCCTGTCGCTGTTGTGGCCTCTCCCGTGACGCGCAGGCTCAGCGGCCATGGCTCACGGGCCCAGCCGTTTCGCGGCATGTGGGATCTTCCTAGACCGGGGCACGAACCCGTGTCCCCTGCATCGGCAGGCAGACTCCCAACCACTGCGCCACCAAGGAAGCCCAGTCAGTCTCCTCTTTTAGGTGGATTACAAATCTAGTAGGTAATCCTCTAGGCTAGAGGATTATGTGCGGCAAGGTGATGCTTCTGCTCATAGAGCAAATTAAGACTTGAGAAACAAAACAAAACAAAGAAATGCTGCTTCTAAAAATGATCTTCCTCTTGGAAATCTACACAAACAGAAAATATTTTAAAGTGGTTTAACCTGGCAATTTAGGGGCTAACATCAGGGAAATGATAGCTAATGTTGTATTTTCAGTAGAGAAATGTGGGTCTCATACATTCTGCTATATTGTAGCAATGCCCACAGTTGTTTTATCTTCTTGATATACTGGCTTTTTTTATAAATATGTAAAGTGCTTCTTTGTCTCTTGTAACAATCTTTGACTTAAAGTCTACTTTTTCTGATATTAGTATAGATACTCCTGCTCTCTTTTGGTGACGACTTGTATGTAATATGTTTTTCTATCCTTATACTTTCAACATATTTGTGTCTTTGGATTTAAAGTGAGTCTTTTGTAAGTAACAGATAGGTGGATCATGGTTTTTATCTAATTAATTCATTATGCCAATTCCTGTCATTTAATTAGTGAATTTATTTCATGTACATTTAAGTGAATACTTATAAGGAAGTACATGCTTCTGACATTCTTAATTTATCTTTTACATGCCTTATATGTTTTTGTTCCTCAGTACCTCTATTCTGCCTTCTTCTCTGTTTAGCTGTTTTTCTCTAGTATTCTAATTCTCTCCTCACTTCCTTTTCTGTATTTCCTTTTGTTATTTTCTTAGTGGCTACTTTTGAGAATACAATTAATCTTCTAAATATCTAACAATTTAGTTTGAATTGATGGCAATTTAGCTTCAATAGTATAAAAAAACTCTTCTTCTTTACAGTTCTATCTCCCACTACCATTTTAGGTTGTTATTGTCACAAGTTATATCTTTTTACATCATATACCCATTAACTTAGAGTTATTATTTTATGCATTTATTTTTTACATCATATAAAAAATAGAAGTTGTAAACCAAAAACAAAATAATGCTGGCTTTTATATTTTCCTATGAAGTTACATTTACTGATGTTATTTCTTTGTATGGCTTTGAGTTGCTGTCTAATGTCTTTTAATTTCAGCCTGAAAAGACCACTTTGACATTTCTTGTAGCTTCTGTTCCCCTCAGCTTCTGTTTATATAGAAACGTCTTAATTCTGCTTCATTTTTCAAGAATAGTTTTGCCAAAAATAGGATTCTTAGTTGACATGGTTTTCTTTTTCCTTTTAATCACTTTAATATGTCATTCTCCTGCCTGGTGGCCTCCATGGTTTCTGATGAGAAATTGGCTGTTAAACTTATTGAAGACCGGTTATACAAGACCAGCCATATCTCTGTCTTGATGCTTTCAAGAGTTTTTCTTTGTCTTTCAACAGTTTGATTATAATGAGTCTCTGTGTGGATCTCTTTGTGTTTCTCCTAGTTAGAGTTAGTAGAATTTCTTGGATGTGTAGATTAATTTCTTTCACCAAATTCAGGTTCTTTTTAAACCATTATTTCTTTAAATATTCTCTCTGTCCCTTTCTCTCTCCCTCTCTTCTTTTTCTGGGACTACCATATTGTGTATGTTGATGTACTTGATGGTACCCCACTGGTATTTTAGGATCTGATCATTGTCCCTTCATTCTGCTCTCTCTCTGTTCATCAGGCTAGAAAAATTCAATTGGCATATCTTCAAGTTTAGTGATTCTTCTCCCTGCTCAAATCTGTGTTGAACCCCTCTAGTGAATATTACATTTCACAATTGCATTTTATAGCCTCAGAATTTCTATTTGAATCCTATTTATGTTCATCTCTTTGTTGATTTTCTCTATTTGTTGAGCCATCATTTTCTCTTTAATTGTTTGACCATGTGTTTCTTTAACCCTTTGAGCATATTGAAGAACGTTGATTTAAAGTCTGTCTGTCTAGTATGTTTAATCTCTGGGGTGTCTCAGGTATGGCTTCTGCCAAATTCTTTTCATCCTGTGAATAAGTCATACTTTCGTATTTCTTTGCATATCTCATAATGTTTTCTTGTAAACTGGGCATTTTGCATATTATAAGGTGATAACTCTGGAAATTAGATTTTTTTTTAAAAATTTATTTATTTATTTTGGCTGTGCCAAGTCTTAGTTGCAGCACATGGGATCTTTTAGTTGTGGCATGTGGGTTTCTTAGTTGTGGCCTGTGGACTCTTAGTTGCAGCATGCGGACTTCTTATTTGTGGCATGTGAACCCTTAGTTGCGGCATGAATGCAGGATCTAGTTCCCCAACCAGGGATTGAACCTGGGCCCCCTTGGGACTGTGGAGCTTTACCCGCTGGACCACCAGGGAAGTCCCTGGAAATCAGATTTTAATCCTTCCCCAGAGTTTGCTGTTGTGACTTGTTGCGGACTACAGTTGTCCATTTGTTTAGTGGTGTTTCTAAACTACTCTTGCAAAGACTGTATCCTTTGTTATGTGTGGTCACTGAAGTCTCTGTTCCATTATCTCAGTAGTCAGCAGTGACCTGAGTGGAATTTCCTTAAATGCTAAAATGTAGTAGCTTCTTTGTACATTAATCACTTCTCTGATTGTTGTAAGGTTTTCTATTAGCATCCAGAGTTTCAAAACAGTTAATTCTGTAAGTTTTTGCCAGCTTAATGGTTGCTTCCACAGGGGAAAGGATCCATGGAACTTCTTTCTTCACCATTTTTGGTGATGTTACTCCTTGCCAACATTATTTTATTCACTTTGGGGGAAAATGAATTAGGTGCTACAATTTCATTTTCTCATATTCTTTGTTTATTACTATATAAGTTTTTAGAAACTTTTCTCTTTGATTTCCAAGAACATAGGCTCAGGATGAACATGTAGATGTGAAATGAAAGTCCATGTTTTGGGCTCTGTAAAACTATTATTCTTTCCATAGATGTAATATTTAATCTAATTAAAAATAATTTAAAGGAAATTGTCATGTTAAAATTGAGTTTAATAATTTCCTGTCTTATACTAACAAAAACACAATTTGGAATCATCATGGGAATAGCCTTCTGGGTAATTTTTTTTCCTGTTTGTTTTGGGAATTTTATAGTCTTAAAAAGTTTTAGACTAGCTTTATTCAACTCTTCATTCATCTATCAAATGTATTTGTTTCCAATAATTGATTTCAGTAATATGAATTTTATTTGTTGCTGATGTTCTGATAGTCTTATGGAATTAAAAACTACTTTCTATAAACTGTAGTTTTATAATGCTATCTATGTAACTAAAGAAATAGACTAGCACATTTGTCAATATTAAAGAAAGCGTTTTGCAAAATATCTCACAGAAGTTATGAATTTTATGATATGAAAATTCTGTTTCTAAAGAAAAATGTTCAAATACAATCCATGATATATATTGATATCATACTGCTTGACAAAAATTGTATAATATTTATAGAAAGTGAGATAAATCTGTATAAGAATATAATTAAATCTTTGTTTATCTCTACCATAAAAATGCCTTAGGGGGAGCTAATTTAATTTCAAAAAGTTGAACTTTAAAAATTTTTATACACATCAATTTTACTGTATTTAAATATGAAATATGATAACGATGAATAAACTGGCATGAAATATTCTGCTGGTGCTTTTGAATAGTGTATCTTTAATGTGGCAACTCTTAACAGTTAAAGGAACTTTGACAGTTAAATAATCCCTTCGCCACTTAAGTAAAACAGGATTTTATTATTAAGTACATTGCCTGGAAATGGTGTGCTTTTTTCATTCACACTATAAACAGTTTTGTTAGATTGGTAATCCTGCTTGTCAGATTTGTTCACTGTTTGATATTAATCAGTAGGTTTATAAAAGGTACAGCACTGGACTGAAATGAACAGAAAATACATTATAAATAATGTTACCATAAATCACGGAGAGTCAGACACCTCTAACTCTGAGGTGTATAGACTATTTTGACATTTCGTGGGTGGTTTGATAGTTTGCTACTAAATCAAAAGTTTAATAGCAAAGCTACTGTCCATTTCATTACACGACTATTAGAATTGGATCTCCCACTATAAATTTATTAACATTTCATGGGATATCATTTTTTTTGAGTATTTAATGCTTAACTTTTAAAAGTTTGTATTCTTCTAAACTATGCACAATAAAAATGCTGTAATTATATCGTAAATTACATAACTTTAAGTCATAAGCAGTTATATCACATATGTCTTTATCTTCTTTAAATTTCTTTCTATAGTTCAGAAAACTTTCAGACCTCACTTTACCTGAATATGCAACTGTGTAGTCAAAAGTTTTATAGTTCAGAAAACTTTCAGACCTCACTTTACCTGAATATGCAACTGTGTAGTCAAAAGTTTTATTCACCAAAATGTAATTTGTTTAACTTTCAAATGTTGGAATTGATTTGGAAGTAGTTTTATAATTTTTTAGGAACTCCAGGCTTTAGAATATGTACTATCCAAGGGATTGTTATGAGGAGTCATTAAATTGACAACTAGTTAGCGTAAATGATGGAAAATGACTCATGATAATTGTGTATAATCCCTGCGTGAACATTTAGGTATCTTGCTGTTTTGGCAAATAGGTCTTCATTTCCAAAATATGTAGATTACAGAAATGAATATATACATATTGACCAAAAGCTCTTTGGCCTAAAATGTTCTTTGACTTCTCAGCGTTCACTGGCTCTTTCCAAGCCTTCCAGCTTTCCCCATGGCTATCTGTTCCTCATGCTCAGAGTTTCAAGGGGCTGGCAAATTTGAAATGTTTTCCATGCTAAGCTAGTGTTTCCAAGTGGCACAAGAATATTGTTTGATTCTGAATTCTTCTCTGCTAGTCACTCTCTCCTTTCCTTCTTTAGCCCCTAAATCTTGATATTTTCCTCCTAGATGAGACTTTGCTCTGCCATGGCATTGGCCAGATTTCACCAAACGCTGGAGGGCAGTGGGGAACCCAGAGTGACAAGAAGAAGAAATTATGTCCATTTCTGACAGGAGTCAAAACTAGTTAGTCCTGAGTCTACAGTAGGAATGAAGTCCTTAATTTATTGTTTAATGTCTGTTATAATCCTTAAATTACTAGCATATACATGTAAATGAGATGTAGGCTTTTAAGGCTTCTACACCACTAACCCTTTCACTATCTAGTGACAGAGAACTGAAGAAGTCTTCTTAACAGACCTAATTTACAGTGTATTTTCTTTGGTTTCTCTTTTTATGAGCGTGTGATTGCCGGTAAAATTGCAGCCAAGCAACAGGTATTTCAGAATCTGTTTAGGTATGGCAGCTGCATGAACATGTGAACTCAGAGTCAGAAGTTGGAGGCCTGCATTGCAGTGTGCATTTGGAACATGGCAGTAGAATATATTCTCAGACACATTAGGGAGTTGATCATACGTATGGTGAGTTGTGAGCCAGAAAACCTGGCTTCTGGTCAAGGATTCACCATTACCTCTGTGTTCTCCATGAGTCTCTAAAACTTGTGGGCCACGATTTCTTTATAATTAAAAAAGGATTGCACTCTATGGTTTCTCAAGTTCCTTAATACTTTAATAGCTATATGATAATACTGAATATGATATATCTTCACAGTAAATGCCAATAAAAGCAGAAGCTAAACTATGAAATGGGGAGAGGAGGCAGGAAGCAACTATTCTTTAATTGAAAAAAACATATTTCATATTATGCATAATGATAGGAAAGGGAATAAAGGAAATAATAGACAAATGACTTTTCTTAGTGAGCAAATGTTTGCAGTTTTTAAGTTTATTCCTAAGTTACAGGACTTCCTTTATAGGATTTATGCATGACATGAAACTTCTAGAAATACACTAATTTAGTTTGCCTTTCTTTGCTATTATTTTTATAAGATCAAGAATATTTATTACTAATATTAATCCATGAGTGGAGATTTTTATTCAAAGGTTTAAAAAGTACACCGAAGTATTATCTGGGCTAGATTCATTTTAGGAGAAATCATAAACACGGAGAAACCATAATCCTGGTGTAATGTAGAAATCTAATTAAGACTAATGAGGCAACATTAAATTTAATGTATGATGCCTTTTATATGTCTCACCATTAGAGCTGCAGCAAGCTGTTCATCAGAGTTGACGTTTGGTGACTATTCCCCTACAGGAATTCTTCAGAAATCTAGGTTTAGGCTGGCAGTGCTGGGTTTGCAAAGAAGTCAACACAAAAGTAACCATGGGGCTTCCCTGGTGGCGCAGTGGTTGAGAGTCCGCCTGCCGATGCAGGGGACACGGGTTCGTGCCTCGGTCCGGGAAGATCCCACATGCCGTGGAGCGGCTGGGCCCGTGAGCCATGGCCGCTGAGCCTGCGCGTCCGGAGCCTGTGCTCCGCAACGGGAGAGGCCACAGCAGTGAGAGGCCCGTGTACCGCAGGAAAAAAAAAAAAAAAGTAACCATGAAAAGTCAGTGGACAGTTGGAATCATCTGCTGGTGGACTCAGCTGGCCAATAAATGCAGATATGTTTACGCTGTCGAAAAAGTTCTCTTAGGTTTCAAGGCCTCACTGTTGAATTTAGGAACACTGAGATTCACAGTCAATGACCAAAGAACTTAGTCCAATAGAGAAGAGAAGCAGGACAGAGCAGGTAGCAGAGAGGAAGAAGAAGTGATGGTTTAACTGGATTCCTAAGATTTAGGGCCATTACTGATGTGGAGGAATTGAGGAGGATCTGAGGAGAAGAATCTTTCATGCTAGAATTTGTACAGAGGTTAGCTGATGTGCATATAGGCACAAGAGAAGGGGAACTGGTTGCCAGCAATCTGGAATTAAGAGTTTCACATAATATGATAAACATCTACAGTAATGTCTAGCACAACAAATTACAATAACTGATGTTTATTGGGGTTGCTTTGTGTGTACTAGGCAGTGTGTTAAATGCTTAGTATGTATTTTCTCATCTCGTTCTTACAATAACCCCATGAGGTAGCCATGATTATTGTCCCAATTTTACATGAGGGAACATTGAGGCAAGAGAGATTTAGTACAGACTTACACAGTCGGTCAGTGGCCAGCAGAATTAGAACACAGGAATCTGAATCATGGCTCAAACCCCTAAGGCTAGGGAAATGGGCTTATATTTTCTTATATTTTTATATAAGCCCACGTGTGCTAAGATCTGGCCTATACCCCCTGTTGCAAAATGACAATCCCTTCACTTATTTTAAATTTTAAAGTCAAAATATCTATTGTAATTTGGCTCCTTAAATAGAAACCTGAAGTTCTCTGAGCTTGGGTCATGTTGCCCTGAAACTTTTATAAATGGCTTATATAAAATTGCAACCTTTCTAGATGTGGGATGATTCTGCTTTATAGAGCAATGGCTTATCCTTCCTAATTGTTTCTGTGTGTTGCCATACAGGCTTTGTACAAAGTTTCTGAAAGTTTGAATTCATAGCCTTTTGGATCCTGCTGGTCCCCAGGGGATAGTGATTCGGCTTCATTGATGATTCAGGCAGAGGCAAACCATGTATATCCACAGAAGACCACAGCCCAAATTCACTAACTGACTAACTAACAATATTAAGTTTAGCATTGTGGGAATTATAAGATTGATGCTCAGAAGGGAAGAAAAACCACGTTTTTGCTGCTTTCAGTCATTCCTTGTCTATCTTAACTCTTTATAGTCTTTCTTTTTCTTCTGGCCCAACATTGCTGCAAAAATTACCACTTTAGAATTAGTAAGTGGCAGAGCTGAGAGTTAAACCCAGGCCTTGTGGCTCCTGCACCCACATACTTTATTACTCACTGCACTGACCCTTACCCTGAGAGTTACTTTCCTCTGGTAGACTTGAAGATTTTCCCTTTTAATTGCTTTGGTAACTATTAAGCTAGAACCTTTTAAACATGCAAGGCAAACTGAAAAACTTGGTTAGCGTGAAGGTGAACGAATCCTCTCTGGACAGAGCTACATTGTTGATAGAGTTCTAGGTCACACTTTTCAATGAAGTACATTATACAGAATAAGACCAATGCTTGAGTGGGTGTGAATTATAGATTAGCTTAAACATGTATACTTTGATTTAGAAACCATAACAAAAGATCTTTTCTTTATGACGAATGTAGCTTACAGGCATTTGCACACTATGGTGACAAAGTGGAAAACTCTAAATCAGTTGGTTAATTCATTTTCTACATGCTAATGCAAAACTAGAAAGATGAAAAGCACAAATAATTTTTAAAACATCTCCTCATAATTAGGGATGGGTTACCTGCCTGTCCTTTAAAACAAACGCTTAAGTAAGTGACTGTCCAGTGGTCCCACTAAGGTTTCTCAAATGACATATATCCCCCCTCCTTTTCTGGACTGATGATTTCTTTAAAAGCCATTCTCCAATTGTTGTTTTGCTTTCTCTGCTTTAATGTGGTCTATGGAGTTCATTAGATCCAGCGTGTTAATGGCATCAGCTGGGTTTAGGTTTCATTGCAGCTGAACCTCACCATCGCTAATCACTTAGCTAACATATGCCGATATCATGGTACCTAATGACTCCTTCTGCAGTGACTACTTTATATTCCCATATCTCCCCTTCTGGAAGACCAAAGTAACATTGATTATCAGTGTGAGCTGAAGAGGGTGGGAACACTGATGGCTTCCTCTCTCTTCGACAACAACATATGTACTTGGTTCAGGATCTTTCAGCTTTGCTGGGCATTTTCAGTGATCCGTTTTCATCCCCTCCTCCTTCCTATCCAGGTCATATGGTTGTCATATGAGGCAAAAATCAGGGGCTTCCATTTCCAAAACAGTATAGAATTTTTCCATTTGCTGCTCAGTTTTTGCATCCAACATTGTCTAGGCTTTGAAGTGGCATAGCTCAGAGTCACGTTAGTTTACTTTCTGCAGTCTCATTGCTCCCTGGGGACATTGAGTGAGTGGGAAAACATTGCAGATGTATAAGGACAGTATATTGCTCTTCAGAATTTCTGGTATTCTGAGATAATTTTGATCTGTTTATCTTATTTTTGATTTTCTTTGATATTTGAGACCTGAATAAAAGGCACTGTCCAATCTTTTTCTCTGTTCCTTTTCTCCTAATGTCATTACAAAGGGAAAGATGAGGGCCTAACATTGAGGGGCTGCTGGCTTTCGGGGGGGAGGCAGTGGGCAGCAGCACAGTGTGATGGCAGAGAGAAATTCTGCTTCAAGGAAGATACTGCCCAATTTTTTAAACTTAATAGGATTAGTCATGGGAACTATTTTTAGCAGAAGTTCAACTTTATCCATGTATTTTAATGTGGGAAAATTGTGTCCTTTTCCCTCTGCTAATGTTTGATGTATTCCAGCCCTCCTGTGAGCGTGTTTGAGTATCTTAGGGGATCTGGAGTGGAGGAGAACTTCCTCTCGGATTCTCTCTGTTTTCTTTCGTGAAAATGACATTCCAAAGCTGTTTCACTTTCTGACAGGAAATGGAGCCTTGCCAAAAATGATTAAAGTCCGAGAAAGCATAACAGTTCCAAAGCTGCAGCCGTGCTTTAGGAGTCCTGAGTTTGACATGGTGTCAAACAAATGTGAAATATTGTTTAATAAATTTGAATAATTCAGAGATAGGAAAAAATCATTCTTGGCTTATAGCAGTAGTGGTTTGAATTAAGTATGTAAAAGACCATCTAATAAATTGAAATAAATACCTAAATACACTTATGTAAGGTTAGCCTAGCCTATGACTTTATTCCGTTATACTAGTTATATGTGTGAGATGAAAGTCTTATTTAAAATACATGTAAGTTTTAAAGGGTATACATTTCTGCAGTGTGTAAGGGAAACGACTTCTGCTTATGTGAACAAACCTGTGCATAAGGGATAATTTTTTTTTTTTTTTGCAGTACGCGGGCCTCTCACTGTTGTGGCCTCTCCTGTTGCGGAGCACAGGTTCCGGACGCGCAGGCTCAGCGGCCATGGCTCACGGGCCCAACTGCTCCGCGGCATGTGGGATCTTCCCAGACTGGGGCACGAACCCGTGTCCCCTGCATCGGCAGGCGGACTCTCAACCACTGTGCCACCAGGGAAGCCCAAGGGATAATTTTTAAAGTTATAATTAATTCAAATAAATTCATCAATAAAATCACTTAGACTAAAATAGTTTTGTTTAAATAGACTAAATAATAATTGAAAACTTTAGTCAATATTTGGAATCATAAGCCCAAAGGCTTTTTATATAATAGCAGCCTCAATTATTTCACTGACAATCCCAGTTAAATTATTTTCCCTTTCCACCAGAGAATTATGCATTTATGTAGTTAACTGTGTGCTCCCCCTTCTCACAAAACTGACCAAGAAAAAAAGCATCTCTCTCAAATCAATAAAAAATACTACTTAAAAAAACTCCTTGAGGGGCTTCCCTGGTGGCACAGTGGTTGAGAGTCCGCCTGCCGATGCAGGGGACACGGGTTCGTGCCCCGGTCCGGGAAGATCCCACATTCCCACATGTCGCGGAGCGGTTGGGCCCATGAGCCATGGCCGCTGAGCTTGTGCGTCCGGAGCCTTAAAAAAAAAAAAAAAAACCTCCTTGAGTAAAAAGCTTATAAAACATGGTATTTTTTTTAGCTCCTTTGAAAGACAATTATTAAAATAAACTAATTTTATTATTTATTCTTTTCACTCTTTTGGGTATATATTTGGAATATATGTTTTTGGTGCAAAAAGTTGAAAGTTTTCTGTATCTACTCACATTCAACGGACACTACAATTCATGACCACTTTTTAGACAAGCTAAATTGATTAGAGAAGTCATTCAATGTCATTGAGTACCATTTGTCACTTCATAAACAGCTACAATCTGCTGCCTACAAATGCAGAAGGACTGCCAAATAAATCACATCAAATGGTGGGAGTAGACAGTATCCCTTCATCTATAATTGGTACAGCCTCTCCTGTCACGTTTGTTCATTCTTGTGATTCTGGTGTGGATTGACACTGACATGGAAAGGGCAGCCACTGTCAAAGACGTTAGAGAGTCCGTGTTTCGGTGATGTACGTGCTAATAGATATCCATCATAATATTACATTAATGTCACCCATGTATCAAACGTACAACTTAACCATCTAGATATCAGATGATATGCCCATGTGGTTCTGTACTAACAGGAGATAAACTCTTTGACTTCGAAGGGAAATTGATAGATACCAGAGGAAATAACATGGTTAACAGATCTATAAGAAAACAGTACAAACATAGCTTGCATGTGCTGTTTCACTGGACATAATTGTAAAGCTCTATCGTTTACTTCCTGTCACATTTTCGTAAAATATGATCAGTAAATATATTATTTTTTTGCTCATCTCCAAACAGCTTCATTTTAAGAATTCTTTTTCTTTCCTTGTCAAGCAAAAAAAAATGGCCCCTATTACAATTAATGCTTTATATTATGTCCCAGGTTTAGGCTTTAATGAAAATCTGCTTGCTTAGGATGAAAACTCTTTCTCCCTGCAGTATCTGTGTGTATGCAATGTGCGCCTGTGTATATAAGCACACGCAAACATACACGCAGGCTTTTGTATATATTATACCATACTGCCACACTAATGTTAAAAATTAACATAAATTAATGAAGACAATATACTTCCATAATATCAAGTCTTTAAACACTGTAGACTCCAGGGAGATGGAAATGGACTTCAGTTGTTGCTGAAACATCTCTAATATATTGAATTCCACTCTGCAGAGATAATGGCCATGTCCACATGACAAACTGGAAAATTCAGTATTACATTAGAACAGCTTTGTCCTATTGGACTTCTACTACTTGCCAGGAGCTTTGCAGATATTATCTCTTCCCATTTCACAGTAAGTAGGAGAGGTGGATATTTTTATTCCCATTTCCTAGGTGAGGAAATGGAGGCACCAAGAAAATAAATAAGGTGCACAGCATCATCCAGAAAGAAAAAGAACTAAGATCCTGGGGTTTAGAACAGTCTGGATCCAAACCCTTTTACACAATGGTATGCCCTCAATCAGACTTTGAGAACTCAAAAAAATCTTTGAGAGATGAACATACAGTAATAATGCCAACAGAGAAAGGAGGCCAATTCGGATTCTCTGAAAAATTTCCCCTGTCTGAAGTACCACGTTACTTGATCTTGGGAGCAGAGGTGTCTGCAGAAATGGAAAATTCTCGATGAAAACTCAGGCTTGGGCTTGCAATACTCTTAGCCTCCCTCACTGTGGCATCCAAGATGAAAAGCCTGTCCAGAAGAAAGTGGATAGGTGTGGGACTGCTGGGGCTCACAAAGATGCTATTTACTATGTGTATTAAAAGAAGCCAGTCATTCCAACAAAAGATTCTAATTTTACTGTTTAATTAGCCAGAATCCTCCACAATTTTTTTTTTTTTTTTTTTTTACTTTCTATGAAGAAAATAGCCCTTGGAAAAATGCAGGAATGTTTTCCTTAGTAATGAACTATTGGAAGGGTCTGCTTCATTTTTCTGAAGGAGTTTATTCCCTAGAAAAAGTTGGATTCAACTGGAGACCTGGAGAGGAGTACATCATAAGAAAAAACTTGCTGCAGCTTTTTTGAAAAGATCCATTACTAGAAAACATGATTTTTCTGTAGGTTGATTCAGTTAAATTCTATCAGCCATACTTGTTGGCATGGAATTTCTTTTAAAAAGGTATACTAAACCTATTGTTCTTTTCTAATAGATAGTCAAAAGGAAACAGACATGAATTCATTTGAAAATAGGTTTGGACAAATAAATGGCAGAAGTAATTCTGCTTACTTGATCTGAGTTACAAAAAATGGCATTCTCCTATTGATAAACAATGCAGAATTGACCAATATCCAAAGCAGGCAGCTTTCATGGGACTATGCTCATTGTCAACAAATGTTGGGAAAAGGTCAATGGTTAATTAAATAATCCATCACCTCAAGATAGAGAGTAGTTCTCAACTCTGACAATCAGTGACAGGAATATTAAAAGGTCAAGAAATGAGTTACAATATATTCTGTTTTGTTATTATGTATTATAAAGATGTGATTCTATTAAAGAAGTAGAGGGTAGAAAAGGTTCATATCCTACTAGAAACATGCTTTCTAAACAAATACATTTTGGATTATTTACTGATACGAATACTGTGAATTCTCCTGGAGCCAGAGGCTTCTTTGAATTTTTGTACTTTTTGAAAAAAAATGTTTTTTATAGAGAGTGTTTTGCCTCAATACTTGAAAAAGTACGTGAGGTGTAGTGGGGGTCGGGAGAAAAGCTTTTTTTTTGAGAATTACTTTCACTGGGGCTTGGTAATTTCAAACCGTTATTTGCTTTGTAAAAGAACATCTTTGCAAACGTGGTAGCTTTTAACTGCGGACTGCACTTTCTTCCGATGCTGGATAACTCAGTCACTCTCAGAGACCAGTAACATCTCCAATTTCCTTACATCAAGTCCAGAAAAACCCTTTTGTAAGTTAAACGTGCTACACAAACCTGACGTATCGATTTGACCTAATTTTCTTTTGCCAGGATTGGCTTCCTCATTATCCTTTCCAGACATTCGTTGTTGTTCTTCTTGTTTTACAATGGGAATTCTTATTTAATTTGGGCTGCCTTATCTAGCAAAATTTCTTTCTCCATTATCCTCCCTTATTCCTTCTTCCTGCCCCAGAGTGCCATTGATTCGTTCCGGGTTTTCAAGCTTCAAGTGTAAGCATTTCTTTTTTCTGTGCTGTAGGTTGACTAAACAAGAGACTACTCATTTTCGTCTTTCCACCAGCCTTTCTCCTTTACCTCTTGTGGCCAAAATATGGAACACAGACAACTAAAAGAGGTACCCCAGAATAACTGCTTTCCAGGAAGCCATAAATCATGTGTGATTAAAGTAATTGGCAACAATAGAAAGAAAACATGTTCCTGTGCTTTGGCTCTTTAGTTTTGAATGTGAGAGGAAACTGGTCACCAGTTGAGATCACCACAGGTTGAGGAGAGATAATGCTTTATTTGAATAGAAAAATGAAGCCTCTTACTTGTCCCTTGAGAAAGTGGGTCTTGTCGAGTAATGGTCTATGGCTCCGTCACTCTGCTGAAATGTTCATTTATATGGCTTCTAAATGAGGGGTGCTTCGCCAGGGACTTTGACCCATGACTGTGCATGGCTTTACCCCCTTGCTGTCTGGGTGAGTACTGCTGTTTCAAATATGGGCAAGTGTTATAAGATTATTTTATCTCTTACTGTAAAGCGTTTTGAGAGACTTTGTATGAGAGGCAATATAAAAATAAATTGAATTGAACTATGGCTTCACCTCCCCACTTTTTAGTGCTGAAACCTTTAGAGCAAAAAGTGCAGTGCTGTGACAAAGGACAAGATTAAGACGATGTCAGGAAAATGGTCAGCTCTGGAGAGCCCTGACCCTCCAGGAGGGGTGTGTGTGTGTGTGGTGTGTGTGTGTGTGTGTGTGTGTGTGTGTGTGTGTGTGTGTGGTGTGTTAGTTGTTGTCACATTTGCCTATGTGTTGGTTTAAACCCTTTCCACAACTGTGATAAATCATATTTGTGTCCTTAAGTTAGTTATTCTGAGTCATAAGATATCCAGAATCTACTTCCAGTTAATGCATTTCTATGAAGACAAGAAGACTTCTTAATTACACAAATACCTCTTTTACATAACATATCACTGTGCATTAAAAGCCCCCTGGTTAGCCTCCGAAAGGTGGAGGTCTGAACCATATCATATTACTTTCAGAATCCACAACTGCAATACTTTTTCTTTTAAAATAAAATAATCTTGGCTTAGGGTAATAGGTTTTTCCTGTAGAAATGTGATTTTGTATTTTATGACACTGCATCAATACATTATTTTAATAAATGGCTCTTGGTTCACCAGAAGTGCTGTATTTTGACAATATCAGCCAACCTTTTCATTTGTTTAAGCAGGAAAAGTAGGGTGCCAAAATAAAGCTACTCCAGAAGAATGTCTCAAGAATGTTTATGAAAACTCGGTTACAGCTACATTTATTAGAGTTAAAGCATAGTATTAATTTGTCATGCAGAATTCCAGGGAAGTGAGTAATTTCTGTATTTCTCTAAATGCCAGTGTTTCATATTTTGAGGTAACAATTGGCTTGTAAATATGAAACTAGCAACATAGACTATAATGTGACAAAAGGTATCAGAGATTTGTCATTATCTGGCAATAGTTATTGGATATATTTGCTGCCACGCTATGGCATTTCTCATAAAAGTAAGTTGGGGAATGAAAAGATTTATCACACCAGGCTCTCTGACAGTGGGCCAGAACTGTTAATGAATTAGATGATTTACTAGAGGTTAGAAGCGGCCATCCACTCCCTGTCTTCACAACACAGAGATTTCCTTAGCACACCTCATTCTTATCTCCATCAAGGCTCTCTGAGACTGTTTATGGATAAGCAGTTCAGTCCATGGAAGATCAGACGTTTTTCAAAGTTGTGACCACACTGACTATTAAGTTATCAAAATACGGAGAGCAAATCTCTTCCCGGACCCAGAATCTTTCTTGCTTATAAGGTTGCAGAGAGCTCTCCTCTGTAGATTTGTTGTTTATGACTCCTTTTAATCTCAAGCTCTCAACAATATTTTTGCATAGTGAGTAGATTATCCCAGGTATCCTGGGGATAAGTAGGAATATTATTGTCTCCTGGCAGTACATGGTGCCTCTGGGGCCTGAAAAAATGAATACCCCTTCAAAGGTGCTTATTATCTTAGGATGGCACAGAGACACTCATAGTCACTCATTTTTGTGTTTATTCTTTGTGGGACAGTGTGCTCTGGTTCAGAAGGGCCACTTTCCTAACCCAGAGTTAAGATAACAGAAATATATATATAATATATGCACACAAGAATGCATATATTGGCATTTCTCTTTTAAATGTTTCATTTCATAGAAAATACAGTTGTACTTAATAATTTATATGCAGAAGTAGAAACAAATCTCAGGAGCAAGACAGGAGGGAGAGATATAGTTTGCAGTTTATCAAGTTACAGGCCCTAATACCATATTTTTACTTCTGCCCTGCAGTAGACTGAATGTTTGTATCTCCCCCAGAATTCATATGTCAAAACCCTAATCTCCAGTGTGATGGTATTAGGAGGTGGGGCCTTTGGAAAGTAATTAGGTCATGAGGGTGGAGCCCTCATGAATGGGATTAGTGGCCTTATAAGAAGAGGCATGAGAGAGATGATGTCTCTCTCCACCCTGTGAAGACATAGTGAGAAGGCAATCATTCACAAATCAGGAAGAGGGCTCTCACCAGAACCTGACTGTGCTGGCACTCTGATCTTGGACTTCCAGCTCCCATACTCTGAGAAATAAATTTTTGTTATTTAAACAACCCAGTTTATGGTATGTCATAATAGCTGAACTGACTGCTTCCCTCTACCTCCACAATTGTATGTATTTTCCATTTAGACCATGACTTCATTTCTTTTTTTTAATTTTAATTTTTTAAAAAAATTAAGTATAGTTGATTTACAATGTTCTGTTAGTTTCAGGTGTACAGCAAAGTAATTCAGTTACATATATACATATGTATGCATACATACACACACTTATATATTCTTTTTCAGATTTTTTTCCATTATAGGTTATTACAAGATATTAAACATAGTTCCCTGTAGGTCCTTGTTGTTTATCTGTTTTATATATAGTATTGTGTATATGTTAATCCTAAACTCCTAATTTATCCCTCTCACCCCTTTCCCCTTCAGTAACTGTAAGTTTGTTCTTCATGTCTGTGAGTCTGTTTTGTAAATAAGTTCATTGGTATTATATTTTTAGATTCGACATATAAGTGGTACTTCATGATATTTGTCTTTGTCTGACTTACTTTACTTAGCATGATAATCTCTAGGTCCATCCATGTTGCTGCAAATGGCATTATCCCATTCTTTTTTATGGCTGAGTAGTATTCCATTATATATATATATATATATATATATATATATATATATATATATATATATCAATCACATCTTCTTTATTCATTTGTTGAAGTGCATTTAGTTTGCTTCCATGTCTTGGCTTTGGTAAATAATGCTGCTATGAACATTGGGGTGCATGTATCTTTTTGAATTCGAGTTTTTGTCTTTTCTGGGTATATACCCAGGAGTGGGATTGCTGGATCATATGGTAACTATATATTTAGTTTTTTAAGGACGATTACTCCATTTCTAAATGGATTAATCAACAGCTAACATTACAGCCTGGGGCTTTACTGTATCACCTTTGTTCTCTTTTTCCCTCTGCTATACTTATGCACTGTCTCTGCAGCTACTGTGCATACATTCGCTGTGCACCAGGACACAAGATCATTTACTTTTGCTCAAATGTGCCTAGTGTTTTCATGACTATAGGCCTCCATTCATGCTGATCTCTAAGAGTAAAATCTCTTTCACCATCTCTGAGTATTGAAAACCCACTCATCTTCAGTCCTTCCATAAGCCAAGTGGCAGAGATGAGCCTCAGTTTTCCATCTGCGAAATGAGGAATATATAGCATTCCCTTTTATCATGATTTTGGCAATCACGTGAAAATGTTTGATACTCTAGTAAACTGCCCTGGTGTTCTTCAATTAATCACTTCTCTGAGAACCAGGAATATGTTGTACTCAAAACACTCAGCCTATTATGCATGCATATGGAAATATCTTTTTCTATGCCTGTAGGCCTTGACGAAATGCTGAACATTATTTATGTCTATATAAATACCTAATACTTATAATATAGTGGGGGCTCTAGACTTAGTGGGAATTTAATAAATATTTTTAAAAATGGCCTGTCCCATATGTTCAATGTCCCAAATGTTCCAACATACATCTTGGACTATTTAGACCAGTACCAAATTGAACTTGGTATTAGTCCAATTCACCAAGTTTATTCTTGCTGCAATGCACCCATTACAATAAGTGCTCCTAGTTGCTACCTTTGGACATACTCTGCCAAAGAGACATGATATATGAAATACACCAACGTCACTTTTTAGTTCTGCATGACTTTCTTACAGTAACACCGTCCAACTGGCAAGTTGATGAAAGCCTAGAAATGGAACTTCATTTACAGGCTCTCCTGGTGCTTATAGATCATACATTTACTGCTTCATTTGTAGCAATGTTTGTGCTGGTTTGTCTGTATTTCAGATAGCAACGCCATGAGCAAAATATTCATACTCCATGGTGTGAGGGATACTTTACTTCAAGTGGCTTCTCTGATGCCAAAGGTACCATTTATGGCACAGAGAATGAAGGAGGAAATTAAAATATGTGACTTTGGTATTGCCACGTGCCAGCTGACATAGCATAATGTGACAGGCACACAAAAGAACTGTAAAACGCAAGACTTCTGAAGATGTGGTGGGCTCCTTTATCAGAATTTTAAGACTGGTTAAGATAAACTGTCTTTGCTTATTAATGGAGAGATTTGACACATTCCAGAAGCTGAGCTGTAGAGTCTCATTTTTTTCTCCATATCATTTAAGCATCATCTTTGATATCAACTGACCAGCTAGTGGACTAGGAACACCTTTGCCTTTTCAAAAATCTATACAAAAATGCCTCAAAGTGTTTTGGGTATATTTATATATCCACAACCTATTTTTCCCCCTCAGAGGAAGCTGGCCTCTTCAAAATGTGTATGGAGACACAACTTTTGTATTGGCAGCTTAGTGTCCCACTCAAAACCACATCCTGCAAGGCACTGAGTGAGAGACCAGAGAATCCTCGTGACGCCATCTTTAGATTGAGATCACATGGCTCTGAATAAGCCTGCTCTAGAGCTAGTAATTTTAGGTTTAAACATTTGCCAAATTGAGTTTCTCCAAACTGCATGTACCTTTCACCTCTGCCAATCAAACACAGAAGTTTAAACTATATGGAAGGAAAAGAGCAGCAGACCCCTCCAAATATCCATTATGCTTATATTTTGAAGAAAGAAATGGAAAAAAAAATTTTTTTTTTAAAGAAAGAGGTAAAGTTCGGCTCTCAGGCAGGGGCTTTCAAGTTCTCATATGTCTCAATGAAAGCCAACCTAATTAGTATAAATCAGAATTTTGTATTATAGACATTCGAGTATAATGAGTTCTATTATGACAGATTGCAGTAGGTAAGATACATGCTATTCAATGGAAAAAAATAAATATGATTCATTTCTTCATTAGAGGATGCTTATTTATAGTGCAATATATATCTACCTCCACTTTGACATTAAAGTTTTGACAGTTTCTTAACTATAAAATTTGATATTGTTGTGGCAGCTGCACTATTCAAATGGTAGCTGCAGTACAGCTGCTATCAGTGAAGGAGATTTATTGCTTCCCTACATGGATAAGGATATATGCATATTTACTTTTAGTTTTATTGCTGATGTCCTGTATTTTAATGACACAAGGTGAGATAAAAGAACATTATAATCAAGAAGCCCTGCAAATGGCATACTTCTTATGAAACTTTGTTTTAACTGTATACAAATTCCCTGTCTTTTCTTTCAGTGAAACAGCCTAAATTGGTAGAGAGCTTATACTCCTGCAAACTCCCTTATGCTTGTTTTTGGCATTTCTTTCACCAAAGACCCTGGAGAGGAGAAGAAAGGAAGGGAGGGGAGTAGACAAGATAGGACAAACGAGAAAAGAGAAGAGAGATGAGTGAGTAACGTAAAGTAGTTCAAATAATTTTGTGTGTGTGTGTGTGTGTGTGTGTGTGTGTGTGTGTGTGGTAACTAATTCCTGACGGAGGGTGGTTGATTTGAAACTTGGGATTCAACTTCAAGCCAGTTTGGAAGCACATAACTTGCTGCTCAATAGACAATAAAGAAAAGGGATTGAAAGTTGAAAAACTTTCTTTCCAACTGATTTTGTCTCTTATTCTTTTTCTTAATATTGTCTTGAGCCAATAACCTAGTGACAGATGGGTAGAATTCACAGTTCTTGGCAGTTTTGATTAGATCCGATAAGCATTCAGATCTATTTGGTATTGAAACAGAGTTGGAAATCACATGAAGACAGCCTTTCTCAGAAGAGTCCCATTACTTGGTAGTTTCTGATGGGTTGAAAGTACTGCTAGGAGGGTCTTTGGAGTATTTGGGGATTTCATGATTGATATCAGGCAACACAGAAGTGCCTGATGTGCTTTCAATGGTATTAATGACATTCTGTAAGACAGAGAAAAGTTTTGATGTGTTCTTTCATTATCCCAAATCCTTGAACTTTCCCATATACTCATTTCCTCCTCTCATTTTTTTTTGTTTAGACTTGTGGGTTTAGAATGCCATTTTAATTATTCCTATTTAAACACTAATAAATCTGTGAAATTAGCAGATTTATGCACCCTACAGCATATGAGATTTAAGGAGACCTGTTTTGATCTTTCAATTACCAGAGAAGTATTTTATAGCTCTCAAAATTTCATCACATACCTATTAGAAAATAAACTGGCAATTCAAAAGTTGTTAAGTAAGGAGACCAGGTTATTTTACCTGTACTTACAGAAAATGAAAAGACAGATTCCTGCTGTCTCTTTCCTCTTTTTCTCAGTCATCTGGTAGCATTGTTGGTATTTTAAGCTAATTTGATGTTTTAGGTACTCACTTTTGCACTATAGTCCTATGTGGGGATTGTTCTTTACTCTTTAGCCATATGTAAAACACATTTCCTTTATATATTTATCAGACTGCAACTCCTAAAAAGTTCATAGGTGTCTTTTTAACAAAGTCCAAATTGCCGCCCTTCTGAATTAGACAGTTTTGGTACATGAATTATTGTTCCTGTAATAATTGCTTGCAACTGAATAACACATGGAGACCATCTTCGATAAATATAGAAATAACTGAGTTTGCTAAATAGTCTTTGCATTATTTCATTATAAAGTTATGCCAGTCAATTAACTCCAGCATGTGAACACATTATGCATCAAATACTGAAATGAAAACATGAGGATCTTACGGCCTTGAATGATTTGATACCTGTTTTGTGGGGGATAGTGGGAGGGAGGTACTCACCTCCTTATTTCCTCATGCATAAATGTCTTGGTTTAAAAGTACTTATTAAAAATATGAGTAAATCTCCAAGATAACTATTTTTTAGTACCAGTCACCCTACCCTCCATCACTAGCCCCACTTCCCACCGTATAACCGGGCAACCAATGACAGATTTTACTCCTAATGGATATTTTACCCAGATCCATTTTAAAGATTATGGACATATGGGTTCTAATTTTCAGGTGTTTTCTAAATAAACCTTTAGTGTGTATGTGTGCTTATGGTAATTCAGTTTTCTCGTTGATGTGAAAAAACCTATAAAAATGTAGAATTTCATACATTCCCGTTAAGATTTTAATATTAAACATTATAAGTGACAGCACCTATCAAAAGTATGAAATTTTACTTTGAGTTGTACAGATGAGAAGACTTCTGGTGAAGAGAAAATCATCACATGAATAAGATTACAAATAAATTTAAATTATTTTTGGTAAGTGCTTAACCATATTTTATCCTAAAATTAGTCCTGTCACTTGATTAAAAGTAATGACATCTTTGCTTCAGTAAACTTAACATAATAATAATAATTATTGTAATAATTTAAAAGTAATCATTTGCTTTTCATTTATTTATTTCGAATTCCGTAGCCTAAAGATGCTGCAGGAACTTAACTGATTGATGGATTGATTTCAGTTTAATTTATGCTTCCTCAGCACACTTGGATTGATCATTTTTGATAGGATCACCTGATCACCAGTTAGTTAGTAACTGGAAATTTGAGTAAGCCGTCATATATCCAATTTTAAACTTTGAAGAAGTTTGTAAATGGTCCCTCTCTAAAGTGGGCAGGTAAAGTTGAAGGATTAAAATTTTTCAAATTCATTTTCATTGAGGATGCATTGTCCCTTTTCTCATGGAGAAGAATGGCTGCATCATCCTTTGCTTCCAAGTAGTGACTGCATTTGGGGTTGGATGGGTGAGAGGGTGGTGGTATGAAGAAGTAATTAAGAAACCTGGTCCTGTATTGGGAATTTGAAAGCATCCTAGCATGTCATTCCTACAGCAAACCTAGAAAATAGTATGATTGGACATGTTAAGTAACTGAGGAATAGAGAAATTAGGTAAGTTGTATTAGGTCACCTAGCTATATGAGGCACAGTCAACATGCAGGAGCTGCCAGAATAATCGTTGAGACTGTAGACAAACGTTCTCCAATAGATATATGCGAGCCACAGATACAAGCCTCATATATAATTTTAAGTTTTCTAGTTACATGCAAAGAGTAAAAGGAAACAGGTGGAATTAATTCCAATAATGTATTTTACCAAATGTACCTTTTTTATTTCAAGATATGATAAAATTACTATTAATACGTTACATTTTTCTCATACTGTACAAAATTCAGTGTGTATCTTCACTTACAACATGTCTCATTTTGAGCTAGTCACATGTCAAGGGCTCAGTAACTGTATGGCTGGTGGGTACCATATTGGACAACATAGCATTAGAGTCCTTGAGGAAACCAAAAGTGGCACACACAGTATTGTAATTGATTAACTAGTAATCATTGAATCATTAACTAGTAATCAATGAAAATGGCCAGAAATTCCAGAGAAAATGATCCTCCTGACATAAACATTAATTTAGGGCCATGCACGGGTGGTTTCGTTAGGGAAGAATATATTTCCTAAGGGAAAATGCTACCTTGATAAATAAATTAGAGCACAGAATAGCACAGAGATGTTCAAGTCTGCTAGTTGGTGAAGCTCAAGAGACATGGTTTCCTGCCTTCATAATCTTATTAATTCAATCAACAAAGATTGTTAAGTGCTACTGTTAGGAAAGGATCGCTACCCGAGGTGCACAGAAGCCAATACTATGGCACTGGCTTTTGAGAAAAGAAAGGCCTTTATTGTGAGGTCCACTGGCGAGGAGACAGGAGGCAGGGCTCAAATCTGTCTCTCCTATCCAGGGTTCAGGGTGAAATTTAAGGAGTTAGGAGAATTTCATACTTGGAAGCTGACTGGCTGGTTTTGAATTAGTAATCAAGCTACTTGGGCTCCTGAAAGCCAGATTTTTCTTATTGAAGGATTTGCTTTGTAAAGAGCTCTGGTGGCAACATTTATATTCTTTGAGTTCTGTAGGCTGAAGATTCTTGTTCTGAGGTCATGATGGAGACACATATTCCTGTCTTGCTTATGTGTAGTGATGTCTCTGTAAAATAACTCCAGGTTTGATTAATCAACAACCTGTTTTAAA
The DNA here is from genome assembly GCF_011762595.2 of Tursiops truncatus. Classification (NCBI taxonomy): domain Eukaryota; kingdom Metazoa; phylum Chordata; class Mammalia; order Artiodactyla; family Delphinidae; genus Tursiops; species Tursiops truncatus. Next base: position 84,885,606 of record NC_047040.1, on the reverse strand, counting down.
GAAGCAAAACCAGTTTAAAGTGGTCAGTGTTTTATGTGTTATTTCACCACTGTCTCTGAACTGCACTAGGTATCAGAAAATAAAAACATAAATATGATGTCTGTCTAGCCCATTGTTCCAAGAGGTCTGCCTCCTAGCCTGTGATATGCCAACATATACATTCAAAGGGAGAGGACAAGTTTTTTTTAAAACTGGACATCAACAAATATTCAAAGTGACTGAAGGACCATCCCAGCTATACCAGCTAGCTCAATGCCAGAGACATTATCTGTACGTACAAAAGGCAACCAATCTAGCAAAGAAAAGCAGTAAAAAAGTTCATCTAGAAAATGGCCAGGTCCAACTGTTAACATATGGCCTTCGTGGCTGGGAAGATTTTAGAGTCTGCAAAAAGGGATTGGCAGTGAAATAAGTTCACCTAAAGAGGATAGAGGATACAGGTGTTTAATGGCTGGTGTAATTAATCAGTAGCTCTGCTTATAATTTAACTATATTGGTTTTTAAGTTCTTTTTAAATAATTGCTTTCTTCCATGTGGATTTCCTCACCCAATAAAATGAGAATAATGTGCATCTACCTCATAAGGCTGCTGTACAAAATAAATTAATTAAGAACATGTCTCTGGTATATCATGGCCTGGGTTCAAACCTTGGATCTGCCTCTTACTCTCTGTGTGATGTGGGATGAGTTACTTACGTTCCCCATTCCTCAGTTTTATCACTGTGAAAGGAGGTCAATGACCCTTTCACTCACTGGTTTTATTGAAGATTAAATTAATCAATAAACGCAAAAAGATTAGAATATTGCCTAGCACCTAATTGCTTAGTGGGTATTAGTAGTTATTATCATCATTATTAAAATTACCTGGGGAATTTTAAATGATACCCTTTCCAAGATTCTATTTCATAGCTGCTGATTTGGCTTCTTGGGAATCTCTAGTGCTGTGAAGTTCCTCAGTGGGTCTGAGGACCATGGAGTTTGGAAACCACCCTGATGGATGGAGGAAAAGTATGCCAGAGAAGTCAAACATCCTCAAGGTGAGTTGTCAATCACAACAGCAGTGATTTTGTCTGGGCCCCGCCCTAGCATCACCAAGAAATTTTAAACACCTGGACAGCCCCCAGACCAATTAAATCAGAATCTGGAGGTGGGTTCCAACTATCAGTATTTCAAAAGCTCCTGAAGTGGTAGCAGTGCATGAAGAGGGTCGAGCACCCATGAACTAAGGTATGTTTAAATTCCACATTCTAAATTTTTTTTTTTGGAAAAATGCTTCTAAGGTTTAAGATGATGGCAAATTGACATAAAAAATAGCACATTAAGAAGAGCATTGTGAAAAGGGTACTTAACTGACCCAGTGTTATCTTTCGCTGCCCTTTTTTATATGGATGAATAAAGACAGATAGGAGTTAATTGCTCTTCAGTTAGATCGAGGTCAGTCTTTTGTACTGGAGTCTTAGAAGTAGGTTAAACAGGAAGGTATTACTTGCACTACTGTACTTAACCTTGACTTAGGTCATTTAATGCAGTGTTTCCTAAACTTAGTTGAGCATAAGAATCACCTAGGAAGCAACTTCAAACATAGATAGCTCAGCCTCACCTCAAAAGACTTTTATTTGATGGGTTTAAGATAGGACCCAGGAATTTGAGTTCCTTGAAAGCTTCCCAGATAATCCTTATGATATTATTGTCATTTGCTATATGTAGTGAATCAAGGTACTAATGGTGGCAAAATTGATGCTTTTAGTAATCAGAAAATGTTGGCTTAATAAAAGAAAACCAGTAGTTAATTGTTTCCCCTCTGGCATACAGTTAGCTAAATAGACCTGCCCAGGCCATGACTTATCTAGAAAATGACTGTTTCCTATCTCCTGTTTGGTAATTGGTATCCAATAGGATCAAATATTATGAACAACTTACTAATGACAGAGAGCAATTTCTAGGCACTTTGTTATATAATTAATTCTCACCACAGTCCTTTGGGTAAGAAATATTGCCTCCATTTTACAAATTGGGAAACCAAAGCCTCAAATGGTTAAATAATTTAGTTGCAATCATATAACAGGTAAAAGTAATGGGACCTGAATTAGAATCCAGGTCTATGTAACTTCAAACCTATGCTGATAAAATTAGTGAGCATCAATATCCAACGAATGCCGCTCCTAACAAGAATCAGTGGCAGACAAAAATAGCCAACCCCCAACGTAACTATTTTGGTATGTATTCATTCTGACATAAATTAAAAAATAATTTTCCTGTTATGCATGAAGTCTGAGCAGTGAGAAAATAAAGGTTTTTTTAAAAAAATATTTCTCTAAGCAGTTGGGTTTAAGAGGCTCTGTATACGCATGCCCCTAATTTCATGTGTTTACAATGAATGTGATCATCACAGTCAACCAAGACAGACCTCTGTGATGAAGAATGGCTGACTCCTTTAATAAGGTGTTTCAAATGACTATTAAGTAAGTCCTTAAGGAGCAGCAATTTACACCCTCAAATAAGCTTTGGAGTCAAATTTAGGAAAAAGTGGAGAGAGTTTTCTAAAAGACCCATAATATTTCCATAACCTTAAGGCAATATAGACTGACCTTGCTCTAACAATGAAATTCAAGGGGCAAAAGATGCTCCAAGTAATAATGAGAAGGAATGATATTGCAAGTTTTGTTATCTGAAAATATATGTTTTAAATTACTATTTGCTCCTTTGGACATTTTGAGTCTGTTTAGGCACAGGCTTGGTCTGTGGCATTGGGATTTAACCTTCCTGTAGTGAATCAGATGTCCTTCCTTGTGCTCCAGTAGAACCTTGTGTCTAGTATCATTGCCAGCCTAGTATTCAATAGTTCATCTGCTATCTAGGCTTGATCACGTTTGCCAGTGTCTAGCTCACAGTCAGACATCTGGCTGGCTCTCAGTAAATGTCTGTTGGAAGAATGAGTTGATGGGATTTATGGAATGAAGAGCTTGGAAGTTTGGAACTGAGCCATGATCTTTCTAATCGGATTCTTTACTCAGCAGTAGAGTTCTTTGAGCCTTGCTTCCAATCATCTAGTAGCTCATGGAATGACTACATGCTATTGAAAATTTTTTTAATCCCTCAAGGGAGCAGTTGGTTGGATTCAGGTGTCTATAACTTATGGGTAGGCCTGAAAACACTTTCAATTTAAAAAAGAAAAGTATCTATTATTCTGACTTTTGATAAGAAGTTAAAAACATACCTGAAAAAGACACTGCAGTTGGAGCTACTCTAAGGAGTTTAAATAGGTATATACATGGCTTTGCATTAGAGCGTAGCACTACTGTTTGACAGGCTAAAAAATGAAGAGCAAGTAGCAACAGTGGCATATGATATATTCAAAAAGACTGAAAAATGTATTCTTTGACCAAATGGTGTAAATTAAAGTAAGCTGTCAAATTGACAGCTCAATCATGCCATCTTCACAGTAACACATATTGTACCATGGTGGAAATTGTTTCAATTTTATAGAGAAATATGAGATCTGAGGAAAAATAGCCTGAAATGCTTTTTTGGCAATTTTAGAATCATCATTAGTTTCTAGAATCCACTCCAAACATAGCCAGAAGAATAACCATAATAAATCATGATAATTTATATCATAGCTTATTTTGGGGAAGTAGCATCAGATACACTTCATACTACTTACTCAAACTATAATTATTTTCATTAAACTATAAAATTGCTTACAGCAGATTTACTCTAAACACATAAAATCATATCCTTAACAATGAGCGCTACTAGACCACAAGTGTTCACAATAACTGAAGTCAAGTGTAAAATAGCGGTCCTTGATTTATACTTTTTAATTATATATCTTTGTAGACATAATCAATGTACTTTTGTGGGTTTATAATATATTCCTTTTTATTTTGTTGAAACATCCGACAGGCTTATTCGGTCTCCATCCTGTTAATTAAAAGGTAGTATCAAAAGAAACTTAGGAAAATGATATCAGGTGCCTATTAACACAAAATCCCAAATAGTTTGCGTCTGTCCAGAGTACAGATTAATCCAGAAATGAGGGGTCTGGGGAAAAAGCTGATGGGTTTTGTGCTTTGCAAAATGGGGAGGTGATAAGAAAGGTGGTTGAATAATTGAAAATTGAGGAGATCTAAATATTGCTCTGCTATGAGTGATATACTTCATACAAGATAAGGGAAAAACTGGGATATTGAAAGCAGTACATTTGAAATTGTATACCTTCCAATATTCTTGTTGTTACCAAAATATATATTTACCAGTTACCTCTATGGCTTTTTTTTTTAACTGCTGTCTTTGCCAACCCAAGAAATGTTTGTCTTTGGAAACTTTGTTCCACCCTGTGATATCCGGGAATTTCACTTAATACCTGTGGTGTGTTTTTTTGAGTAGAAGAGAATATGACACTTAATGGTAGGGAAAATGATATTTCTTAGAGAAAAGCTTATCAGTTGGTTCTTTTTGCTGAGAGTCCTACTCACTGCCATCTGTATAGATACACACACATATATATATATACATACATACATATATATGCCTTGATGTATATATATATAAATATATATAATTTGGAATCACTCATAATAAATCAGTTTGTTCCTTGGTCAAATTGTGTTTCTATTTGAAAACTACTGTCTTGAACACATTTTTTTGAAGGAATAGAAACAAAATTCAGGAAAAAAATCTGTGTTAATATAACTCAAGTGAACGTGTGAAAATTAAATTTAATGTAGCTTAAATATCACAGGGCAGTGCAATTTTCATCATTAGAGGTGGTGATGAAGAAACCTACAAAAGTTTGAATAGGAAACAACAGTATATTTAAGTAAATTTGGTACTTTTTGGGTAGCAATTGGATGATAGACCTAGCCTTGAAGAGATACTGGCTATTTTGACGTTATAGATTATATTTCACATAATATAATAATTCTAGTTTATTGTGTATTATTTTATCTGCCTCATTTAATTTGGATTTGTATCACTTTAAAATGACTGGTTGTATATAATTTTGTCTTGCAAGATACAAAGGATCAGCCTCAATTATGAGTGACTTTCAAATCATATCCATAAAATCAGATTAAAATGCTTAACCCTGTCTCAGAGTCTCCAGATAAATTGACTTTCAAAATCAACAATTTAGTGATATTTGAGTATTTTAGTCATAGCTCTCACTTGTAAATTTAAAGATAATTTTAAAAAGGCATTGGTATTGTATCCTTGTATGAAAGATTAATTTATTGTGTATAATTTATAAAATATATGAACAAAATGTTTTCTGCTTTTTCCCTACCCCTCTGGTCTCACCCTCATAGAATAAAGATAATGCTAAGTGGATATGACTCTGAGATTAAACTCATGCAAGTCAGACGTTTTCAGGCATTTGAGTAAAAACAGAATGCTTTGGTCTAAAAAATTTCCAGAAGTACATTATAATAGACTTATACTAAATCCCTACTGTGCATACAAATAATACTATAGTCACTAGGGGTGAATGAATGATTCACAGCTAGTGAATGGTATCTTTTTAGATAGTCACCTCAAAATATATATTAGTTAAAACTTTCCACAAGTGACAGAAAATGGAATCTAGTCCTGAGGTGCAGTTGGTTTCAAGCTTAGTTTGATACAGGGATTCAAACTAAGCTCTAAGGACCTAGTCTCTCTTAATCCCTTAGCTGGACCCTGCTTCTCTCCATGTTTTGGTTTCATATTCAGGTTCAATGTTTGTGAGCAAGCTGGCCCTCCAGCCACAGTCTCCCCGCCTTACAACTCCATGCTGGGAGTGGTTGCAAGAGTGCTGAGACTGAGTCACTCTGACTAGACAAGCTTCAGCCATGTGTTCACCTCTGAACCAATCATGAGGCCATTGAATGGGTGCTCACCTTGCTTAATGCTAGGTCACATGCCCGTTGTTGGATTCCAGCAAAGAGCATCACCAACATCACATGAAGTGCAGTGTCTCCAAATAAATTAGGGAATATTGCTGGAAGAAGAGGAAGCGCATGCTAAGAAAGCACACACATTAGCATCTGTTTAGGCATTTATGGAATGCTAGCCTTACTCACGATGTTTCTGGAACTCTTAGTATGGAAAGCGTATGAATCATTCCTTCAAAAATGTCTTACTATTCTATATTTCTAGTACATTTTCTATTGAACAAGATTTTATAAAGTTTAATTAGCCATCTCACTTGTTAGCCCTGCTGTGACTACTGATTAGTTCCAGATAGAAACTGTCTACATAGGAAAAGAGTTTGCTCTTGTTGAGAATATTCAAAAGAGTGCACCAGATAGTCTCATGTTAATTCCAGAAGCTCAAGTCTGAAAATATTCTGGTAAAATATCAGTATCATTGGCATAAATGTGTAATATTCCAAGTTGACTGCCTTGAAAGAGTCCACACTAATTTAGAGATAGATAGATAGTCTGGTTTATTTGGGTACAGAATATCCCTCTAGAGTGGTGTGGTTATAAGCATAAGCTTTGGAGCTTGATTACCTGGGCTTAAATCCCAGGTTAGCCACTGTGTGATCTTGGAAAAGTTATTTAGGCCTCCTCTATCTCAAAATTTTCATACGTAAAATAGGAAAAATAACAATTATAGTAATACGTATTGCATTGGATTGTTGGGGATAACTTTGGTCTTGGGCAAACCTCTGCTCATTTCTAGGCTTTAGTTTCTTCACCTATAACATGTTTTCTTGTAGCAACGAAATTGGATTATTTTATAGGTAATGATACAATCCAGAATAAAACAGTGACCAGAATTGGCTTGGAGTTAATTAAGCAAGGCATCCCAGTAGATAAATGTTTGGAACATGGTTTTGAAGTATATCAGGGAAAAAGATTAGTGGAAGAAAAAGAAAATAATAAGAGGGTTTTCCCAGGTGACGCTAAGTGAGGGACAGCAGCAGTTGAGGCATAGAGGTAGAATTCATTAAATAATTTGTTTGGGATGGCTACCTTTGTTTTGGTCGGCTACCTTTGTTTTGGTCAGTGTATTGAAATATATTGTGAAATTATAATACAGTTGACCCTTGAACAACATGGGTCCACTTATACGCAGATCTTTTCAATGGTAAATGCTACAGTAGTATGTGATTGGTGATTGGTTGGATCTGAAACGTGGAACCAAGGATACGGAAGAAGCTTGGCTACTGAGGGTGAACTCTAAGTTACAGTGGGATTTCTGACTTCGTGGGGAATGGGCAACCCTCATCCCCGTGTTGTTCACAGGCCAACTGTAGCTGAATAGAGAGAGGCATGAAGGACTCTTTTACTACACAGTATTGAAGCCCTGGCTTAAGATTTTTTAAGCAGTTAAGTTTCTCTAAATCTGTGAGTAGGAGAATATGTGGTATTTGAGATGATGACAAACATTTTGAAACAATTTACACAGAGCAGCTTTTCAAGAAATGTGTGTTGCTTTGAAATTCACTGAACTTAAAAATAGGTACTCCTGGTGGTGGGGTGATGTGATGAATTGGGAGATTGGGATTGACATATATACACTAAGATGTATAAAATAGATAACTAATAAGAACCTGCTGTATAAAAAATAAATAAATAAAATTCAAACAAACAAACAAAACTGAGCACTGCACCCAGGCCTTTTCAATCTTTTGAGTGACTGGACTTTATCATTAAGGAATCTGGTTTTATTTTTTCCCCAAGAGTTCACAAGTGTAGTATCTCTGGGGTTTTTTTTTTCTGTTTGAGAATGTCTCTGATGTCTTTACACTTCTAGGTCAACTTGGTCTATGACCTATCCCGCTCCCAGGGGTACAGTTCCTTGGTGTCCTTGAAACTGCTCCCCCAATTCACCCCAGAGGCCCAGATAATGGCAAGCCCCAATTCCTCCTGCCTCCTTGAGAACAGGAGGAAGGAGGGAAGGGTTTCTGTTCCTAGGAATGTTTCCTTGACTTTTCCCTGAGTTTGCCTAATCACCACTTAATCAATTCTCTCCAAATTGGAGAGCAAGCTGAAAATATGTTCGCCAAAGTGTGAACACGAGTCCGAAGGCAGGCAGGATGGCAGAGTTGTCACAGCCTGAGCCCAAGCTCTGGAGTCAGACCACCTGGGTGTGCATTTCAGCTCACCCCCTACCAAGGGGCCCCTACCTTTTTTGTGCCATGTGTCCCTTTGGCAGTCTGGTGAAGCCTGAAGACCCCTTTTTCAATGTTTCTGAATGTCTAAAATAAAATACGTAGCATTACAAAGCAGGCCAATTGTATTAAAATAAAGTTATCAAAATATTTTTAAATGTGATGATATAGTAATATACAAACCATGAGATCTAGAAGCACATCTAATAACTATTGTCATTTCAAAGCAGTGATGAGTGTAAGCAATATGTGGAGAAATTTGTGCAGCAATTGTAATGTGATATGAATATACATGTGATTTCTATTGGTGAAAAAGTCTATGGTACAACAATAATAATGTAGCTCATTGCATACATTTATGACGAAGAAAGGCTAAATGTCAGCTAGAGGTCAATGAAATTTAAAAATCTGGGTTTCTTGTCAGGTTTGAAGACCCCCTGAATTCTATATAGGAACCCTTGATGCTACCAGTTCCACAGCCTTGGGCAAAAATTACTTAACTTCTCTCAACCTTAGTTCCCCATCAGCAAAACAGGGGTCACAAGAGTGGATAGTATAACTGGTAGCATTAGGGGTCCTTATATAAAGGAAATAGTTCATGTAAATCACCTACTGTAGCTGGCACAGAGGACACTCAATAAATAGCGCCATTGTTAAGGATGGTAGACTTTTGAGTACTTACATTTCATGTTCTTCACTTAAAAGTATTGGATAAATTATGTATTGCTGAAACACTATATGAACATTTGTTATTTTTATAATCATAAAAAAGTTACTTTCAGTTCAGAAATACATACAGCTAGCAATAAAAAAAAGGTACTGAGTTGGATTACTAAGACATCTTACTTCTCATGTCATTCTCTTGATAAAATGTCATTTTAGTCATATACACTGGCCTTTACTTTTATTTTTTAACATTTTTAGTGGAGTATAATTGCTTTACAATGGTGTCTGCTTTATAACAAAGTGAATCAGCTATACATATACATATATCCCTATATCTCCTCTCTTTTGCGTCCCCCTCCCACCCTCCCCATCCCATCCCTCTAGGTGGTCACAAAGCACCGAGCTGATCTCCCTGTGCTACGCGGCTGCTTCCCACCAGCTATCGATTTTACATTTGTTAGTATATATAAGTCCATGACACTCTCTCAGTTCGTCCTAGCTTACCCTTCCCCTCCCTGTGTCCTGAAGTCCATTCTCTACGTCTGCATCTTTATTACTGTCTTGCCCTTAGGTTTTTCAGAACCTTTTTTTTTTTTTAGATTCCATATATATGTGTTAGCATATGGTCTTTGTTTTTCTCTTTCTGACTTCTTCTTTATCCATTTATCTGTCAATAGACACTTAGGCTGCTTCCATGTCCTGGATATGGTAATTAGAGATGCAATGAACGTTGTGGTACATGACTCTTTGGAATTATGGTTTTCTCAGGGAATATGCCCAGTAGCAGGATTGCTGGGTCATATGGTAGTTCTATTTTTAGTTTTTTAAGGAACCTCCATACTGTTCTCCATAGTGGCTGTATCAATTAACATTCCCACCAACAGTGCAAGAGGGTTCCCTTTTCTCCACACCCTCTCCAGCATTTTTTGTTTGTAGATTTTTGATGATGGCCATTCTGAATGGTATGAGGTGATACCTCACTGTAGTTTTGATTTGCACTTCTCTGATGATTAGGGATGTTGAGCATCCTTTCATGTGTTTGTTGGCAATCTGTATATCTTCTTTGGAGAAATGTGTGCTTAGGTCTTCTGCCCATTTTTGGAATGGGTTGTTTGTTTTTTGATATTGAGCTCTATGAGCTGCTTGTAAATTTTGGAGATTAATCCTTTGTTGCTTCATTTGCAAATATTTTCTCTCATTCTGAGGGTTGTCTTGTCATCTTTTTTATGTTTTCATTTGCTGTGCAAAAGCTTTTAAGTTTCATTAGGTCCCAGTTGTTTATTTTTGTTTTTATTTCCATTTCTCTAGGAGGTGGGTCAAAAAGAATCTTGCTGTGATTTATGTCATAGAGTGTTCTGCCTATGTTTTCCTCTAAGAGTTTGATAGTGTCTGGCCTTACATTTAGGTCTTTAATCCATTTTGAGTTTATTTTTGTGTATGGAGTTAGGGAGTGTTCCAATTTCATTCTTTTACATGTGGCTGTCCAGTTTTCCCAGCACCACTTATTGAAGAGGCTGTCTTTTCTCCATTGTATATTCTTGCCTCTTTTATCAAAAATAAGGTGACCATCTGTGCGTGGGTTTATCTCTGTGCTTTCTATCCTGTTCCATTGATTTATATTTCCGTTTTTGTGCCAGTACCATCCTGTCTTGATTACTGTAGCTTTGTAGTGTAGTCTGAAGTCTGGGAGCTTGATTCCTCAAGCTCCATTTTTCGTTCTCAAGATTACTTTGGCGCTTAGGGGTCTTTTGTGTTTCCATACAAACTGTGAAAGTTTTTGTTCTAGTTCTGTAAAAAATGCCATTGGTAGTTTGATAGGGATTGCACTGAATCTGTAGAATGAGTTGGGTAATATAGTCATTTTCACAATGTTGATTTTTCCAATTCAAGAACATAGTATATCTCTCCATCTGTTTGTATCATCTTTAACTTCTTTCATCAGTGTCTTTCAGATTTTTCATAATTAGTGTATCGGAATGCAAGAGATTTCTATGCATTAATTTTGTATGCTGATACTTTACTAAATTCATTGATTAGCTCTAGTAGTTTTCTGGTAGCATCTTTAGGATTCTCTATGTATAGTATCATTTCATCTGCAAACAGTGACAGCTTTATTTCTTATTTTCCAATTTGGATTCCTTTTATTTCTTTTTCCTCTCTGATTGCTGTGGGTAAAACTTCCAAAACTATGTTGAATAACAGTGGTGAGAATGCACAACCTTGTCTTGCTCCTGATCTTAATGGAAATGGTTTCAATTTTTCACCATTGAGAATGATGTTTGCTGTGGTTTTGTCATATATGGCCTTTATTATGTTTGGGTAAGTTCCCTCTATGCCTACTTTCTGGAGGGTTTTATCATACAAGGGTGTTGAATTTTGTCAAAAGCTTTTTCTGCATCTACTGAGATGATCATATGGTTTTTCTCCTTCAGTTTGTTACAGTATGATTTATCACATTGATTGATTTGCACATATTGAAGAATCCTTGCATACCTGGGATAAACCGACTTGATCATGGTATATGATCCTTTTAATGAGCTGTTGGATTCTGTTGGCTAGTATTTTGTTGAGGATATTTGCATCTACGTTCATCAGTGATATTGGCCCGTAGTTTTCGTTCTTTGAAACATCTTTGTCTCGTTTTGGTATCAGGGTGATGGTGACCTCATAGAATGAGTTTGGAGGGTTCCTCCCTCTGCTATATTTTGGAAGAGTTTGAGAAGGATAGGTGTTAGCTCTTCTCTAAATATTTGATAGAATTCGCCTGTGAAGACATCTCGTCCTGGGCTGTTTTTGTTGGAAGATTTTTAATCACGGTCTTAATTACAATGCTTGTGATTGGTGTGTTTATAGTTTGTATTTTTTCCTGGTTCAGTCTCAGAAGGTTGTGCTTTTGTAACAATTTGTCCATTTCTTCCAGGTTGTCCATTTTACTGGCATATAGCTGCTTCTGGTAATCTCTCATGATCCTTTGTATTTCTGCATTGTCAATTGTTACTTCTCCTTTTTCATTTCTAATTCTGTTGATTTGAATCTTCTCCCTTTTTTCTTGATGAGTCTGGGTAATGGTTTATCAATTTTGTTTATCTTCTCAAAGAACCAGCTTTTAGTTTTATTGATCTTTGCTATCTTTTCCTTCATTTCTTTTCCATTTATTTCTGATCTAATCTTTATGATTTCTTTCCTTCTGCTAACTTTGGGGTTTTTTTGTTCTTCTTTCTCTAATTGCTTTAAGTATAAGGTTAGGTTGTTTATTTGAGATGTTTCTTGTTTCTTGAGGTAAGACTGTATTGCCATAAATTTCCCTTTTAAAATTGCTTTTGCTGTATCCCATAGGATTTGGGTTATCGTGTTTTCATTGTCATTTGTTTCTAAATATTTTTTGATTTCCTCTTTGATTTTTTTTCAGTGATCTCTTGTTTATTAACTAATGTATTGTTTAGCTTCCATGTGTTTGTATTTTTTAAAGATTTTTTCCTGTAATTGATATCTAGTCTCATAACATTGTGGTCGGAAAAGATACTTGAAACAATTTGAATATTCTTAAATTTACCAAGGCTTGATTTGTGATCCAAGGTATGATCTATGTGGGAGAATGTTCCATGAGCACTTGAGAAGAAAGTGTATTCTGTTGTTTTGGATGGAATGTCCTATAAATATCAGTTGAGTCCATCTTGTTTAATATATCATTTAAAGCTTGTGTTTCCTTATTTATTTTCATTTGGGATGATCTGTCCATTGGTGAAAGTGGGGTGTTAAAGTCCCCTACTATGATTGTGTTGCTGTTGATTTCCCCTTTTATGGCTGTTAGCATTTGCCTTATGTATTGAGTTGCTCCTATGTTGGGTGCATAAATACTTACAATTGTTATATCTTCTTCTTGGATTGATCCCTTGATCATTATGTAGTGTTCTTGTTTGTCTCTTGTAATAGTCTTTATTTTAATGTCTATTTTGTCGGATATGAGAATTGCTACTCCAGCTTTCTTTTGATTTCCATTTGCATGGACTGTCTTTCTTCATCCCCTAACTTTTAGTCTGTATGTGTCCCTAGGTCTCAAGTGGGTCTCTTGTAGACAGCATATATATGGGTCTTGCTTTTTTATCCATTCAGCCAGTCTATGTCTTTTGGTTGGAGGATTTAATCCATTTACATTTAAGGTAGTTATCGATATGTATGTTCTTATTACCATTTTCTTAATTGTTGTGGGTTTGTTATTGTAGGCCTTTTACTTCTCTTGTGTTTCCTGCCTAGGGAATTTCCTTTAGCATTTGTTGTAAAGCTGGTTTGGTGGTGCTGAATTCTCTTAGCTTTTGCTTGTCTGTAAAGGTTTTAATTTCTCCATCAAATCTGAATGAGATCCTTGCTGGGTAGAGTAATCTTGGTTGTAGGTTTTTCCCTTTCATCACTTTAAATATGTTCTGCCACTCCCTTCTGGCTTGCAGAGTTCCTGCTGAAAGATCATCTGTTAACCTATGGGGATTCCCTTTTATGTTATTTTTGCTTTTCCCTTGCTGCTTTTAATACTTCTCTGTAATTAATTTTTGATAGTTTGATTGATATGTGTCTTGGTGTGTTTCTCCTTGGATTTATCCTGTATGGGACTCTCTGCACTTCCTGGAGTTGATTGACTATTTCTTTTCCCATGTTAGGGTAGTTTTCAACTCTAATCTCTTCAAATATTTCCTCAGTCCCTTTCTTTTTCTCTTCTTTTTTTGTGTCCCCTATAATTCGAATGTTGGTGCATTTAATGTTGTCCCAGAGGTCTCTGAGACTGTCCTCAATTCTTTTCATTATTTTTTCTTTATTCTGCTCTGCAGTAGTTATTTCCACTATTTTATTTCCAGGTCACTTATCCATTATTCTGCCGCAGTTATCCTGCTATTGGTTCATTCTAGAGAATTTTTATTTCATTGATTGTGTTGTTCATCATTGTTTGTTTGCTTTTTAGTTCTTCTACGTCCTTGTTAAATGTTTCTTGTATTTTCTCCATTCTGTTTCCAAGATTTTGGATCATCTTTACTATCATTACTCTGAATTCTTTTTCAGGTAGACTGCCTATTTTTTCTTCATTTGTTTGGTCTGGTGGGTTTTTACCTTGCTCCTTCATCTGCTCTGTGTGTCTCTGTCTTCTCATTTTGTTTAACTTACTGTGTTTGGGATCTCCTTTTTGCAGGCTGCAGGTTCGTAGTTCCCATTGTTTTTGGTTTCTGCCCCCAGTGGGTAAGGTTGTTTCAGTAGATTGTATAGGCTTCCTGGTGGAGGGGACTGGTGCCTCTGTTCTGGTGGATGAGGCTGGATCCTTTCTTTCTGGTGGGCAGGACCAAGTTTGGTGGTATATTTTGGGGTGTCTGTAACCTTATTATGATTTTAGGCAGCCTCTCTTCTAATGGGTGGTGGTGTGTTCCTGTCTTGCTAGTTGTTTGTCATAGGGTGTCCAGCACTGTAGCTTGCTGGTCCTTGTGTGAAGCTGGATGTTTGTGTTGAGATGGAGATCTCTGGGAGAGCTTTTGCCATTTGATATTATAGGCAGCTGGAAAGTCTCTGGTGGACCAATGTCCTGAACTCAGCTTACCCACCTCAGAGGCACAGGCTGACCTCTGGCTGGAGCACCAAGACCCTGTCAGCCACACAGCTCAGAAGAAAAGGGAGGAAAAAGAAAGAAAGAAAATAAATAAATTAAATAAAATAATTAAAATAAAAAATTGAAAAAATTATTAAAATTATAAAGTAATAAAAAAGAGGAAAAAATAAACAAAAAGAAGAAAGAAAGAAGAGAGCAACAAAATGAAAAAACAAATCCACCAGTGATAACCAGCACTAAGAACTATACTAAAAACAAAAAACAAACAAAAAATGGACAGACAGAACTCTAGAACAAATGGTGAAAGCAAAGCTATACAGACAAAATCACACAAAGAAGCATACACCTACACACTCAGAAAAAGAGAAAAAAGGAAAAGAATATATATATATATATATATATATATATAAAAAGAAGAGAGAAACCAAATCAGTAGACATCTACCAATGATAATAAACTCTAAATACTAAACTAAGATAAACATATAACCAAAAACAAATTAGATGAAGAAAGCAAACCCCAAGTCTACAGTTGCTCGCAAAGTCCACTGCCTCAATTTTAGGATGATTCATTGTCTATTCAGGTATTCCAGAGATGCAGGGTACATCAAGTTCATTTTGGAGATTTAATCTGCTGCTCCTGGGGCTGCTGGGAGAAATTTCCCTTTCTCTTCTTTGTTCGCACTGCTCCCAGGGTTCAGCTTTGGATTTGGACCCGCCTCTGCATGTAGGTCGCCTGAAGGCATGTGTTCTTCGCTCAGACAGGACGGGGTTAAAGGAGCAGCTAATTAGGGGTCTCTGGCTCACTCAGGTCCCGTGGCAGCAGAGGCTATCATGATGTTGCACCAGCCTGAGGTGCGCTGTGTTTTCTCCCAGGGAAGTTGTCCCTGGATCACGGGACCCTGGCAGTGGCAGGCTGCACAGGCTCCCAGGACGGGAGGTGTGGATAGTGACTTGTGCTCGCACACAGGCTTCTTGGTCGCTGCAGCAGCAGCCTTAGCATCTTATGTCCGTGTCTAGGGTCCGTGCTGATAGCCACAGCTTGTGCCCATCTCTGAAGCTCATTTAGGTGGTGCTCTGAATCCCCTTTCCTCGTGCACCCTGAAACAATGGTCTCTTGCCTCTTTGGTAGTTCCAGACGTTTCCCTGGACTCCCTCTCAGCTATCTGTGGTGCACTAACCCCCTTCAGGCTCTGTTCACGCAACCAACCCCAGTCCTCTCCCTGGGATCTGTCCTCCGAAGCCCGAGCCTCAGCTCCCAGCCCCCGCCCGTCCCGGCGGGTGAGCAGACAAGCCTCTCAGTCTGATGAGTGCTGGTTGGCACCGATCCTCTGTGCAGAAATCTCTCTGCTTTGCCCTCTGCACCCCTATTGCTGCACTCTCTTCTGTGGCTCTGAAGCTTTCTCCCCACCACCCCCCATCTCTGCCAGTGAAGGGGCTTCCTAATGTGTGCAAACTTTTCCTCCTTAACAGCTCCCTCCCACTGGTGCAGGTCCCATCCCTATTCTTTTGTCTCTGTTTATTCCTTTTTCTTTTGCCCTACCCAGGTACGTGGGGAGTTTCTTGCCTTTGGGGAAGTCTGAGGTCTTCTGCCAGTATTCAGTAGGTGTTCTGTAGGAGTTGTTCCACATGTAGATGTATTTCTGAGGTATTTGTAGGGAGGAAGGTGATCTCCACATCTTACTTCTCCGCCATCTTGAAGGTCTCTCCTGCCTTTACTTTTTAAAAGTTGTCTATCTTCCATACTGAAACAGAATTTTAGGAAGCATGTGTACTTCTTTTGCAGTTTTTATTATACTGTTATTCTCTTTACTGTATTCCCCTTTAAAGGATGTTCCCACCTGTTAGAGAGGAGCTAACTTAGACATAATTTAATTCTCAATAAGCCTTGGTATAATAATTGCTCAGTAAATATCTGTATTATTAAGGATACCTCTTATACTTTGCCCCCATCTAGGACTCTCAAGAGATGAAGTTACTTCTAATTTAACTGAGGTTATTCCCTGAATACTAACTTTCCTGTAGTGCACATATATTTTTCAGACCCCTTTTGTTTGTTTTTTTTCATCCTTTCTCAAAATGGTGGGTGAACATTACGCCTTCTTATGTTAATTTCCCTATTAGTCTTGTCCCCTGGTCATATCATATGATATCTATGAATTTGGAGTCCAACTTCTGCTGTCTTTACCATAACCTGTTAAAGATCACCACTCCTAAGGAAAACCAAACATTTATATATGGCATTAATGGTAAGTACAATTAAGATCATAATTGTATGAGACATATAACTGAAAATAGAGACTAATTTACAGCATAATTTTAAGCAGTTGATAGGATATAAAATGGGAAAGGTTTTTCCTTTGAGCACAGGGCTGAAGATAATGTAGAGAAGTTTAAGAGGTTTGGAGAATTTAGCCATAGTATACTACTTGGCTCTGTAGTGTAAAATATTTATGTACTCATTACATCAGTAGGGAGATACTACAATAACAAAGAGCCCCCAAATTTCAGGAACTTAAAACCACAAGGTGTCTTACTCTTTTGTGCTGAATATGAATTACAGGGTGGTTAGAATCTCTGCTTTGTGGTCCTCACTCTGGTTTTAGTCAATTCGGGCTGCTATAACAAAAATACCATAGACTGGGTGGTTAAACAGCAAACATTTGTTTCTCACAGTTATGGAGGCTAGGAAATCTAAGATCAAGATATTGTTAGATTCAATGCCCTGTGAGAACCTGCCTCCTAGTTCATAGACTGCGGTCTTATTGCTGTGCCCTAACATAGCAAGGGAACTCTCTGGGGCCTCTCTTATAAGGGCACTAATACCATTCATGAGGGCTCTACTTTCATGACCTAATCACCACCCTAGAAACCCACCTCCAGCTACTATCACATTGGGATTGGGATTGGGTTTCAAAATATGAATTTTGGAGGCATACAAACTTTCAGTCTATAGCACCAGGATAAGAAAGCACTGTGGAACACTCCAGTTATTGTGGCAGAAAAACAGAGAGTACATCGTATATTATGCACTGGCTTTTAAAGCTTCCACATGTTACTTCCATTCACACTTTTTACTTTATTATTTTCATTAAGGCTATTTTTAGGTTCACAGAAAAATTGACAGGAAGGTACAGAGATTTACCATATAGTCCCTGCTCCATACATGAATAACCTCACCCATTACCAACATCCTCCACCAGAGTGGTACATATGTTACAACTAATCAACTTATATTGATACATCAAAATCACCCAAAGTCCACGTTTACATTATAGTTCACTCTTGGTGTTGTACATTCTATGAGTTTGAACAAATGCTTAATGAAAAATATCCATCATTATAGTATCTCACAGAGTATTTTCACTTCCGTAAATATCTTCTGTGCTCCACCTATTCATCCTTCCTCCTCTAACCCCTGGCAACCACTGATCTTTTTACTGTCTCCATAGTTTTGCCTTTTTCCGAATGTCATATAGTTGGAACCATACAGTGTGTATCCTTTTCAGACTGGCTTCTCTCACTTAACAATGTGCATTTAAGATTCCTCCATGTCTTTTCATGGCTTGATAGCTCATTTTTTTGGTACTGCATAATCCATTGTCTGGATGTACCATAGTTTATAAATCCATTCACCTACTGAAGGACATCTTGGTTTCTTCCAAGCTTTGACAATTATGAATAATACTTCTGTAAACATCCATGTGCATGTTTGTTTTGTTTTGTTTTGTTTTGCGGTACACGGGCCTCTCACTGTTGTGGCCTCTCCTGCTGCGGAGCACAGGCTCCGGACGCGCAGGCCCAGCAGCCATGGCTCACAGGCCCAGCCGCTCCGCGGTATGTGGGATCCTCGCGGACCGGGGCACGAACCCGTGTCCCCTGCATCGGCAGGCAGACTCTCAACCACTGTGCCACCAGGGAAGCCCCGTGTGCATGTTTTTTTATGGACATAAGTTTTCAGCTCCTTTGGGTAACCACCAAAGAGTGCACTTGCTGGACCATAAGGTAAGAGTATGTTTAGTTTTATAAGAAACTGCCAAACTGTCTTCCAAAGTGGCTCCACCATTTTGCATTCCCAATAAAAATGAAAGAGAGTTCCTGTAGCTCCATGTCCTTGACAGCATTTGGTATTCTCAGCATTCTAGATTTAGGCCATTCTAATAGGTTTGTAGTTGAATCTTATTGATGTTTTAATGTTTCTTTCTCTGATGACATATGATGTGACATCTCTTACTTGCCACATACTTTTTTTCACATGATTGTTTTCCATCTGCAAATCTTCTTTGGTGAGGTGTCTGCTATAGTTTTTGGCCAATTTTATAACTGGGAGGTTGTTTTCTTATTGTTGACTTCTAGGAGTTCTTTGTATATTTCAGATAACAGGCATTTATCAGATAAGTCCTTTGTAAATATTTTCTCTCAGTCTGCAACTTGTCTTCTCATTCTCTTGATATGCTCTTTCACAGAACAAAAGTTTTACATTTTAAGGAAGCCCAGTTTCCAGCTCATTAATTATTTCTCTTATGGATTGTGCCTTTGATGTTATATCTAAAACATCATCACCATACCCAATGTCATTTAAGTTTTCTTCTGTGTTATCTTTTAGGAGTTTTATCGTTTTGTGCTTTACATTTAGGTGTGTGATTCATTTTGAGTTAATTTTTGTGAAGGGTGTAAACTCTGAGTCTAAGTTTTCATTTTTTTTCACATGTGGATGTTCAGTTTTCCTGTCACCATTTGTTGGAAAGACTATCTTTGCTTCATTTTATTGCCTTTGTTCTTTTCCCAAAGATTAATTGACTATATTTATGTGGGTCTATTTCTAGCCTCTGTATTCTGTTCCACTGACCTATTTATCTATTCTTTCATCAATACCACATTGTCTTGATTACTCTAGCTTTATAGTAAGTCTTAAAATCATGTAGTGGGAGACTCCCAACTTTGTTCCTTCAATATTGTGTTGGCTTTTCTGTGTCCTTTTTTTTTTTTTTTTTGCGGTACGCAGACCTCTCACTGTTGTAGCCTCTCCCGTTGCGGAGCACAGGCTCCGTATGCGCAGGCACAGCGGCCATGGCTCACGGGCCCAGCTGCTCCACGGCATGTGGGATCTTCCCGGACTGGGGCACAAACCCGTGTCCCCTGCGTCGGCAGGCGGACTCACAACCACTGCGCCACCAGGGAAGCCCTTTTCTGTGTCCTTTGCCTCTCCATATAAACTTTAAAATGAGGTTATCAACAGCCACAAAATAACTTTGTGGGATTTTGTTTGGAGTTGCATTGAATCTATAGAACAATTTTGGAAGAACTGACACATTGATAATACTGAGTCTTATCCATGAACGTGAAATATCTCTCCATTTATTTAGTTTTTAAAAAATTTTGTTCTTCAGAATTTTATAGATTTCCTCATATAGATCTTGCACATATTTTTTTAGATTTATACTCAAATATTTAAGTTTTTTGAGTGTTAATATAAATGGTATTTTGTTTTAATTTCAGATTCGACTTGTTCATTGTGTATATAGGAATGTGATGAACTTTTGTATATTAATCTTATATCCTCCAACCTTCCTATAACCACTTATTAGTTCCAGGAAGGTTTTTTGTTGTTGTTGATTCTTTTAGATTTTCTACATAGATGAGCACATCATCTGTGAACAAAGACATTTTTATTTCTTCCTTTTCAATCTGAATACCATTTATTTTATTTTCTTGTCCTATTACATTAGCTAGAACTTCCAGTACAATGTTGAGAAGGAGTGGTGAGAGGAGACATCTTTGCCTTGTACGTAATCTTAATGGAAAAACTTGGAGTTTCTCACCGTTAAGTATGATATTAGTTGCCATACATTTCATAGTACAAAGTAAGCTATGTGTTTACATCAGTTCCAAGGTGGCAGCAAAGTGCAGTCTTACCTTCTGCCAAATAAGAGATTGGACATATTTGGTGAAAAGCAAAAATGACTTGTGCATTCATAAGAGAGGAAAATAATTTTTAAACCATTAAAATCATGATTTTTCAACTTTAAGGATCTACATATTTAAGTGAAGCATGGAAGACTCAATTTTGTAATGCAAATGTTTGCATTACCTTGATCTAAAAATTTTGTTTCTGTTCCATATCATCTTGAATACAATTCCATCTCCATAGAAACTGGCACCTCCCTGCAGACTTTTTATCACTACCCTCTTACATGAGTATTATTGTAAACAGTGTTAAATGGAATGTCTCCTGCTGCTTCAGAATTTTGTATGAAGAGCCAAAGCTGAGAGGAATAGGTGGCAATAAGTGGCCTGCCTCATAATCCAAAAAGGACATAGGCAGCCCACCCTACCCATCCAGCCCATGTAAGCAGATGACTAGGTATTGAAATGTATTGAATGAGTGGTAAGCTGTAGGCATAGGGGGAGAGTGTTTTCATTTATCTTCTTCTTTTCCTCTAAACCTGCTGAGAAGGACAATAAGAAAATTGCTCATAGACACTGGAGTATCTATCAAAAAAGGAGACTAACATTTTTCTCTCCTCATGAAAGCTTGCTGAGTCCTAGAAGTTCATGAGGCTCATGCTTAGAGTAAAGGAACATTCTTAAGAGAACCTCATATGTATATCATGGAATTTGCTTAACGTTATGCATATGTATATCATGGAATTGCTTAACAGAATTCTGAGTGAGAAATACCCGGAGCATCCTCAACACAGAGCAAGAAGAGATAGCAACAGCAAGGCAGCCTGCACCATCAGTGTTTTACATGACAAGGATGTGCAAATATTCCATGGATCAAATGGAGGCCTCAGAGGCCTCCTGTGTCATGGGAACTGCACCCGTAAAGAAAGTGTTGGGCAGACAGCCAGGAACAAGAGAAGAGAGAGAAAAATGTCAGCCATAGAATGCTTGTCTGTCTTAGGAAACCTCTGGGCAATGGGGGCTCTGCAGAATCCACAAAAAGTGCAAGGATTGGCATTTGAGCAGCTGTCCCTCACACTTTCACCTCACCCCTATTCCCTTGGAGAGCCCAACAATGTTGAGATGCAAGGGAAACCTGAAATAGCAAAATAGCAGAGAGAAAAGCAGAGGGGCAGTGAAAGTGCCAAAGTGAAAAGAGCTAACTAGCTGTCTTTCCCTATTGCAGGACCCAAGCCACAAACCAAGATTCAGGTAGGAGGAAAGAAATGCTTTAATTTGGATATGAAATTAATATTTTGATCTAGACTAGATTTTAAATACTGAAAGGGATCAGGTGTCTGTGGGATTGGTCTTCAAAGGATAGAGAAGGGAAAGGTTATAGACTATGGTGAGATGGAGTGGTCAATGGGAAAAATAAAGAACTTTCTCACTGAGACAATTCCTGAATACATGTGTCTATTTCTCATGTCATTCTCTCTTCCACAATATTTGAAGAACATGGTGCTAGGCTGAGGGACTGAAGGATTTGGGCTTGGCATGAATAGGGACTGGACTGGCCTACAGGAAGAGGAACCCAGATGCAAGATGATCTGACAGACAATGTCCATGTGTGCCATGTGTGGAACTAAAATCGAAAGCCTGGCAGGCAGTGCAGGTGAGGTGTCAAACCAAAGGGGAGAAAGACAGAGCCTAAGCAGACAGCAATAAGATGAGAAATGGGAGCTCCAGATCTAGCAGAGGTTTTAAAGTGAAGATGGGAAATGAGACATCGGGAAGATTTTGGTTACTGGCACATTGTGTAGGCACATTTTACACTGAGTCCAGTAGCCTTACCCGTCAAGATTGGGCAAGCAGCTGGGATACCACCAGGAAAATCCTCTTTCTATTTCTGGCACTGAAATTCTACCCATTCCTCTGGGACAGCTATAAAGCTGCCACCTCCACAAATACGTTTGCCTGCCTCTTCCCATATTTCCTGGCTGGAAATTATCTCTTTTCCCTTGGACTCCAGTAACGTGTTGATATTTACACTTACATAATCATGTCCCTATGTTTCCCATGTTCCATGGACATCAGGAGGGTTAGCAGTTATTTATACACAGGAAGTATTTAGGAAGTATTTGCTGGGTTAATATTACTGTGAAAATAGAATTCACAATTTAGAATAATTTTGAGCCTCATTTTTTAAACTGCAAAGAAGTTGCAGATGAAGTCAACATCAATAAGTCGTATTTATTAAGCAATCACATTTACATATTGGTGTGATAAGCAGCATGTCAAATAAGTTAAATAAATTGTTCCCAATTCTCTGAGAGCAACTTGCAACCTTACGATTTTGTGAGGTCCAGAAATGGATTGACTAGAAATACATGTGGAATGCTGTGAAGTCAAGAAAATAATTTACAAGAGGAGAAAGAATGTTTGACAGTGTCCAACAATTAGCAAAAGATAAGATGATAGCTAGTAATACAATTTAGTTGTGGGGTAACATAATAAGAAATTATCATTTTTTCCTTTGAGCTACCACAAAACAGGCAGCACTGAACTTGCAGGCAGAAGACATACTAATCTTTTTCATATTCTAAATTTGTTCTTGCTGGTAAATGTTGAACATAGGCAAGTCACTTACATCGTTGTTTTCTTTTTTTTTTTTCCTCCTGTAAAATGAGAGTATTGAACTAGATGAGTTCAAATCTTTTAGCAGTAAACATCTTTTTCCCAAACAAATTCATGTTCAGAATTGCAGTGTAAATAGGTAAAACTGGATCTGCTATGGCTGAATGGAGTATTGAGTCTAGGGGATACTGGGCTGCAGTTTCTGCTTCCCTGCAGCACCTGTAACTGACTCTAGACCTTTACAGATCCGCATAATACAAGTAGAAGACCTCTGGTGCGGACCGCCTGTTCCATTTGTTTCTGCATTCAGATTCTATATTTTGCAATGAACATTTCCTTATCTGCATAGAGTAAAATGTACTTTCCAATCAATTTTCTCAGTTAATATTAAGAAAGCAAGAATGAGATTAAGGAAAGTTTAATTCCTGAGCTAAAGATATAGAACCTGAAGCACAGAAAGGTCACGGACACGAGTTGGCACACTCACCATCCTGGATCTGTAAATGTATTTGCTCTTTAGGGCTCACTTTACTTGCTGGAACTTCCTGAAAATTTTGTGAACTTTTCTTTTCCATTTAGTTATATATTTATATAATGGGGAAATCTTGGGACTTTATTGATGTTCTAAAATGGAAACATACCTTATGAGTATATTTGCATACTCAAGGGTTCATATAAGATGTAAGTAGAACAACCAGCATCTATTGGTAGATCTACACTATAGAGGAGAATATGAGTTCTTGTGCCAAATATTCTTTAATATTAATATGCTGCATTTGATAATTAATATTTCAAAACATGTCTGGTTATCTGAAAGAAAGAAAAAGAGATAGGTGAAGATGTCTCATTTGAAAATATGGTCTTATACCTGTATTTGCTCAGGCTCTCAGCCTGGACAATTTTAGAGTAGAAGAGGGATTATGGGTATTAATGTGCTTCCCCCAAAACAACATTTGAAAACTCTTTACTTTTGCTTGACTATCACCAAAAACCATGCTCCTTCCTGTGCATTCTTTTTGAAATGGCACATACCCCAACATTACGAAACCAAACAGAAGAATGCCTCTTGTTCTCAAACCAATTGGAGGAGGACAATGTTTAAGTCATGGCAAATATTGTTATAAACAGAACAAATGACATTGACAATATCATTTGATCTTAGGGCCAAGGGTGAAATTAATGTTGTATGCTTACTCCAATGGATGACTGGACCACGTGCACTTAAAAGTAGTGGTGTCCTTAAAAGGACACCACGTGCACTTAAAAGTAGTGGTGTCCTCTCTCACTTCCATTTTACCTTCTGATAAGTGAAAGGACTCTCATAAACAATACTGGCTTCTTGAGGACTAAAAATAGCAGAGGAGGTTCAGAAGTTAAAAAATTAGCCTAATTTAGAGATATTTTGTTCTTCCTTGAAAACAAAGAGACAAATACATAAAACCTTCTAACAGTATCAACATTTTCAGTTGATACCGGGCAAACATTGCCTTCATTTTCTCCTAATGTCATGCTCCTTCCATGATCGAATAAGTTCTTTCACATGCCGGGAAAATATATTACAATATGGGTCCTTGGAGATTGGCCAGATACAGCTCTGGTGAATAGTTACTGTTCCCAGTCTGGGATACTCTGCATTCATTATTTTCTTCATGAAATTTCTCTACTTGTGGCTTGTTACTTTGCTAAAGAGGGAAGTACAAAATAAATGTGGATGCTTTCCTAGGTTATACATTTTCACTTTTAACTTGTACCTCCCCAGATCACCCCATGACAAATACATGAGATGTAGTGTACTCTCAGGTTGGATTGACAAAGGCACGCATATATCTGTGTATTGTTTGCACATGCAAGCTTTTGATTTTGTGTTTGCTTCCTGGCCAGGCAGAAGCCAGATTTTGGTGAGGAATCACTCATATTTGTACTCAAGAAAGCATGAGAAAGAGAGGTGCTACTTTGGTATTTCCACCCTCATTTCTCAAGCTAGGAACTTTCAAACTGAAAATACATACCTGGAAATTTGTAAGAACCAATGTTGATCAATAAGCAAGTTTTGCTGGTGATTATTATTGAGTTGGGTAGAAGTAGTGCTCTTCTGAGAGGCTTTAGATGGATATTTGTTTATTAGAAAACCAGTTCAATCTGAATTTCAGAAGTCAGCATCACTTTTATTTTTAACTATAGTGACTGTAGACGGAATAAATAACATGACTGAGGTTGCATCTTACTTAAAATATGCATTAAGATGAGATTTTTCCTTCCTTTATTGAGGTAGTTTGGTATATTATTCTAAAGTTGGAATAAAATATTGATGTCATAAATTTTGTCATTTTTATAGTTTAATTGTTCACATTATTACAAAGGTACTCTTGGGGGAAAAAGAACCCACCTCACACCACCTTGGCAGTCAGTAACAGCCAGAACTGATAACCAAACTTCTTTAATATGGCTCTTCACAAACCTTGGTAGAGATTAGGAAGTTGTTGGGGTTGGAGAAATATCACTGGAGGCTCTGGGAGTTTCTTCTGAAGTCCTTCTGAATTAGCAGCTAATGGGGAGCTTTCTTTGATAGCACTATTATAATTAAACGCAGCTGGATGGAAATCAACCACAAAGGAAGCTCTTTTGTTTATCATTACTTCTGACTTTGTTAGCAGATGTTTTCGAAGTACCATAGTAGCCAGCTTAATTTGTCTCTGTGTAATGTGAAGCAGGTAAACTTTGATTAATAAACTGTCAAGTACATTCCTTAATTTCTTTTCCGAAGTTTTCTTCTGTGACTCTTATATAGCACATATGTCAAATCCGGAAAACGCACGGATAAACATTCAGTTTCTTTTTATGTATGTCAGGCCAGCTGAAATGGAGGTGTCAGTCGGCGGTGAGCTGGCTTGTCAAATGTTCATCTTGAAAGCTGCTGTAGTGTTATCGCATGTAAGTAGGCTAGAGAAAAAGATAAACACATATGCCATATATGTACCAGGCTATAGAATGACAGCTCTCTCAGTTGTAATCACTACTGGCTTTCCATAAGGGACTCGATAATTTTCAGTAAATTGGATCTTTTATGGGTTTAAGCATTAATTCATCTATATAAAAAGGGTAATTTTGACATATCCTTTGCTTATAATAAATGTCTCCTCCACTTCTTAACAGGCAGACTTCCTCACCACCCACTTTGTCTGTTCAACACAGTCTAACTCCAGCATCTTTACTCAGAATGTACTTTCTACTTGTCTCCCATACCAATTTTTCACAGTGCCAGTGTCCCATCATTTAAAGAACTCTTGAAAATTACATCCTTCCTTCTAAATCTTTCCCACATACCTGGAAAGAATGTGTTGTAGTTTTTTAATTGGCTCAACAAAGTTTAAATATACAGCATTCATGATTTACATTGCATTCATTACTAATACAACAAAATTCATGTGTCCTGTGCTTTTGCACTTTCTTTAAAATTAGTAGGTGCTCAAGATAAAGTTTCAATATGTGTCTGCATGTCCTTTGATTTTTGTGTCCATGTCAGTGTTTTCAGTCTCACATTGTGATATCTACATCTGTTTCTAATTGCCATCATACCTAGCACACTACTGAGTATTTCACATGTACTTGAAAATCACATATTTTAAAATGCTGGTGCTATGCCACTAGTTATTTATTCAGTTATTTATTACTTCTAAAAGTTTATTTCTAGGGATATATGTGTGAGTGTGCATGTCTGTGTATATGATTGTGTTCTCACCTATTTGCTGCAAAGAATTCATGAGGGCTCAAGTTGGCAGACGAGATGAAAAAAACTATATCTAACTCTGAAGTTCTCTGTAGATAAGGATAGGGAAATGTAATCGTTGGCACCATCCTACTTCCCTCTCTCTAAAGCCATGGCTGAGTTTAAAAAATGTAGGCAGAGGGGAATAGGAGGTCTCAATGGAGCTGAGACTGAATACAGACACTTGCACCCTACTAGTCCTCTGAGCCTCAACTTCCTCATCTGTAAAGCTCAGAACAATAATATCACCTAGTAAAAATTAAAGATAATTTATCTAAAGATCTTGGCACATACTAGGCCCTCAATATATACTAGCCAATGCTATTAGAAATTAGAAATGAGTAATATACTATTTCAGTAGAAGAGAAAAAAAAGTTTAAAATGGTCACTTTTACATGGAACAGTCTGAGTGGTCCTTTGTTCTGGTCTTCAATAATGATGTTCAAAACGTGTTAGCACACCAATTTCGATGTTATTTCATGCAAAACTAACTTAACTGTTAAGTTATAACTAAAAAGAAACTGAAATTCATTAATATGTATGGAGTATTTCGTGTGAAAAAATAACATCTTTCCATGACCATGCTGACTGTACATTCAGCTCCCAACCACCAATTGTCATTTGATTAAAAATAATCCATCTCTAGCAGGTACTCTTCTAATTGAGGGACTTCTCATGAAAACTTCATTAAATTCCCGCTCTCTACAAAAATTTTTGAAATAATTGTCAATATTAGAAATGTCAGGATAATTAGTTAAATCACAATCTTAGGTTGTTATGTAGTGAGGACCAAATGTGTGTCAGTGCCTTTATGTCATTTTAGAACACTTGAGAATTTTGTCTGGATTTTTTTAGCCTTTTAAGCATTTTTTTTTTCTCTAATGGGATTCTGTCTTTAGATTCCTTCTTTTGGGGTGAGGAGAGCAGGGCTAGAGTCACTGTGTTTTAATAGAACTTCAGATTCGCTAATTTTGAAAAAAATTCTCGTTAAGATGATTGCCCTTGAGGAAAATCCTTCATACGTGAGTAACTAGCTTTATTTTTTCATTTACTCTGCTAGAGAGTAGAATTACCTGACAGCATTTTGAAGGAGGATAATGTGCTAGCTGTGAAGAAGTGTGGCTTCCAAACAGTGTGACATGTGCTTTCTGGAAAAGTCTGCATGATGACGGGTCAGAGAATTAAGTATGGGGGTTATTCCATGTGATTCGGATTCTTGGCTCTGTACTTTGAGTTATCTCTTAATATGACAAAATTCATACACCAGATTTAAAAATATCTAGCATAATTTTTGCATCCTTTAGGATGGGGATTGGGGGTGTCTGTGGGGTCCTATTCTTCACTTGAAAGTAGGTGAAATTAAATCACATGTGTCTTTCTCAAAGCCGGGGTCGTGGACATCTATTGTGCCAGGGTGTGGATTTACTCTGAGATGTAGAGAAATTATGGTGCATCTTGAAAATCATTCCCAATGGTTTTAGTGTTCATTAAGATGATGTGAATGAATGTTAGTGTTAGGTTATCAGAAAATTTGTGGGTACAACTGGTCAAATAATGCTCTTTGAGCAGCTGACAATAAAATAACATTATTTAAGCAGGATGACTGTATCACTATCACTGGATTGTGCAACTTGATGGGTTGAGAGAGTCAGAATAGATACTGCACTTTCAGAGACCATGTCATTTTCATGGTATTCGTTGAGTCCTTTAGAGTAATGCTACTTAGAACGTGCTCAGGGAGGCATTTGTAAGTGAAAGAAGAGGAATATCTAAAACTCTTGGTATAAGGAGAACTGAGGCCAGGTATACAGTAGATCTCAAGGATCTTGGGGAAAGTTGCACTCTTTTTGCAATTAGGAAGGTCTTCTACCAGGTGCTACTGAAAATTGATGCCTGATGTCCATGATTTTTATTGTAATGTCTGGAATATGAGGGGTTTGTTGGGTGTGACTCAGGGAGAGCCAGGGGAAGATGTGAGTCGGAGCTAGAAGCCAGGGGTCTGCAAAGGTGATAGGAATTCTATAAAAGGTGTCTGTATAAATCAGGCAAATCTGGCTAAAGGAAACTGCTGGAATGTGTGCAACTTGTTCCTTGTGTTCAAGAGAAAAAATGTGTCCAGATGTAAGGAGACCAATACGAGAACATAAGTGAGTCAAGTCATGCTAATGGTAATACTTCTGGTGATACGTGTCTGCTTTTAAGTTTCCAGAAGCCCTGACGCTGACTTCGGTCCTGGCAGCTTATCTCTTAAACTGTTTCTGAACCTTCATGCTTTTGCTCTCAGCCTGTAGCACTCCAGGAGACTGGGATGAACATGGCAGTGACCTTGTTGATGCCTATGATTCCAAAGTCTCTGCTTCTGAATGATCTGTCAAAGGACGAACACTTCTAAGAAATGTACTCCTTCTTGAAATTAAAGGGAGAGGGGGAGCTAATTTGAAGAATTGCTTCCTAGACTTTTATCTATTTCTGATTTTCACCCAGCATCTTTTTGAAAAGTTCCCTCACAAATGTCTGCAAAAAGAAAATTAGAACAGATGATGGAAACTGATGACTAGAGTCAGCTGTTCCCTAAAAGCAGCAATAATGTCAGAGTGGTAACTAGATAATCCATTCTGTTTTGGGCTTTGTCTATTTTTCTTGTATCTGAATTGTCACTTGGTTGTCTCTTATTTATACTTCAGTGAATGGTTCACAATGGGTGTATGTGTGTGTGGAGACATATGTGAAAAGTAGCTGTACTGTAATATTTATCATTAAAGAGCTGCCTTTGTTTCATTTTACAAGCATCACATTGATGATTTGAATAATAAAGCTGACTGGCTTACTCACTGAAGGTTACTTCCATAATGGAGCAAATTTATGTACCGAGGTTCTCGTTTTCTTTATTAGATAATTGGACAAAATACTGAGAAACTGCTACTAATTGAGCACTCATTCCAGCTTTTGTCTATATTGAGACTAGACAGGTTTTCTGATGTTTGCAAAAGAATTAAATATCCACCCCCTGCAACAGCTTGTCTCATCCCAATATGTTTTCATTAACTTTAACTGAGTCCCTGGGCTTAAATGTGGTTTATCCCAGAATTTTAACACTCACCTTTTATAAGAATCACATATTGGAGGATGTTTTCATTTTAGGAAAAAAGTGTGATCAAAGCCAGGTCATGTGTTTCCTTCTTTGAGGCAGCAGGGGCAAATGGGCAAGGTTCAGATCAAATGTTTTTGCTAGAATGACATTCAATAGGTAACAGTTGCCCTGAAGCAGGGCATGAAAGAGTTAGGGGGAAGAATAATAGGAACTGGAAAACCTTTGAAAATCCATATAATATTAGATATTTTGAGAATCAGCAGTTGAAAAAATTCATTTATAGGAAATGCACAGTAAAGCATAGGAATGCTATTTTAACAGAAGCCCTACTTCCCCTCCCACTGCTGCTATTCACATTTGGGTCCTAACGGTTGCTCTGTCTTTGTCTTTCAGAGTAGCTACCTTAAAGTACTCTTTGCCTACACACAATGCCTTATACTTCAAGTACATCTTTCACAGGACATCCAGGTTAATTTTCTTGAGGCACATCTGATCTTGTTACTGTTATGTTAAAAAAACAAGCAAAACAATTCCCGAAATTTAAAATAATAAAGCTCTAACTCGTAGCATAACATTATTTAACCCTGACCTACTTTGAAGACTTATTTTCTAATACTCCTCATGCATTCAGGTTTCCCACAAACTGGATTAACTACCTGTTCTTCTCAAACAAACCCCTATGTGAGCTCACCTTGGCAAATATGCTCATTCTCTTCCTGCAATCTGTAGTCCTCTCCTCTTTGCATTTCTACCAGTTGAAATTCTACCTATCCTTCAAGGTGTGCATACTCTGACATACAACCTCCAAGATGGCCCCAGTGATCTTGCCTTTTAATATTCATGCCTGTGTGATTCCCTCCCCTTGAATGTGGGCTGGACCTAGTGACTCATTTCTAATAAATATAGTATGGCAAATGGATGTCACTCCTGAGATTAGATTACACAAACACCGTGATTTAGTTCTTCCTCATTCTGCACTTTTGTTCATTTACTCCGAGGGTAGCCGTCATCTTGAGAGCCATCCAGTGGAAAGGCCCAGATGGCAAGGATCTGAGGGAGGCCTTCAGCTAATGACCAATGAGAACTTGAGGCCCCCAATCCAATAGCTAGAGAGGAACTGAATCCTGCCAGCCACCATGTGAGTGAGTTAGAGGCAGATCCCCATTAGAGCCTCCAGAAGAAACTGCATCCCAAATGACACTTCGATGACAAGCTTGTGAGAGATCTTGAGGCATGGGCATCCAGCTAAGCTGCACCAGGATGCGTGACAGAAACTGTTAAGATGACGAATGTTGTGTAAGCCATGAAATTCAGGGGGTTATTTGATATATAGTAATAGATAACTAATACAGATTTTGGTACCAGCAGTTGGGTTTAAACTCCTGTAACCTTCTATAATTCTTCCCATAAGCACTACTATCTCTATTTATATGTTCCTAGAATGCATTGTGTGTACTGGTATTTCAGCACATTTCAAATTCTTTCTTCTTTTGTTTTCACACATATATGGATTTTCTCCTGCATAAAACCATAAAGTTGCTTGAGGTCAGGGTCTATGACATATTCATCTTTGAACTCCTTTCCCCCAGGGTTCTGGCAACAGATTTTATGTAGTAAGTGCTCAATAAATATTGTTGAATTGAATCGAGTGAATATACTTATTTATGCTTTAATGCCAAGGTTAGTAGAAAAGGACAATTGACCAATTCATGTCTAAAGATTTTACAGCTCCTGAGTTTTGTCAAGAATTAGTGGGTATGAACTCTAGTGGTTTATTTAGGGACATTTTCCCAAATATTCATTTCATTGAATTACAAGAAAAACATGATTTTGATGAACTTCCTACAAATTTCATTACTATTTTTCTGGGTTAAAATATAAAGAGTCAGATTATGTTATATGACAGCCTCTACTGGACTATCAGGATTGTGAGGATGTTTTAGACAAAAATGGTAGCCACCTGGATAACTTCATAGCATCAGTTTCTCTTTAGGAGTTCTGTATTCTTTACAAAGTAGTTCATTGTAGACATTGGTTTGCTACCCTATGTACTGATTGAGAACTCAGGAATTACTTTTGAGATTTGGTACTGACATACAGTAGAAACAACGTTGGTTTTGGAGCAAGCCAGTTCTGGTTTGAAGTTTAGCTGAACAACTTATTTGCTGTTTGACCTTGGGAAAGTTACTTAGTATCTCTGAGTGTTTCACATATGTTGATACTGATAGCACAATATACTACAAGCCATGACTTTTGGGGAATAATTGAGACTATATATATATATATATATATAGAGAGAGAGAGAGAGAGAGAGAGAGAGAGAGGGAGAGAGAGAGAGAGAGAGAGAGAGAGGGAGAGAGAGAGAGAGAGAGGGTCTGTATTGAGATACTAAAATATGTATAAAATAATTGAGACTATGAATAGAGAGACTATAAATATCTCTGAAGAATTTACTACAGTATACGACAACTAGAAACTATCAAGTAAATAGTAGCTGAATACCAGACAATCTAGACTATCTTGTTCACAATATCGAATCATTCCTTTCGCTTCTGCTTTATATTCTCATAGAGTCTATGGCTCTACTTCCCTTTGTTTATGCTGACCCTTAGACTGAGGAATATCTCCCTCATCCCATCTGTGATTTTACTGACTTACAATTGCTATGTGTGTATTTAATCCTTCCC
Organism: Tursiops truncatus; assembly: GCF_011762595.2. Lineage (NCBI taxonomy): Eukaryota > Metazoa > Chordata > Mammalia > Artiodactyla > Delphinidae > Tursiops > Tursiops truncatus. Next base: position 84,853,190 of record NC_047040.1, on the reverse strand, counting down.
TTCATTTGGTCATCCATTCAACAAGTAAAACTGGGACCACATCAGAAATAGGAGACTCAATATTATGACTTCTTTGAATTCTTGGTGCATTTGATTATTTGAAGTAATCACTTGATATGTGCCATCTGCTAACCTATACAGTTAGATATCACTTAATGTGGAGGAAGATTTGCTGTAAGCAGTCACTTTGTAGTTATTCAACCTTGATTCAGTTTCCTACTGTTTCTCTTGCCAGTTGTGTGAACTTGGGTGAATCACTTAATTTGATTATCAGTTTCCTCCACTGTAAAATGGGTGGGATAATGGCACCTCATAGGGCTGCTGAATTGATTAAATATCACATTTACTATAACATCCTGGGCACATTGTCCAGCATAGAGTGTTCATCAAAATTTAGTTATCATACAAGTGTACCATGCACATATCTTGGTTCGCAAGTTTCACGTATTCAAAATAATGCAAATGTGCATTATAAACTGCAAAACTCCTTACAAGTGTGGGTGGTAATTTTTAATAGTATCTAGAATTGGGACTATTTCTAACACCTCATTAAATTCACAGGACTAGGGGAAAGGCCGTGTAATCAATAGGTGGTCAATAAAGGTTTCCTGTTGCATATGATAATGTGTTGATAAGACACCAGGCAGACCTCATTTAGCTCTGAACAAGCTGAGTCCTTAAGGTACGGGTCAGCCAGTACAGTGCTCAATCACCCTCTCGGCCAGTGAGCACTAGCATCTCATAGTGTTTACTTTCCTTTGTTTATTCTTTCATGGCCTCTTATATGTCAATAACATCCTACTCTGCCACCAAAGATCTTTTGATTCCCAGCAGAGAGTTTGATTCTTTTCCAAAGGACAGACAAACACAGGGTTATTTTCATGGTTTGAACATACGCTGGATATTATAACAGGATGCAGGGGCTAGGCTCAGATGGATGGGAGGATCATGCCCTGAGCCTATTCACCTCTCCTTAGAGGAACTGTTGAGTGTGCTGGGAGACTAAAGACATTGTTCTGTGAATTCTTGTTGCATGTCGATTTTAGAGGTTTCAGTCATGGAGATGCACAGCTCAGACCTTCAACAGGGCCTACTGCCTGGAGCAGAGTTGAGTGGAAGTCCTAGCTGTCCCCTCCATGAGAACATTGAGGCCATGCTTCGCTGGCTGCTCCCACAAATAGCTGGCATGGCCAGTGTTGGCTTGTTTCCTGAGACTCAGGACTTCTCCCTTTTGACCTGGCTGAAACTTTCTCAGAACTGTTCTGTGATCTGAGGGCCTTACTACACAATTCTTCCTTTCCTCTCTTTCACAGGTATCAGACCAGACTTATGATCTGAAATCTCTTCCCATCTACTCCTGTTTCCTTCCCTTTTATTCACAAGAAAAGTTTAACCCACTCCCCCTTTCAAATTTTGCATATCAAATACTGCCTTGGCTTCCTAGGAGTACTGACACAGTTGGTAATATGTTACCATATTGGAAATACAGCTCTATTCAGTATGAAAGCCATACTGGCCCAATATGAAGCTCTTCTATCCTGTGTGCTCATGTCTCACAATCTGTGCCCTTGCACTGAACAGAATATGCCTGTAGTGTCTGTTACGAAAGAACTTGTACATTTAATAGGACTCAGATTTAAAATTTGTATCTTTGTAGATGCATATTTATTTAATATGACTACATGTTTTTACACATTAACCAATCAATTAGCAAGTAATCTCCTCGAAGGCAGGAGTAACCAATTTTTGTAACCAATTTATATTGTAACCAATTTATATCAATTTGTGCTTTCACCTCTGACATTAAATACTTTTGATACATGACTAGAACTATGTACAAAATGAATAATTCCATAATGGATCCAAGAATGATCTGTGAGTATTCTGACCAAGGTTCAAATCCCAGCTCTGCTGCTTCCTGTTTGTGTAATCTTGGTCATGCTACTTTTGCCCTCTTTGAGCCTCAGTTTTCTCATCTGTAAAGTGAGTTTTGTGAGGATGAAATGAGAAAGTATAATGAACATACAGTCTTTGGTACAGTTAGCCATCTACATATGGTATTAAGAGTTAATAAACTTCAGAGAAAATTAATGTTAAATATTGTTGTACACTGCAAGTTTCCCAATAAGCATATTTAAAGCAACATGTACTTTAACATATACAAATGAATTTACACAACTTTTCAGGATCAAAACTTTGAAGAAAATTAAGTTAACCTTTATACTGGATTCTGCCTCTTGGTGCTTACTTAATATTTGTTATCCTGCCAAAATATTATTTATTAATATAATTTTATTTAATTAAGAATTATAAAATTATAGTTTTATTTAATTAAGGATTATAAAATTATAATATAATATAATTAAAAAGAAGTAGAGTGGTCTTTAATTATTTCAAAATGCAAACAGGATATAAGAAAGCTGATTTCCTGTCCTGCCCCTAGGTTCTTCAGAACCAGTTTTTTTCTTTTTTTTTATATTCCATATATACCTGTTAGCATACAGTATTTTTCTCTTTCTGACATACTTCACTCTGTATGACAGGAATAAATACACAGATGTAGAGAATAGACTTGAGGACACGGGGAGAGGGGGAAGGGGAAGCTGGGATGAAGTGAGAGAGTAGCGTTGACATATATATACTACCAAATGTAAAATAGATAGCTAGTGGGAAGCAGCCGCATAGCACAGGGAGATCAGCTTGGTGCTTTGTGACCACCTAGAGGGGTGGGATAGGGAGGGTGAGAGAGACGCAAGAGGGAGAGGGTATGGGGATATATGTATACATATAGCTGATTCACTTTGTTATACAGCAGAAACTAACACAACATTGTAAAGCAGTTATACTCCAATAAAGATGTTAAAAAAATAAATATACTGACCCAAGTGAAGAAATTTACTCCATAAAAATGAAAGCACCAAAATATTTTTAAAAAAGCTGATTTCTCACGAGTTTCTACTCTACAAACACGCATCTTCATATAGTCTTGCTTATCTTATAGTTTTTGTAGGCTTAGAGTATTCCAAGTGAAGAGCTTGCAGTAATTTGCCCAAGGCCTGTTCTGGTGACTGTTATGAAATGAGAGGCAACGATTTTCCTTAGCTTACCTATCCCCCATATCTTATCTTCTCAAGGCTGGGCTCCTATGTCTGCCAAGGTTACAACTGGCTGATCAGAATGAGTTGCCATGTTGATATGTTAAGGGATAAGATTGAGGACAGTTCTCAAGGCCTTTCTTCTCTTTCAGGGTAAAGTACAGTTTAACAGTGACCTCCAGAAGACGAGGGCCTTGGTTTTGTTTTCTAACCTAAATATACTAAGTCTCGAAAATTTTTTCACTGTGTACGAGCAAACCACTGGGGAATGTATTTTGGGTGTGTGACTACTTTTGTTAGCCCTGAATCATAGCACAGGCAGCCACATCTACTAATCACATCAGGGTGAGCCTGTGGGTTTCACTCTGATGATATCGGAGCGTTTAATATTGCTTGGAAACCCATCCTAATTCCTACAGAAACTAGAGTTTTTGATAACTGGATCAAAAGACATGTGTGATTTCTGCAAAATGTCTAGTCCTCTATTCTGTAGTAGTGAAAACATGTTCTTCCTAAGTATCTATAATCTTTTACTTCTTATGGTATATAAGCCTGAATTATCAAAGAATTAATTAAGATGTCCATGAGTGATAAGCTGCAGTAAGGAAGATTCTGATTGAGGGGGTAAACTTCTTGACAGTTGAGAAAAACACTGAACCAAGAGAAGACGTTTTGGTGTGTTCTCTGTGTGGACACAGGATGAACCTTTAAACCATAGCAAATAGAAGTGATAACTTTCTGTGTTCACACATAGTTTTTTAACAGTGACCACGGACAAAGTTCTTCCTGTTAGCTAACCCAAATATTTTATGCTGCAGTTCAGGAGTATTTTTCTTGCTTCCATATTTTTTAAGTACCTTTTGATTTACAGCAGAAAGAATTTTCACATAGTCTTTCGCCATCTGCCTTTAATTTGCTACTAGAATACCTCTGCCTTCCACTGATCTACTTCCTCTTTACTCTGCCTCACCTCGTAACCCTAAATTCAATTCTAGCTTTGCTCTCTGACTAGCATACAGGAGTGTTCATATGAATATACTTGATAACTCTAACCATTATGTGCAAACAGCCATCAAACCCTGATGACGTTAGCTTCTGAACTTGCACAATTCTATTTGTATTTCTCCATCAGCAGAATCACCAGCTTAGAACACACTTTTATCACTCTTATCCAGAACAGTGGGGTCTCTGAATTTCTGTTTTCCTGCCCCCCCACTGATAAACACTTTTGAGCCTTTGCCTCCAGCTTATTTCTTTTAAGAATGAACTGTTGTATTAATACGTACGTTACAAAACGCATGCCAGAAGTTGACAATTTTTGAAGGAGAAAATAAAAATAATTAGATATATATTTCAATCCCTTTTCTCTCCAAATAAGTTGTCTTGTATTCTCCTTGAGAGAAATACATCCCATGCACTCCTTTTTGGAGACTATTGTCCTCAGATATGGCAGGAGTATTTTAACTTGTGCCCTTCCCTTTTAATTTGTTCCCTTAAATTCATCTTTACTTAGCTGTCAAGGTGATTCATATGAAATGTGTACTTGGCCCTGTCACTCTGCATGAAGTCTAAACCCTCTTGAATGATGCTTTTTACATCCCTTTCCCTGGCTGCCTTCCTATCTTAATCTTTCACTCTTCTTTACTGAAGACTTCCCATTTTAGTAACTTGAAATTGCTTGTACTTTAGGTGTATACATCCTACTTTACATCACTCAGTGCCTTTGTTCATTCTGTTCCTTTTGCCTAGAATAAGACTCCTATTCTTGACTCGTCATTCAGACTCATTCTTTAAAATTCATCCCAAACACATCTGTTTCTAAGAATCCTTCTCAGGGTTATTTTAACCACTACACATTAGAGGCATAGGCAAATGTCCTATTGGGTTGACAAAGGCCTACTCTAAATGTTAGCAACCAGAGGGAGAACAGAAAAAAAGCTGCAAAATTGAAATGAATAAATGTTTAATTAAATACTTAAGAACATAATATGTCATTATATCAGCCAATCAACTGCTACTGCAACCCCACTATATATTTTATAGTGTATAAAAATTACATTCATTGTGATGTATGGCAGCATTTTAATAGGTTTGCTATGACATGGACTGGGACTGCAAAAACTAGTAGTGCGTTGAGACTAGTAATATAATAAAATGTCCTTGCCCTTTTTCTGTTAGCATATGGTATGAGCAAACCTCTCTTAGATCACTTAGACTTTATATTGAAATGTTCTCATATGTCTGTCTCATTTTTTCCAGGATATGGTAATCATCATTTTAGCGTAAAAAGACCATATATCAGGATTTTTTTTTGCTCCTTAGTATTTTATAAAACAAAATGGTGGGCTTCCCTGGTGGCGCAGTGGTTGAGAGTCCGCCTGCCGAGGCAGGGGACACGGGTTTGTGCCCCGGTCCGGGAAGATCCCACATGCCGCGGAGCCACTGGGCCCGTGAGCCATGGCCGCTGAGCCTGCGCATCCGGAGCCTGTGCTCTGCAACGGGAGAGGCCACAGCAGTGAGAGGCCCGCGTACCGCAAAAAAAAAAAAACAAAAAAAACTGAGCGTTCAAAATTTTAAATAAGAAAATAAAATTAAATATTTCATTCATCTCAAGTATAAACATTTATAAACATATTATAAAGCACTAAGTAAAATTCGAATTTATAAAACTATACATACATTTTTATTCCAATATAGAAAATTAAAGTGATAGCTAAAAGATTATTTAAAATAACAAAATATACAAAAGAAGACATATGTATTAAATTAAATTGTGAAAAAAATTTGATCTTTTAAAAATAATCAGTCTTATAGGATAAGGCATTTCAATGCTTGCGTTGAACATGTGTTCATAAAAACGTTTTTTCAGTGGGTGAATTATTTCTAGATCTACACCACTTGGAGAAATATCAAGGAGATAAATATAAAGCCAAATATATTCCTTTAATTACTTCATCTATAAATACAATCATTTTTGTTTGATAATTTTGGAAGAGCACTGTAGGGAATTCCCTGTCAGTCCAGTAGTTAGGTCTTGGTGCTTTTACTGCCATGGCTGGGGTTCAATCCCTGCCTGGTCAGGGAACTAAGGTCCCACAAGCTGCACAGCACAGCCAAAAAAAAAAAAAAGGAAAAGAAAAGAAAAAAGAACATTGTAAACTTTTCTGCACCTTCATCCAACCCTTTCATTAATAGCCATATGTAGCTTTGTTTCAAAGAAAGCATTTCTAGTGCGTCTTTACTTCCTTTGTTTTCATTGCATGTAGGTGGAAAATTCAATGCAGGGTTACTTTATCAATATCAATACTGGCATGTTTGAGTTCCATTTGCTCAGACATTCTTCGTGCCAGAGTAAGAATTATTTTTGCAGTAGCAACTTTGCTTTGTCAACTCTTATTTTTTAAGTCCTATAGAGTGCTATAGAGTGTAATGAAATTTTAGAATAATAATTTTAAGTGAGAGTGCCTTTATAGCATTTGTGATTTTAATGCTGTATATACCTCCTGGGTAGAGAGGATGTTCATTCAGCAAGTGATTTCATCATAAACTGATAAATTTTCATTGATGCTGATCTCGAGAGTTTCTTATATTTGTTCATATATTTACCTTTACCAAAGAACTTGATGTTTTCAAATGGATTTGAATGACTATCTAGCATCCTTTCATTCCAATTTGAATGACTCCCTTTAGTATTTCCTGCAGGGCAATTCTAGTAGTAATGAATTCACTCAGCTTTTGTTTATCTGGCACTGTCTTAATTTCTCCATCATTTTTTCAAGGAAAGTTTTGCTATATATAGAATTCTTGGTTGGCATTGTTTTTCTTTCAGTATTTTAAATATGTCATCTCACAGCCTCTGGCCTGCAAATTTTCTGCTAAGAAATCTGACAATTTTATTGAGGATCGCTTGTACATGATGAGTCACCTTCTTTCTGCTTTCAGAATTATTTCTTTGTCTGTTGAAAGTTTGTTTAGACTGTCTTCATGTGGTCTTTATGAATTTATCTTACTTGAAGTTTATTAAGCTTCTTATATTTGTAAATATATCCATGTATTTTGTCAAATTTGGGAAATTTGGGCCAGTTACTTCTTTAAATAAGTTCACTGCATGTTTTTCCTCTCTATTCTCCTTCTAGGACTCCTATAATGTGTATACTGGTCTGTTTGACAGGTCCCATAAGTCCTTTAGACTCTGTTCACTTTTATTCTTTTTTCTCCTCAGATTCAATAATTTCAAATGACTCGTCTTCATGTTCACTGCTTTTTTCTTCTGCTTGATGGACTTAATATTGAACTCCTCCTGTGTATCTTTCAATTCAGTTATTACAGGCATACTATAAGATATGGGTTTGGTTTCAGACCACAGCACTAAAGTGAATATTGCAATAAAGTAAGTCACACAATTTTTTTGGTTTCCCAGTGCATATAAAATTTATGCTTATGCTATACTGTAGTCTATTAAGTGTGCAATAGCATTATGTCTAAAAGGACAGTGTAATACCTTAATTAGAAAATACTTCATTACTAAAAACTACTAACCATAATCTGAGCCTTCAGCAAGTCATAATCTTTTTGCTGGTGCAGGGTCTTGCCTTTATATTAATGACTGCTGGCTGATCAGGGTGGTGGTTGCTGAAGGTTGAGGTGGCTGTGACAATTTCTTAAAATAAGACAACAATGAAGCTTGCAGAATAGATTGACTTTTCCTTTTACAAATGATTATTCTGTAGTATGCAATGCTGTTTGATAGCATTTTATCTACGGTAGAATGTCTAAAAATTAGCGTCAATACTCTCAAACTCTGTCTCTGATTTATCAACTAAGTTAATGTAATAGTCTAAATCTTTTGTTGTTATTTCAGCAATCTTAACAGCATCTTTACAAGGAGTAGATTCTATCTCAATAAACCACTTTCTTTGCTCATTCATAAGAAGCAACTCTTCATTCATCCAAGATTTACCATGAGATTGCAGCAATTCAGTCATATCTTCAGGCTCCACTTCTAATTCTGTGAAAATTATCAAAATGCGACACAGAGACAAAAAGTGAGCAAATGCTGCTGGAAAAAAAATGGCACTTACAGACTTGCTTAATGCAGGATTGCCACAAACCTTCAATCTGTAAAAATGCAGTATCTTCTAAGTGCAATATTGTGGAGCACAATAAAATGAAGTATGCTTGTATATTTTTCAGAATCAGAATTTTTGCTTCCTTTGCTCTTAATCTCTTACCCTCAAGTGTCAGTGGGTCGGTAGTCCCCTTATGGTTTTCACAAGTCATGCCAGTTGCTTCCTGCAGATTTTTCTAGCCTTAGATCTGTGCCACTTCTGTCCTTCTGTGCTCCAAATTGGGCAAAACATAGACCAGTCCCTCAGGCAGCTTGGAGATAAGTTAGAAAGTTGCAAGTTTGGCCTACTCTTTTCTTTCCAGGTCACTGAATGGGACTGGAGACTGACTAGACTGCTGCTTCCCCCAAACTGGGTGGGGCAAGGGTGAGTTAAAAGACCATGAATTTCCTCCCATTTTGTATATGGCCTTTTCTTGACTGGGCATTAGCTTGGTTGCTGTACAACTTTGATTTCCAGAGTGTCTATAAAATTATTTTAGTCAGGTTCAAGTTTTTTATTTAGTGTTTTCATAAGAGAATGAGGGCCTGGACCTTCATGGTCCACCATCTTGCTGATGTCACCAATTTTAGAATTTTTAAAATACCATAATGGAAATTTCATTTGGAATAACCCTGGTCTGAATTATTTGGCGTTGACTAGTATAGTTGCTTCCTTGGACTCCAGTTTTCTCCTCTGTGGCTGATTTTTTTACATGGCCTTTGTTGTAGTTGGTCCAGTGGGGCTTCAGTATCTTCCTGCCATGTTTGATTCCTCTAAAAGAAACTTTCAGAACCGTTAACTCTGGGCAGGAGCTCTCCTCTGGCCAGAGACTATTTTGAAGAATTTTTGTTTATCTTTCTGCGTACTGAAAAATAAAGAACCTGTTTAGGCAGAGACAACCACCTGCTTCAGAGGATTCTTCTCATCAGTTTGCTTTTTTGTGTGGGGAGGTATGGTCAAGTGGAGATAGGATGGGGTAGATGGGGGAGCTGCAAGAACAGATTAGGTAAAGGGCCTAAGTGGACTTTAGGTGAAGGTTTCAGGGATGGGGTTTGGGAAAGTCAGAGAAAGGGGAATAGTGAGCAATGTTATTGACTTATGTCCAAAATAATGTTATCTTCTCCATTACCCCCTCACATTCTTAATATTACAAACTAACGTGATCTACCAAAAATATTGTATGACAATCTGATTCATCTTTATATTCCCAGTATCGAATAGGCTATATCAAGCACTTAATTGGTGTTCAACATATGTTGAACTGAAATGGCAATTATCTAGTTTTAAAAATGGTTCAGAATGGTTCTTTATTATATGCCTTTCCCACAAGAAAGTTTTTTATTCCCAAATAGTGTTACATGAGCCAGCCTGTCCATAAAAATACAGCAAATACCTAAGGTTAAAATGCATATAAGATATTTTAAAATGCATGTTACTCTCATCTCTGTGAAGTATGAAGGAGATTATGGGGATGAGAAACACTTTTTTCTTTGACATAAAAATTTCTAATTCTTCTCTTTATTTTCTCTCTTAACAAACCAGTCAATCAGTTAAGGAGTTATATTGAGGATGTGTTTGCACAGGATTTTACAAGGTGCTATCAGACATATTAAAAATGTTATAACTCTGGTCCTAGGAGAACAATACATTATGCCTACTCTCATCTCATTAGGCAATGCATTTATTTTTTCTAAATGGGACTCTATTGTCTTAAACTTATTTTAGCTTTTGGTGAGTGAAATATGGAAGAAGGTGGAAGAATAACCAAATTTAATTTTCTTTTGAATGGTAGCCTTCTGTACAGAAATGAGCCTTGCACTTGACAGCAGAAGATCTAAGTTCTAGTCTTAGGTCTTCTACTCTCCACTGATGTGGCATTATTCAAGGAAATTTGACTCCTCATTTCCTCATCTATTAAATAAGGATAACCACAGTTCCCTTATATACCTAACAGAATTTTTAGGGGGTCCAAATGAGAGGATGTGTGAGAAGGTACTATAAAATGTGAATTCTTGCACTGGTCTTTCCTTTGACCCTCCCTTTTGTTCTACTCTCTCTGTTGGAAGAAACAGACACTCAATAGACTGGGGGGGCAGAAACTGGCAGGAGTGAATGCCCAAGGTTGTAGCCCATGGAGGGCATGGGTTGCCAACAAATTTTTATGCATTGGAAACAGGAATGTTTGGAGAGCTTGTGTGTGTGTGTGTGTGTGTGTGTGTGTGATATTATGTCATATCCTTACTCTGCTCATAATCGTCCAAGGGTTTTTCAACCTACTCAGCATAAAATCCAGTGTCCTGCCTGTGGCCTTCAAGATCCTTTCTTGTGCTTCAAACTTATTTTCCGCTCACTCCTCTCCATTCCTATGTCTTTGTTGTTTCACAAACATTCCAAGCCCATTCCTGCTCAGGGGCTCTGTATTTCTACTCCTCTTTCTGTAAGGCTCTCAATCCTGAGAGTTGCATGACTTAGACTCTCTTTTTATCCAGGTTTCTACTCAAAGATAACCTTTTCCAAGAGACCTTCCCTGATCATCTGTCTAAAATAGTATCCCCTGTCTCAAGTCCCATTACCCTACTTTATTTTTTTTATAGTACTTAATGCTACCTCTCTTTGTTTTATATATACACTTTTTATTACTTGTATCGCCTACTAGAATGTAAACTCCAGGACGGCAGGGACTTGCCTCTTAGTTTTCCAGATCTATATTCAGTGCCCAGCACATTGTAGATGCTCAATGAATAATTATTGAATGAATAAATGACTGGCTGAATTAATGAACAAGTAGGAGTGTATATCCCTTGAACGCTACATAAGATTTGTAGCCAAGTCTATATTTTTAGAAATGTTAACTCTTGTAAAATAAACACCTGATCACAGTTAATAGCAGTTAGCTTTTCCCACTTTTTATAACAGTCCACTCTTTTGCTCTTACCTCAAAAGCCTGGTTGAATTCTTTTAAGCCATTGCTCTGAAGGCATTTGTATATTTTTCTAAAGCCATTTAAGGGGTTAGAAATAACCATGCATGAAGCACTTTTAGCATAGCCTTTACAAAGTTAGCTTTTGCAATTTAGAATTCTTGTTAGATAACTCAATGTAGAAAAATGTATTCATTTATATCAGATTGTTTCTATCACAGATGATTTTTGAAGATACTTTTCAAGTAAGTTAAAATATGAGGTTATAGCAAAGTGACAAGACACAGATCTCTGAAAAACAGAAATCCAAACTGGGCTCATATGGAACTCAGTGGGCAGTTTGGCTGGCAACATCATCTTGTAGGCAGTTAGAGGCAACTCTATATGAGGCAGTGGTTTGGTTGCTGGCAGAGCTGCCGAGGTTGAGGAAAACAAAACTAATTGTAATTAGTGAGATTCCAAATTTTGGTGGCCTAAACACTTATGAGAGTAACTGCCCTAAAAGCAGAGGAAAAATTAGAGAAAATGAGAAATTACAGAGACCTTAGCACAGTTGTGTTGGCTCTGACTTGGCTACTACAGTACTGAGTTTTGTATTACTGCAGTAACTTTTAAGCTATAGGATATGGTAAAGTGTGCTGAGATACAAGGGCAAGGATCAAAGGAGAGAAGTCTATAATTCTCTGTTAGGTAGACACTGAATGTTCATAAAATATGTAGTTAAACAGATGCAACTGTGTTTATTCCTTAGTTAAATGTAAAACTATAGCGATGGCATCTGGAGATTTTACAAAGGGAGGAAGTCACCTTCAAAACTTATTTTAAAAGTTTATAGAATGAAAGGAGAGATATCATGAAAATATATTTCTTTTGTAGTCTGGGTTACTATCTTCTTAAATTTGAGAAGAACAGTTTAATCCCAGGTTTGGCTAGGAAAATATTTACCCTAATTTTCTTTGTTTGATTCCTTCTTTTAACAAAGATAAACAACTTTGAAAGAAACATTAACCTGATATGCTAGGAAGTTACTTTCTGAGCTCTGATATAACAGTGGAGAGCATTGCTGTGAGCCAGTCAGGTGCTGCCTGTGGAGATGTTTTTGTTTGCAGCATTTCACACATACTTATTCAGTAAAGTTTTTGTTTTACTGACATTGGAAAATAGCGTACTGCATTATGCTGTGATTTTGAAGTGATAGTGTCAGTAGGACTAGGGTAGAAGATTTGAAGTGGATTGAGGCTGAAAAATAAAGCTTTGTTTTTGCTTATTCAGAAAGGAAAGTTAAATTTAAGATTTTTTTACACTTCTCCAACAACTGGAAAAACAAAAACAACCAAAACAACAAGAGAACCACAGCAAAACCAAACTTGTGTCTTTCTTGCACTATTTTTAGTGAGAATGTCATTCCAAGTATATTTCTATATTTCTTGAGGAAATAAGAAAATTGTCACAACTTCTTACGCCACAACTTATGACAGGCAATACATATTTAATACTCAATAAATAATATAGCTCAGTGTAGTTACAACTTGACATTCTGAAAAATGTAGTATCTATTGAAACAGGATAAAGTGATACCTACCACCAAAAACAGTATCTGTTAACAAGGTTATTGTGATAAATCCAAATCACAAAAAAATTTGTTATTCACAGATGAATTTTGTACTTAAAGCTTAGACTTTGAAAGGGTAGGGCAACAGGCATGATAATAAACCTACTACAGTACAAACTAGCTCTAATTCTGCCCCTGGTGTTCTGATTTGGTGTGCCAGGGAACATCTGTGGGGCTTCATCTTCTTCATCTAATAGAATGAGGGGATTAACTGCAAAATTTCTAATGTCTTTCTGTTCTAACACTCTGTGAATCACATTGTTTCAGAAAATAGGTACAGTAAGTCCCTGACGTACAAATGAGTTCTGTTCTGAGAGTGCGTTCATAAGTCCAATTTGTTCATAAGTCCAACAAAGTTAGCCTAGGTACCCAAGTAACACAATCGGCTATATATACTGTACTGTAATAGGTTTATAATATTTTTCACACAAATAATACATTAAAAAAACACAAAAAATAAAACATTTTTAGTCTTATAGTACAATACCTTGAAAAGCACAGTACCATACAGTACAACAGCTGGCATACAGGGGCTGGCATAGAGTGAACAGGCAAGAAGAGTTACTGACTGGAGGAGGGAGAGGAGGTGGGAGATGGTAGAGCTGAAGGGTCATCAGCAACAGGCGATGGAGGGAAAGCTGCAATTTCACTCACTCCTGACGTGGATGGCACAGGTTCTGGTTCCTTGCTGGATGTATCTACCCTTTTGAAAAAATGATCCAGTGATTTCTGGGTAGTACCTCTTTTATTCTCATTGTAGATGACACGGTAGCACTGGATTGCATTCTGAATGGCTGCTGCAACCTTCGTGTACCGTTCTAGGTTTGGGGCCTGTGCCTCAAAAACTAACAGCGCCTCCTCAAATAAAGAAAATCCCCTTGCCATTTCCTGTGTCATGCATCTCTTTGGTTCTTCAGTTACTTCTTCTTCCTCTTGTCTCTCTTCATCCTTTCTCTGGGCCTCCAATACCACCAGGTCTTCATTAGTAAGCTCCTCGTGTTGCACAGCAAGGAGTTCAATGAAGTCGTCCTCTTGCAGATCTAGCTCCACCTTCTTGCTGAGGGTCACTAAGTTGCTGAAGATCTCTTTGGACTCCTCATCCACATCCTCAAATCCATGGAAATCGTGAACAACCTGCAGGAAAAGGTTCTTCCAAACCCCATTCATGGTGACGGCCGTATCGTCATGCCGAGCAGAGTCAATGTTTTTATGGCCTTGTAGATGTTATAGTCCTTCCCAAATTGTCACAGTGTTGTTCCTGATTCGTCACTCACCTTGACTGTCTGATGAAAAGTGTGATGTAAATAATATTTCTTGAAAATCACTATAACTCCCTGGTCCATAGGTTGGATGAGTAATGTATTTGGTGGCAGATGCACTATTTTGACATTGGGATGAAAGTCGTCCATGCATGGGGGGTGGCCCGGAGCATTGTCGAGCAGCAGAAGAATGTTGAATGGGACATCCTTCTCCAAGCAATATTTCTCTACCTCTGGGATAAAGTGGTGGAAAGACCAGTCCTGGAAAATGGCCTGTGTAACCCAGGTTTGGGGTTACTCTTCCACACAACAGGAAGAGAGCCCTTGGCTATGTTTTTAAGGGCCCTTGGGTTCTCCAAATGATAAACTAAGAGAGGTTTCAGCTTCATATCGCCGGAAACATTGCCATCAAACAGCAGAGTTAGCCTATCCTTTGTTGCTTCATAGCCTGCATCAACTTTTCCTCCTTACTGATGTAACTTTGGTCTGGCATCCTCTTCCAGTACTGTCCTGTCTCATCCACATTAAAAACCTATTCAGGTAAATGTGCGCTTTCATCAATAATTTCTTGAAGTGTTTCAGGAAATTCCTGGGCAGCTACCGTATCTGCGTTTGCTACCTCGCCACTTATTTTACATTGTGAATGTTAGCTCTCGCCTTGAACTGATGAAACCAGCCATGGCTGGCATTAAAAGATGCGCCCACTGATTCTTTGCTGTGATTCTTCTTCAAGTTTTCATAAAGTCTTTTAGTATTCTCTTGAATCAGCCTTAAGCTGAGCGGGACTCGACTCTGATGCTGATCTTGCGTCCACACATTGAGAAGTTTCTCCATCTCCTCTATCACTTTTCCACGCTTCTTCAATATTATTGTTGACATCATTGGCACAGCAGACTTCACATGTTCCATGATCTTGTCCTTTTTCTTTAGAATTGTGTCTATGATTGAACTATTCATATTATAAGAATGAGCGACGCCTACCATCTTTTTGCCTTTCTCCACTCTCTCAATTATTTTCACTTTTGTTTCCATCGTTATCGCTTGGCGCTTCTTAGCAGTACCAGCTACATCGCCACTGCCTTTACGCTTGCTTCCAGACATCCTGGGCTTGAAATAAAGATACTGTACTATTGTACTCTATACAGTACTGTATAGTAAAGTACACAAAAGCACAACCACTTTTAGAGGATGCACGCACCTGATAATGTAAGCCAGACAAGTGAATTAACTTAGGTAACTAACACACGTTCGCATCTTTGAAATTTCGCAACTTAAAGGTTTGTATGTAGGGGACTTACTGTAATTCAAACCCCATGGCAGATCTTTTAATAATATGTCAATAGAATTTTGTTCTTCATGTTTGTGTGTGTGTGTGGGTGTGTGTGTGCATGCGTGCGCGCTCATGCGTGTGCAAACAGCTTGTAGCCTGAAAGTTATTATTCAGTAAATTTAGAGTTAAGATAGTATTGACTTTTGCACTCATGGAAGGGTGGATGAATGTAGTTCTTCTAACAATGCTCCCACAGTTCTGTTTTTTCTTCTATCATAGCACTCATGTTATTTGGTAGTTATTTTATATGTCCTTGTCTTCTATTAAATTTGGCTGATTCCATCCATTCATGACATGATACAATTTCTCCTGTTAAAAAACAAAATTCAACCAAGTAAATTTAAAGATCAGTTGGCTTTATTCAGTGATTCATGAATCAAACAGCATCCTATCTAGCAAACAGAAGGGAACTCCAAAGTGCTACAGAAAGAGAATGGTTTGTAAAGGCAGAAAGTGAGTGGGATAAGGAAAAGGAGTATTTCAGGGAAAGTCACCTTCCTTTGGGAGATTAAAGGGAGCTATCTGGCAGATTACCTCAGTTGTGCTGACCAGGACCTTTCAGACTGACTGGTTAAGATTACATTCCTGGGGAAGTTTGAAACTGCGATTAGGTCAGGTATTAAGTCTTGATGTGGGATGTGGACTTTGCACAAGTGACTCCATTTTGGGCCTGTTGCCTCTTTTTTAACACTCCCACATTAAAAAACAATTGACCCATGGTAATCCTCATCTTTTATCATTCTTTCTCTTCAAATCCAAGAGTAATATTTCATACTGCTTCACTACCTACCTTCCTTATTTTTCTCATTACTAATTGAGTCACTAGTCATTTAAAAACAAAAACAAACCAAAAACCCTTCTCACTGGCATTTGTCCCTGTCAATTACACCCTACATTTTTGAACTTAGTTCCAAGGCATTCTCAATATTCTTTGCAGGCTTCCCAACTTGCAGCGAACATGAGACTTTGTTGTTTTCTGGGAGTTGAGTCTTGGCCTCTTCTCTAACATTTTCTCCCAGGCTTCTAATTCATACTTGAGTTCCATAACCATTAGCTAACCTCTGTGTTCCAAATTATTCCCTGTAGTCAGGTCATTGATCCTAAACTCTACCTGCCTTCTAGTTAGCTCTACTCAGATACCTATCACTTGTCTCAACATGTTCAAATAGAACCAATGGTTTTTCTTCCCCAACATGCCAAATCAGATATCTATAAGCTTACCAGGTTCTTTTCTCCAAACCCATTGATAGTGCTTTAGTTTAGACTTTTATCACTTCACACTAGAACTAGTATATTTGTGTTTTATCAGTATTCTCTGTTCAATTTTTTCCTTTCCCGTTCAACAACCACAGTGAAGTCATAGAAATTATTTAAAACTAGAGATATGACCATTATTTTTCCATATTTTTCCTGTTTAAAACCTTTCGCTATTTGCTGTTGCCTTACAGACAAGTCCAAATATCAGGGCATGATAGGCTCTTTCTTTTCTGTACCTACTTCTCCAAATTCATCTATTGGACATTCCCCACCGGCTCTTAGAAGCTGCCCCATAGGCATACATACTACATATAATTCTCCAGACACAGAGTGCTATTTTTTGTCTCTATCCCTACACTGTTTATTTTACCTGGAGTGTCCTTTACCCATGATGATCAACCTGGTGAACTCCTCTGTATCCTACAAGACCCAATTACGTGAACCTTTTTGTGATACTCCCCATAAGTACAATTGATGATTATCTCCTTGAGTTTCCTGTGCCTGTTTCCCCATACCTTGTCCAGACCTCATTTATCTTCTGTCTTTAACCATTTTTAATTTATATCCAAACCCCCTGTACCTAACACTCTTCCTGATAAATAATAGTTACTCAATACATGTTGGGTTAAACAATGAACCAAATAAGCATCCCAGCAAATAGTAGAGAAGTATGATTAATAATGCAACAATATTTGCTGAGGATTTTGTGATCTTTTCTTGAGGCCCTTTTCTCCCCATAAAAATAATCTGTGAATAAAAGAATAAAGCAGGGGATAGTTGGTATTAAAATCTTGAGGAATAACGTGGCTGTCGATTGGAAAAGATCAAGAGGAGGAAGCTGGAGTATTTGGGGCACTTCTGAAGGGGAGATGGAGACCATCTGGAGAGGAGGATGCTGCAGGAATGAGTGCCAGGACATAGATAAAAGTGAATGGAAAGGAAATGGTGGCTGAACAACATCAAAGAGGCAACTCTACTGCAGAACTGAACAAGTAACTGTGTATTCACTCTGGCAGAGATACAAGTTAAGTGGCGTTGGACAATGTATCCTGATGTTTATGACAAGGACTAAAAAATGGGGACATAATTTGGCTTATGACAGCTTCCTTTAGTGTGGCTGGGCTTATGTGCTTAGGACCAAATAATACAAAACAACAGGTTATGTTCTGATGTTTTCAATTTCTCTTTATGTGAAAATGTTTCTAAATGTGTGTTTTCTACTTTAAATAACACTGACTTAAACTACTAATTTAAAGTAGCCCCTAGTAACATGTTTAACACTTTTTTCTTTTTAGAGAAATTCATCCAACTATTATAAGTACATTAAGAGTATTATTTAAGATGATATCTCTCTTTTCTGAAAGCAATCATTTGCATGTTTTGCTATGCATTTTTCTTAGCAGAGCTCAGGTAGACCTGTGTGTGGACAGGAAATTCATTCATGACTAAAACAAGACACTGTATTTGTTTGACTTATGAGAAAAGTCATAAATGCAAACATCTTCTTCAACCATTTGTTTACAATTAATTGCTAATGATAGAAAGCTTTGAGAGCAACAGGAAGTAAAAATAATACAGGAAGAAAAAAGAGAAAAGAATAGTGTTAATAATAACAGTTGCAGATGGTTAGCGTTTTCCCAGGAAAGCATTGTTTTAAATTTCTGTTAAATCTTGCCAGATTTCGGGAGATTGTTTGATCTTAAGTAGAACATGTTGCCACTACTTCAGTGATAGTAAATGCTGCTGAAACATTTGCAAAATAAAGATCAATACAATGGAAATGCATGAACTTATATGTTTAGGTGATAAATCCTTAAGTGCCATAAATAAATTACTTTTTTTTTTTTTTTTGCGGTACGCGGGCCTCTCACTGCTGTGGCCTCTCCCATTGCGGAGCACAGGCTCCGGGCGCGCAGGCTCAGCGACCATGGCTCACGGGCCCAGCCGCTCCGCGGCATGTGGGATCCTCCCGGACCGGGGCACGAACCCGTGTCCCCTGCATCGGCAGGCGGACTCTCAACCACTGTGCCACCAGGGAAGCCCATAAATTACTTTTTGTGTGGTTACATTTCCAGAAAATCATGTTAGATCCTTCAAAGTATTCACACAACATCCATGATCTGAGTTGTGACATTTCTTGGATGGAATAAGAATTACCAAAAACCCTTTCAAAATGCATGTGTACATATGTATTTTCCTTTATATACCTGCATTAAGTCCTTCCTTGTTTTATAAACAATGAAAACAAAACCAAGTAATAAAAGTCAGTAATTAATATTGGTGGTGATCTAGATACTGACTTTAATCGTGTAGTTGAAAGGAAATATTTCAATATGTTCTGGAGATGCTTGGCTGACTCAGTACGTCGTTTCACATAGTGGTGAAATGGTGATCGGTTTACTGTCGTGTTACAGTCAGACATATTTGGCTTTTTATTTAAAGAATTTTAGAAAAAGATGTGATAACTCTCCATCTCCAACTTGAGGAGCTGTTAATCAATGAGAATATGGTACCAAAACTAATTAGTGTTCATGTGTGAGTAGTAACAAATAGCAAAAATGGAAAACAAAAACACAAACTCAGCAACAAAAAAACACTGCCCAGTAATCTTTTGGCTATTAGTATAGTGCTTTCTATTAATAGGAGTAGAGGGTGGGTATTTTGTCACCTTTCACTTTAAGACAAATTCTGCTTTGGTCTAGTTGCAAATCCAAATAAAAACAATAGGTTAGTACTGTGTATGGTTTTGGACACTGATTTATTAAAGAGTATGAGGAAGAATCTAAAACAATTTTAAAAGCTGTTTTAGAGTAAGAGGGGTTATTCTACAGAAATTCTTTGGAAGTTGTCTCTCTTGAATTTACAGTCACAAATTTATATTCCCTTTGTGATCTAAGTGGAAATGATCCATCTTCTGTTCAAATTACTGGTCAATATGTCAGTCAGATCAAATGCCACTTCTAAAACGCTAAAAAGTGCTTCTGAGGAACAGAAGATTTCTTTAACAAGACATAAAGTGCTTTTTAATCCATTTCTTACTTGTTAAAAGCATTGTGATTCTTACAGATTGTTCTATCATGATGTGATGATGTGGTTTTAATCCTTTATGAGAAGGGAAAACACATTGTGGAATTCTGAAATAAGTTAAGAACTGAGTCTGGGTAGCCTCCTTAATAGCAGCCCTACCCCAAATCTGGGGTAATAACATAGTCCTTCTGGAAATACTGTGACCAATGAAATGGGGAAGATTTTAAAGGAAGACTATAAAAATATTTGAGAAATTCTTTTTTTTTTAATGAATTAACTTTTTAAAACTTGCTTTTTACTACGAAAGAATTTGGTTTCTCATATTCTAAATCAAGTCTACCAACTCCAAAATACCAAACCAGTGACAGCCATGGGAACACCATGAAAAAGCAAAGATAATATTGCGTCGTGGAAAAGAACGTTTTATTTTTCATGTGAAAGTTAGTTACCTCTGAGAGTAAGAGTGAAATTACCAATCTTTCCATGTTTCCAGTTACCTCATTTATTCCAGTATTTGTTTACCAGTCTTTCTTCCCATCTGAGTTTAGTGACCACATCTTTGATTAACTTGAATGCAATTCCACTCATAGCTAAATGTTAGAGGTACTACAATGAGCAAAATCCTAATAGTAATGGGAAGGGATAGAGACTGGGGTTTGAGGTAGTGCCAAGGTCGTATGGATCTGCCTGCTGCACGGGGAATGAATTGGAGAAGGGCAAGTAGATTACGTACCATACTATTGTAGTCGTCTACATATGGCATGATGGTGGCTTGGATGAATGTGGTCGTATTGGTGATGGAATTGGAATTGAAAAAGATTTCATGTGTAAAGTTGTAAGACATGTTGAGTTGGATGTGGGGGAGGAGGGGAGGGTGTGATCATGAGTGGTGCTTTGTATTACTCAGTAGCTGGGAGAGAATATTGAAAGTGGATGAGGGTGAGGGTGGAGAAAATGGGGATAAGAATAGTAATTTAGCTTGGGGCATTTGGGGCATGTTGAATCTTTTTTTTTACCTTTATATTAAGACTCCATTCACATAGTCATGTCTCAGTAAAAGGTAAATAAATGAGTGAATTAGTGAGGATATGACCCACGTTTATATATTTATGACATCATGATGGGAAAAAACACAACAAAATTCTACTTTTCTCAACATGTCATCACTCCTATTTAAAGCCATAGAGATATTTCATCATGGAGCCTTTCTCAATTAGAATTTATATATGATTCTCTCAACAAAGTAAAAAACTGAATTCTCTTTGCTTCTTGTCTTTTAAAAAATATCTTGTTTACTGTCATTCGATTAATGGCCCATATGTGGAGCTTACTTCTTACAATTGTCCATAGTCTAATAGATCACGATAAGCACTTAATTTTGAGTATTTGGGTGCAAGAAGTTCCAAGCATGAGTAGAAAAACTTATATTTTTTAGAATTTCCTTCTTTCTTCCAGGGAATGTGTGGTTTTGCTTTATGAACCTTACAAGAGCCTTCTCTCCTTTATCTCCAAGCCCAGTAACTAATCTAAGAATCAAGAAACTTGACAGCATCCTCCTATCCCCTGTCCTCACCCCCACCCATGAATTCTCTTTTAAACAAAAAATGAATCTAAAAACTACACCAAATATATTTGACCAAGGTTGGAAAAGAGTGTTAATTCTTTGGTTCTGTAAATGCTCGCGAAGTGACTGAAAATGTGTGGTAATTATTTGAATGCTACATTAAAGAAACCTTGTTTGAAGATCCACGTTGTCATTTCCTACTGAATTATGTACAAGTTCCTTGGCTTAGCATTTAAAGCTTTCTACAGCATGCCACGGAGTGACTTTTCTAACTTTATCCTTGTCTAATCCTCTCTAAACCTGGGCTCCAGACAAACTAGACTGTTTTGTTTTGTTTTGTTTTGTTTTTGTGGTACGCTGGCCTCTCACTGTTGTGGCCTCTCCCATTGCAGAGCACAGGCTCCGGACGCGCAGGCTTAGCAGCCATGGCTCATGGGCCCAGCCGCTCCGCGGCATGTGGGATCTTCCCGGACCGGTGCACGAACCCGTGTCCGCTGCATCGGCAGGCGGACTCTCAACCACTGCACTACCAGGGAAGCCCCCAAAAACTAGACTTCTTGTCATTCCCTACTTTTCCTAGTACTGTTCTCTAGACCCAGAATCTTTTACCAGGTCACTTTCCTTCTTGCTTTTCATTTCCTGACCATCTCCTATTCAAAGCTCTCAAAATTTTGATTACTTTTTTCTTTTAAGGCCTATCTCAAATGCTAGCTTCACCATATCAGTGCTTTTAAAATTTTTCTTAAAGCATTTTTAATAATTGTCAGGCTTATCTTATACTTTAACCTTGTAAAGTGCCTACCCATCCTAGCCTTTCTTATCATGGTTATTGTAGTGACTAGTGCATATCATGTAACCAATAAATATTTTTTAGTTAAGTTGAATCATCTCCACTGATAGTCCCTTTTTACGTTAGTTAGGCATTGGGAAATTATTCAAATCATGAAATCATCTTGTTTGCATAGACAAAGGTACTGCACCAGGCTCTCCCCATTATATTGCTTCATTAGGCCTCATTCACCAAACATGAGTTGAACACCTACTAATTGCAGTATTCTGTGTTACTCTGTCCTGGAAACAGGACCAAATATAATTACATAATCATGTGTCAGGAAAAATAATTTCTTAAATAAAATAATTAGACTAACTTGATATCAGTTAAATCTTGTCCAAGTAAAGAGTGAATATTCAGCTTTGTTCAATCTCGTGTATGCTGATAACGAGAGTTAATCCTTCCACTTGAGAAAAACAACACATTTCTAACCCATTTATTCAATAACTTTCTCAACCAAATTTATAATTGAAGAAAAAATTTTCTTCTCAGCACCTTGGTTGTTTTGCAGACACTTCCAAGGATTTGGTTTCAGGGTCCCTGATTTTAGGTATGTTTCTCAGGATTGGTTATAAATAGGGCAGAAGTACAGCTGAAGTCTGGAGGCAGCAAACAATTGTGGAAAATCTGTGAAGTAATGTTGTCCTTGCAACATTTTCCAGCCTACTTTTCAGGACCCATGGGCTGCAGATAAGCATTAGGTACGCGTCCAAAACAAACTAGTGTTTTTAAGACATTGTCCATCCTTGGTGTAACTCTCTCACATATAACTAACTTAATAAAAATATGCTCCTTATTCATCATTCAGAAAGTTCGGGGTGTGGGAACAAACTGGGTATGTGTGATCTGACAGTTCACTGTTTTAATTTAAAATTTCCACCCAGCATTGCATTTATAAAATGACTGCATGATAATATGTAAGCCAAAAAAGTATAAGAAGTGCATTATGGGTAGGAGTTTATTTCTGTTATTCTTTTGAAATATTCAGCTGGTATTAAAAACAGATCTTTTGAGCTGGAACAACAGTGGTACAGGTAGACTTCTTACTTTTGGAAAAGATCTGGTCTTTAGCTTATGGGAACCGAGCCGAAGCAGATGTGAAAAGTTCAACTAAAGGAAGAACAGATTAAACGCACTTTTGTGGTTGAAAAACCAAAACAGATGTTATTATTAAACCACAAAAACCTGGGTGCATTTAAGTAACACTAGGTGTCTGAATTTTAAATATGTATTTGAAATAATTAAAGCATTTAAAGCTACACAGACAGTTGTGTGCCACTAAACTCTTAATCTTCAAAGCAAGGAGTTTGCATATTAGAAAAAAAAACCCTTCAGGAACATTGTCTCTGTCATTGTGCTTGTCATCTAAAAATGAGAAAGAAAGCATCTGACAATGAAAAACAAAGCCTTTTGGTGATTTTAAAATTTTTTTCCAAAGCATTTTGAAAACATTTATTTACATAATTTTTTATTGTCTTTACAGAGAAACTCAAATATTTGGAATACTGTTGTTACAATGTAAATCTTTGAGACAGGAATCAAGTCACAGAGCAGAATTAGGATGATGCCAATATATGAATTCACAGACCATTGGTCAACTAACTGGAATACTTCCCCCACACGTAACGGCCTCTATCATGGGATATAAAATGGTGTGAGAGAGAAAATCCAAATTGAAATTGTCCCCAATGGCATGACAACTCTTTGATATTTAATTTTGATTTCTTAATAACTTTATGTTCTAATATGCCACCTCATCCTCTTCAACTCAAAGAGGCTAAAAGTCTGAGTCCAAAGGACACAAAGACCAGGTGTTATCCTGTGAAAAATCCTGTGCTAGAGAAAACCCAGCAGAGGGAGAGGGTGGTAAAGGAGAGGTAGCAGTGATTTGATTCACAGTTTGATCATTAGTCAGATTTCATAGTCTTTGATCATTAATCTAGTTATGTTTCACACATTAGGCCAAAAGGGATGTATTTAGCTAAAATGGACATTAAGGGTATAATCTTTCACCTCTATTTGGAAAAATGAGTGTTACATGTTGTGGGATGATTTAGGAGAGAGCTGGGAGAATGCCAAGCTTCTGTATCATGTAATCTTCAAGTGCTGGAAGTGGAAGAGTCTCTATTAATTATCCATTCCCATTGGAAGACCTCTCTTTCCCACTTTGGGTCTCAAGTTGAGAGAAGAAATGAGGTGACTTCTAAATTGTCTGGGGCATTTTTTCAAACCACATATGCTTTTTCTCTCTATTCTCTCTGCATGAAAATTTCAAAATGTCTTTGAGATGATTCTAACTCCCACCTCTCATTCCCTCACTTTGCACCAACGACCTGACCTGAGCCCCTGTACCCTGCTTGACACCCCACTTCCACCCCGGCACCTTGAGAATCATGCATAGTTTTTTAACATTCTATGTGAGAGTGACCGCTGCTTTAGTTTAATGCCCGGAAAGATTCATGATATGGCCAGACTGTTACATCCCCTGCATAGTTTGTGCAAGAACTTGTACCATCATATTGACTGCATATTGGGCTCATAATGTTCAGATCTACTGGGTTAAATAAATATATTATCACAATTAATTTCTTTTCTATTTTTAAATGTGGCTACTAGAAAATTTTAAGTGACTTATGTGGCTTGCATTTGTGGCTTATATTTCTGTTGGACAGCTCCGTTCTATCTGGTAATGAAAGAGAGAGAGAGGGAGAGAGAGAAATACATGACTGCTTAGGGAAAATAACGTAATGCATTTCCTTACTTTCAGCAGTACTCTGTCCTTAGGAGCAACAGTTTTGACTATGTGTGAATTTCACTTAAAAACAGGCTAAGCAGTTAGCAATCGAGAGGGTAAGTAATCAAGAAGTATCCCAGAGCAAGCATCTCTTGGGTGGCTGGGCCAGTAATAATGGAGAGGAGAGATGGCAGCTCAGCAGGATGCATATGACAGGATGTCTCTGCCTGGCCTCTGAGGACCATGTATGAGGAATAGTTAGCCCTGAATGATGTGACACTCTCCAGGAAGGTGTATTCCAGGTGAGAGCTGGATGTGGATAATCCAATATAAGGAGTTCTTTTGAAAAATTGTGAAAGACAGAACATGAATAGAGAAATGAGAATACATGGGAGGGATATAACTATCTAACAATTAGAACTCATTAATTCATTACTTAATTTCATAAATATCCATCGAGCTTCTATTGAGGCCTATTCGAGCTTTTTTTAAGAGAGTGGGGAGGAAACCAAAAAAACAAAATCTCTACCTCCATGATTTTTGCATATAAAGGGAAATAGATGATAAACAAGTAGACCAATGGTGAGCGCATCAGGCTTTTCTATGAACAGAAAAAAAATAGAGCAAGAGGATAAAGAGGGAGGGCGTGTGGATTCAGAAAAGGTATTTAAAGAATCCCTTTTTGAGGAGGTGGCATTTGAGCAGAGATCTGACTGAAGTGAGAGAACAAATCATGTGGGTAACTGTGGGAAGATTGTTCCAGGACAGGATAGTAGGCATTCAAAGGCTCTGAGGCAGGGGCTGTGTGGGTCGTATCTGAGGAATAATAAGGGCACCAGTGAGGGTTAGAGAGGAGAGACAGAGAACCTCGTAGGAGGTGAGGCTACAGAGGAGATTGGGATCAGATTGTGCTTTACCTCTAAGGATAAGGTAAGGATTCAGAAGTTTGTTCTAAGTGAGATGGCCAGCTTCTGTAGAGTTGTGAGCATAGTACTGATATCATATGGCTTCTATTTGGAAGAATTCCTCTGACAGTAAGTGGAACACAGATTCTAGTGAAGCAAGAGGAGAGGTGACTGGTGAGGAAGCTGACTGCATAGGCTAGATAAAAGCTGGTATTAGTTTATACTTAGATGGCTAGGAGTGGAGGTAGCTAGAAATGGTTGAATTTTGAACATATTTTGTAGTTGAATCAAAGGGCTTCCTGGTGTGTTGTATATGTGGGGGAAAGAAAAGAATCAAAGTTAACTCCAAGGTTTGGGCCTGTGTAGTTATAAAAATGAAATCACCATTTATGAAGACAAGGAAGTGTGTAATAGACAGTAATAGGCAAAGAATGCATGTTGTAATTTATAAGGTATCCACTGAAGGAAAAGCTAGAAATGTACAGCTAGCAAAATAATAGAAGAGAGAAATAAAATGATTAGAATGTTTGATTAATCAAAAAGAAACTTCAAGAAAAATGTATAACACAGGTAGATCAACTAGAAAGCAAATAACATGAGGGCAGACATAAATATCAGCAATTTCTTTATATGAAACTAAGATGACAGTATGGTTAACAATATAAATTGAGAAGAAAACCCTGGAGGAGGAACAGATAGGAAAGAATGAAAATTAGAATTCAATTTTAGATATGGTAAGTAGAGATGATTAGTTACCACTTGAATATTGAAGTCTGGAGTTCAAGAGAGAGGTCGAGGCTGAAAATGTCAATTTGAATCACCAAAATTTTCCAACAGTTAAGAGTCTAGGGCTTCCCTGGTGGCGCAGTGGTTGAGAGTCCGCCTGCCGATGCAGGGGACACGGGTTCGTGCCCCGGTCCGGGAAGATCCCACATGCCGCGGAGCGGCTGTGTCCGTGAGCCATGGCCGCTGAGCCTGCGCGTCCGGAGCCTGTTGCTCCACAACGGGAGAGGCCACAACAGTGAGAGGCCCGCGTACCGCAAAAAAAAAGAAAAGAAAAAGAGTCTGCATCTCAAAGTCATGTTTTAATAGTGACTAGGTGACCCATTAAATGCGTATGTAGAAGATATGATTTAAAAGAGATTCAAACACCTTACTGATACTTGTATTAATAAACTTATAAGATTTCTTTCCTTCTGGGATTCCATGTACTATCAAGAAAGTATTTCAGTAAGAGGGATTTCACACTAGACGGTTGCTACGTCCCTTCCAAATCTACAGTTCTACCTTTATAATGATCATGAATCCGTGGTCATTCCAGTTGAACCATTTTATTTCTCCACAATAAAAAGTTGTTTTATTTCATTTAAATCGTATGAAACAACTATGAAAACTACTAGCTCTTAAACACCTTTTTTTTTTTTGCGGTACGCAGGCCTCTCACTGCTGTGGCCTCTCCCGTTGCGGAGCACAGGCTCCGGACGCGCAGGCTCAGCGGCCATGGCTCACGGGCCCAGTCGCTCCGCGGCATGTGGGATCTTCCCGGACCAGGGCACGAACCCGTGTCCCCCGCATCGACAGGCGGACTCTCAACCACTGCGCCACCAGGGAAGCCCTCTTAAACACCTTTTAAGCAACTCCAAGTTGCCTTAAGACTCATTCATTTACCTTGATAAATGCCACTGAGGCAATCACTGATAAAATTTATTTTGCTAAAATTTTATTATGTTAAAAATATTTGGAGACTTGGAAAAATTATATATGTATTTGAAATTAGAACAGGGGGATTCAGATTTATTTTTTATCTGTAACTTTTATTATCACCTTATCACTACCGTTCTAAATGTATCCTTAAAAGTTAAATTTAAAAGTGCATTCCTACTGCGTAGTTGTTTTTTTTTTTTGTTTGTTTGTTTTGTTTTTTTTTGCGGTACGTGGGCATCTCACTGTTGTGGCCTCTCTCGTTGTGGAGCACAGGCTCCGGACGCGCAGGCTCAGCAGCCATGGCTCACGGGCCCAGCCGCTCCGCGGCACGTGGGATCTTCCCAGACTGGGGCAATCGGCAGGCAGACTCTCAACCATTGCGCCACCAGGGAAGCCCTGTGTAGTTGTTTTTGATTAGCCTATAGATTCTCATTATTCTAACAGAGTTCTTACCATTATAGTTCTTGATTTTGGGTTCATCGTCAACAGGTAGACTTTTTCATGTAAATGTATGTATTTGTCTCACTGAAATTAACTGACTGATATTTGGAACTGAAATCCACAAGTTTATATTTTGATCTGTCGTTACAGTTCTTTGCAATTCTAGATTGCTGAGATCTGTTTATATATTGACTATGTTCCAACATGTTAGTTCTCTTTCAAACTTTGTTATTATTTAAAAAAATGAATTCATTTCTTTCTGCATCCCTTAATCTAAACCATACCCAAAAACTTTGAGCAGAGATAAGAGAACAGAAGCCCATATCATAGCATGCCAAATATGCTTCTTAGCTTGATAATGATAAAGTGACTTCAGTTGCATTTCACTAGAGATGAATTTAACTTACATAAATTCAATTGTATTCTCTACACAATACAAATAAGAATGGGGAGGATCCAGAGAGGTAGAGAGAAAGAGACCGCTGTACATAATAGAGACTCTATTTCCCTTCATTCTCCTCAATTGATGTATGCCTGGTAGTTTCAGTTCTCATAGGATTCCTTGTT
Organism: Tursiops truncatus; assembly: GCF_011762595.2. NCBI lineage: Eukaryota > Metazoa > Chordata > Mammalia > Artiodactyla > Delphinidae > Tursiops > Tursiops truncatus. The sequence continues at coordinate 84,824,835 of NC_047040.1, read as the reverse complement.
TTCATGAAGTTCTATGTTTGATCATTTTGTCAGTATTTGTGATTCTAGTATTCAGAGATTTCAGGGAGATATACAATATGGCTTGTAAACATGAGCCAACTACTTCATCTAATGCTCAATCGTAGAAAAAATTATCAGTTCCATAGCTAGAGGAAAAAACTGGTTGTGTTGTTTTACTAAGACACATTAAAAACTATTTCAATTTTGACTACACAGTATTATTATCCTACAAATAAAATATGAAAACTTCAACAAGATACAACTCCCCTTAACTGTACCATGATTTAATGCAAAATCTTCATCTTATCAATGAAGATGTGATGTATAAGTTTTGATGGGAGTAAAGATATAATATTATTTTGCTTTTTCCTACTCTCCCAAACTGAAAACATTCCTGTAACATGAAGTTAAGTTATTGAAATGTTATTTATTACCTGTATATATTTGCTAGCACCTAGCTTTCCCTTTTTTTGTGAATGTGAATTATTTTTTGTGTACATTTAGCTTTCAATATTTTCTAGAATTCCTTTAAAACTGAGTAGATTTTTTTTTCACAGATTCAGATATTCTGGCATAAGCATGGACAGTGGTACTAGATACTTCTTAAGTGGAATTTTTAGTTCTCTCATCCTGCAAAATGCTTAGCACTAGCCTTTTCTATCTCCACTCATGCAGTTCTTCTTCTCCACAAGCCATGGTTCATTCTGCCTTCAAGACCCTGGCAAAGATTCATTATCTTCATAAAGCTTTCTCTGAACAATAATGCCCTATGCTAAAAATTTCCTCTGGTAACCTTTTCATCACGTAAAATAATCATTCACTGTTAAAAAAAAAAGTCGCCTTATAATTATTCATTCAATTATTATTACTATTTGTAAATATGCATAAACTTACTTTAATTCAGGTGTCATTTTAGGTATTGTGAATACAGCAGTAGCAAAATAAACATTCTTATAGTGTAACATAGTTATAAAGATCCTACATTCAACAATGTATCCACAATCAAGTGGACCGAGGTTTAAGACAGAGAAGTCCTTGATGCCATAACAACATGCAGGTGGGTCCCTTCCCTGGCCACACATTGAAACCACCCATAGACCTTATAGAAAAACAACTATGTTTTGGTCTTGTGCCCATGGTCAGATTTACCTGGTGTAGAGCAGACCCGAGGCATGAGTAGTCCGACAGTTCCCCAGGTGATTCTGATTTACAGCCAGGGTTGAGAACCATTGGTCCCCTAGCTGAATGCCTGCTGGGAAGCCTTAGTTTATAGGGTACTGACCCACGTCCCTCTGATCAACCATCAGTACCTCACTGGACTCTTCAACTTTTCACAAAAGATAGTAATAGTGAAAGAAGTTTGAAAAAAGATCTGGTTCATTTTAGCCTCCGTTTTCTTGTGGGATCTTTGGTGTCAGTAAGTGATAAACCTGTGGATTCTCTGCTATGCAGCTGCTGGGAAGAGCAGACTCTGAAATTTTTTATCTATAACTCAGTTAATAAACTGAAGACCAGGCATCAGTGATCTTCATCCTCATGGAAACTGAATAGCATTAATTTTATTTCCTTCACCCACCCCACATAGAAATGTAATGCTCTTTAGGCTCTATCTCCAGGCTTCCTTCAATTTTAAGGATGTTTTTCTGGGCCCAGGTGCTTTAATTTTTTAAATAAAAAAATGAATAAGTTGTGTGTCTACTCTGGATAAAATAGACAAATAATCTTACTAGTTAGCCAAATATACACTTCTGAAAAAGAAAATAGAGGCATTTACTGTCTTAAGTCAGGCTAAAAATATTATTTAAGGTACGCAGGTAATTGACAAAAACAAGTTTTCCCTCCATTCACCTTTTATCTGGATAATTGCCTGATTTTCCCACTCTTCATTATCCTGTCCTGCTAATTTTGCTGCATACACAACCTGGCCTTACTTTTTGTGGTAGTAGCTTTTTTTTTTAACTAGGTACCCTTCAAATGTTAAAAAAGAGAGAGACTATACAATTTGCATCACAACTTAAAACTATTAGAAAATAGCAATTCAGTAGTTGGGACAATGCATTTCAAAACACCAAAAGATAACAGGTTTGGAGAAATGGGCATATGTTAGTGATTATGCAATCACTCATTTCCCACAGATTTCTTTTTATAGGAAACTTTGGAAAATCCCAGAAGAACTGACCGAGTCATTTAAACCACAACAGGTTCCTTTCAACATCAAAATCATGGGTAGGAGTGGGAGAGGAATAGTTTTCTTTCTTTTTTTTTTAAGGCATGGACAGCCTGGTTTTGAGTGTGCAAAGCTGTGGCTTCCCCTCCTGTAGACGCCTTCTGAACAGCAAATCTGACTTCCTCTTCAAACCAAGGCATCCTGAAAACATCCAGGCAAAGGAAGCATTTTTTCACCATGACATGGGAAAGGGCCACAGAGATCCAAGTGGAAACGGACATTTCATGTGAGTGACTGTTTCTATCCCAGCTTGGCTTCCTGCCTAATTCAACAGACACTTAGGTGGCTGAAGGGGGAAATTTTTGTTAAAGTTAATCCAGCTCTGAATTGGACACAGAGCCTTTTGACTGGTGGCCGAGTTCCTTGTGCTAGCTGGCAAAATTAGCAAATTTTTCTTTTAGTTGTTGTTGTTGGGTTTTGAAAATACTTCATTTCCTGGCAACGGTTTTTTTTCTCTAGTAGATAAAGGGAAAGATCTCTTCCATCTACACTTCTATCACCTTAGAAGCTATATTCTCAACCAGGCAGGATCCCCTGAAGACTCACTCTCACCCTCCATGGCCTCTTGACAGCTGGTTTATAACCAAGTGGTCTCAGAAAAGTCCTCCCTTCCCTGATTGTGTATGTCAGTGGGGGTCTGTTTGCTGTCATCAGAAGGTTCATCTTACATGTATGACCATGACAGCCATGTGTGTGTGTGTGTGTGTGTGTAAGAGGTAGGCACAGTGCCTAGTTTTAAGCTTTCAAGAATACTCAAAGACTGATTAAGAAAATTAGAGATTAAGGTGGCACTCCTTCCCCTGTTGCTCTCCAGGAAGCCATAAAAAGTCTCATGTTATGGGCCACATATCATATTGATGTAACACACACCACTGTGTTGATCAAAAATAGACAGTCTTCTACACTGGTGGCAGAGTGAATTGACACAATTTTTTTGGATGGCATTTTAGTACCAGTCAAGAGCTTTAAAAATGGCATATCTATACTCAAGAATTGATCTCAAGGAAATGTTCATAAATGTACAATAAGATTTATTAGCAATGACTTTTATTGTAAGATAAAAAGTGAAAACAACTTAAGTGTCTAACATTTGGGGAAGGTTAATCAACTAGAATATGTCCGTCTAATGGAAGATTTTGTAGTTATGTTTTTAAAGAATATATCCACTGATATGGAGTAAGATTCTTGATATAATGTAGAGTGAAAGAAGAATAGAAAATTAATACAGTTCAGTGACAAATTTATATAAATATGTATGTATAATAGCATAGAGTAAACAACTATCAGGAAATATGCCAAATTGTAAAAGTGGTTTTCTTTGTAGCTTGACATTTTAGGTGGAATGGTTGGATGGATGGATGGATGGATGGATAGATAGATAGGTAGAAAAGCGTTTTATTATATATTAAAAACGTTTACCCAATCTGTAAATATTACAAATTATTAACATATCCACATCCAACTGCATATAGGAAAACATCATCTTTGTTTCATAAGTCTAATCTCCACAGAATAGAAGTAGCTTAAAAAAATATAAGAAATTCTTGCCAGAGAGGTAAGAGACCACTTTCCTCTCTCTACTTTCTCAAGGAGAAAAGATAAGTACAGAGAGGTGATCTCTTTTATCAAGGTTGAAGTTACTTTGTGATAAAGTCCAAATAAGTCCTAGCCCCAAACTCTTTCTAATATGCAACAGATTGATTTTATTGTTAATGTTGTTCTTTGTTTACATGTAGGTCATTGATTTTGATTAGCATTTGAATTATTTGGTTGGAATATTTACCTCCCAAATATTCACCTGTTTCTTGATATCACAAGTGTTAGATGTTCTAAATTCAAAAGGGTTGTCAACAATATTAACAGCAACTTACACATTGTGTAGATGATGTCTGATAAGTGTTGGTATGCAGCAAGACCTTCTGTCTTAGAAACTGTTGCTATTTATGCATCTGACTTTTAACATGGATAATTTTGAATTAGAGACTGTCTAATGAAAAATGCAAGGAAAATAAACCAAAGTTAATGATTTCCAATTCAGTAACTTTAAGTAAGATATATATTTTTTCTGCACCAGGAATAGAACCCTGTAAGAATTCAATAAATACTCATTGATGGAATTAGTAAATGCATATTTTCAGAAACATTTACCTGATAGTATAGAATTATATGCAGTTAGAATTGGCAGCAATATTTAATAATTCACACAGGTCCTAACTTAAATGGTATGATAAAATAATACTTCCTGAAGCACAAGAGTAGATTTATTTTGGTTTAAACTTTTCCTTTTCCCAATGTATAGCTCTTATGCTGCAGAAATTAACTGTGAAAACATCACATAATACCTATCTGGTATTATAACCTTCTCACAATTCAGTCAGTGAGTATTCACACTTTCTAAGTGGGGAATGTTTAAGGTAATGAGTTCTGAATAATATTTATTAACTATATTTTAATGACCAATCCTTTTTATTGAAAATGTTAGAATCTTTTAGAAATCACTTTATAAATGTGGTTTTAATTCTTTTACCATATTCATAGGCCACTGGTTTCTAAAGAAAGAAGATTAAATGATTCAGGTTTTGGGGAACAAATCACTGTGCTAATCTTCAGTTTCTCTTCTTGATGTGGCCACTAATGTCTAATCATAGAAGCACAGGCCCCATCACAGTACTGTTTTCATTAGTGTGCCACTGAATTATTTGTCAGTGATTGGAAATCTGGTGTAAGAAACACACCAAGCTTCAGCACTTTCAGAAATGCACTGGCTCTTCTAAAATAGTTCACAGAATTGGCTTCATGAATTCATGAAGAGCGACAGAATGCCATCATATAGAAGGAATTCAAATGTAAAACAGGAGCCTTGGGAAGCATGTATAGCCTTATTTTCAGAATTCCTAGAATTAAAGATTCAGGATTCTCTGTGACATGGACTATTGAAAAACCCAGAGCAGGATTGGTAGACCTGTCCCAAGTGGTAGAAGGGGTTTAGTTTGACCATAAAGTCTCTTTAACATTTTAGGAAGTATTACTTAAAAGCCAGGTTTTCAGCTTCCTTTGATAAATTGAAGGATCTGGTAAGATTGAGTTTTCTTCCTCTCAAGGCACTAGTCAGCTTGTCCTGGGTAGAGAGAGGCTGCCTGTTTCCATGAGGCAGGTGCCCTTCACTGGCTGCACTCCTCCTCTGACCTTCTGCTTCACTTGTATAATAATATATTTCCTGCTTGATCAGTATGGAAATTTCATTTTTTAAAATTACTGTCAAAGGAATAAAGCATTACTGGTGCTTCCTTCTGCCCCAGATATGTTTTGTAACTTGACTCAACATTGAATCCCATGTTGCATTGGAAAGGACACTGAAATTTCAATAGGTAAGTATCTTTTATATCCTTTAAAGTGTGAATTATAGACTGTCTTTATTCATTTTATCTCTTCTTTTTATTTTTAAGAAAATGATGCAAGTCTTCTTAACCACTTTTTCATGGCTACTGCAGTTTTTACTTTTCTCCCTTTTTTCCTAAACTCTTAAAGCATTTTTTATCTCTAAGAATTTAGCTCTTAAGTTTGGCACTATTACATTGCTGTAGAATTCAGTTTAATTCAATGTTAGATATTTTTTCCATGAAGGGCAAGGATAATGCCTTTTCCTAATATTACATATATTACTGATATTTTTACTAACATAACTAATGGTATATGTAGTAATATTAATTTGCTGACATTTCTAATATTACAGAACCTACCGAATCTGCTGCGTGCATAGCAGACCTGAAAGTGTATTCATTGACTGAATCAGTATTTCCACTTTACTATTTAACCTAAAACATTCATTTTCTTCAGCATGAAAACAATATATTGAACTCTAACATATCACCCATAATACCTAGCAAGTCAAATAATACAAATTCCTCTTTCATGTACTCAGGAAGGAGTATTTCTAACAAATGCATAGTATAAAATATAAGTTCCCGCCCTGAATTTCTATTGCCGTATACACTTCTTCTTACTACTACTGAGCCAATGTTTTCCTCTTTTAATTTCTCTATTAACTTTAATTAGGCTCATGAGTTTGCTGGCCAGGTGGGTTTTCCCTAAACACTCACGACTCTGTTTTCCAGGCTAGCAGTAGAATTAAGTTAAGCTGCAGATTTGAGGCCGATTCTAACATTATAAGCTGTGGAAGTTTCCAATGCCACAACTCATTTCATCCACTGAGGATTTCAGCAGGCAGCACTTTTAATAAGCCAGGCTCGACATTTTTCAAGGAATACTTTGGGATCCATTTTTGAAAGCAATATTGGTTATAATTCCACAGCTGGAAGATTTCTGAGGAAATAATGTTTGTCCTCTTGAAAACATGCTTGGCCCGTACGGCATAAAGAACATAACGATTCTGAGCCACCGATTCTGAATTTTACTGTAACGTATTTCTAATATGTAATTTTCTGACAGCATCATCATGGGCACATGATAGAAGAATAGTAGGATGAATTCCAATCCAGTCTTTTATTTTCTTTCATTTTATTTTGTCTTCTAAGAAAGATAAACTTGCCTATGTTATTTATGTATTTTAGTGAATTAAAATAGATTTCAGTTGTAATTTTCTCATGAAAAATCTTAAAAACGGAAGAGAACAGAGCTGAAAATCTTCCTGCGATCCTATAGGGCATTAGATCGACTCAGGTACTGGCTGCTGGTTTAATAAAAGGAGAGGATTTCCATTTACTCCAGGCAGGCTTAATGTATTGATCTTAGAGTGAGACAGTCAGAATGAGTCAGGAGCCAAAGAATACACTTTATAGACACAAATAATCGTAAATTCAGAATGTCACCTTTAGGCAGAGGCATTTTTATTATTGTTAGTGGAGCTGCTGAGTAGGTTTGATGTTTTATTCTCTTGAGGACTCAATGTTCTCGAGTCCTGGAGCCCTGTCTTTATCAGGCTCACAAGGAGGGAGCCCAGCCAAACTTGCTTCCTATACTTCTCTATGATTGATAGCAGATGGCATGCTTTAAAATAAACCTATCCATTAGCAGTCCTCAGTGTTTTTACTTAAGGCATTTACAACTGTCTCAAGCAGAAAATACATTCACTCCATGAGTTAGTTTCGGTCCACAACAGCTGTACAGGTGCAAATCTCTCATTAACTCTTAAATAGTGGTGAAATAAACAATGGCTTTTTCTCTGACTTTATTTAAGGGAGGATACTTCAAAGCTGCTGTGGAATTACTCTCCTCCACAACAGAGCTTCAAAGGATAGTTTTATTAAAACTGAACAATATTATGCAATGATACGCTAGTCCAAGGAATGTACATATCATGTGGTGAATGTTGTAGTTTAAAAGTTTGTTTGTTTCTATGCACACAGATTTAGTGGTAAATTACCAGGCTCTCAGGAGTGTTTGTGAACAGGGAGAAAAGAATGAAGAGCTCATCAAGGGTCCCTGGCAGTGCTCAGGCTCTGCTTACACACACCTCTGCTCAGGCACAAAGTGTCCCATCCTCCTCCTCTCCCCCTCCCATTGCAGAGGGAAGGTAGGGCTGAGCTTTCACCAGTAAGCTAAGTTAATGGTTTGTTTTCAGGCAGCCATTTGAATTTCCTTGCCTATTGGTAGTTAGACAATAGCAACTTCATTTTCAAAGTTACGCATACTGAACACTTGTGAGATGGTTGGCCTCAGGATTTCGATCTGTGCTCAAGAGGAGAAAAAAAGCTTTGTAGTTTAAAAAGTCTTGTTGTTAACACTGGCAAACACCGAATGGCACTTATTTTGTTCCAGGTTTGGGTTTCAAATCTTATAAAAATGAATTTCTTAAACCTTATCAACAACTTGAGAAAACTACTATCACTATCCCTAATTTTACAGATAAGGAAGCTACTCTGCTCTGTGGTCTTTGTTCCAATTAAAAATGAGACCTTAACGATAGTATTTCCTGAAGGAAGGAATGGAGAGAATGTGTTCTAAAGCACACTGCCTGGGTTCAAATTTTTGCTTCAGCCTTTACTATCTGTATGACTGTGGGCATGTCATTTGATGATCCTCTGTCTCCCTTTTCTCACTTCTTATAACTCTACTTTGGGCTAATAAGACCTACCTAATATGGTTGTTATGGTGATTGAATAAATAAATGTATGTATAATGCTTAGAACAGCTCCTGGCACTTAGGAAATGTCATGTAAGTTTTAGCTATTGCTCTGTCAGCACCATCATTACTAAAGTTATTAAATTGACATTGAGCCCTTAATATAAATGAGTCTTCTCTGATTATCTTCTACATCTGGGACTCTGTGATTTGAAAAATTTTAATATCCAAACAAAACAATTCATTTGTTTTTATTTAACACTTTATTAGTCAAACACATACATAGTTGCCAGTCAGAGACTCTTATCAGCATGAAGTAATAAGAGTTTTCATACGAAGTTGATAAGATTTTGCCCCAAAGTAATTTGACACTCTAGCTTTAGCAGCCTTATTATTGGTGGGTGTGTTATTCCCTTAGGCCTTATGAAATAATGAAACTGGTTAATGGAGCCCCTCGTTACCTTCCATGGGTCCCCATGGGCCTATGCTGCCATGATAGGTAAACCTGAGCCAAAATCTCTCTTCAATGGGCAGCTGGAGAGGCGAAGCAGTAAAAGTCATAAGGTATGCCCTATGACTACCCCATCCCTTGCTATTTTTTACAAAGTGTTGTCTGCGTTAAAGGATTTTCAGAGAAGGCTCACATAATAGAGACTTGCCATCGATTTTCCAACGCACATATAGTACAGAGAGTTCTGACAAATATGGTGGAAGAATCCAGGTGCTCACGAGGCATACATTACAACCCATCCTCTTGGTTTCTACATGTTTCTTCACCAGGAGCCTTTTGTAGACGTTGTTTTCTCGACTTTGTTGAGTGCACTCAAGTAAGTTTTAAAATAAGTATATCTGTATACGAGGTGAAAAAAACTCTAGATTATGTGGGGAAATTTAAGGGAAGAGCAACACCTGTTAGTACTGCATTATTTTATGTTTGTATGGATATTAGATATTCAGTTATGACAATGGCAACGACTATTTGCTTACCTGAAATATTTCATTTGAATTTCTAAAAAGTAATTCTGTATAGGGTGTGCTTATAGAAGGTAAATGCTGGGCAAATGGATATTCCATACTGCTTGCTGTAAGCTTCGAGGGACTATGGCTAATAATAGTTTGAGATTACTCAAGGGCACCATGGTGTGCATTTTCGAGGAATTTGGAATATCAATGGTTCCTCTACACTTCATTGCTAGTTTTAGTATCACACTGAATGGGATTAAGTCAGTGAGATTTATAAACTCTAAACAGAGAGAAAGAAGGCTAAAGAATTTGAAGCCTAGGAAAAACAGTACACTTATCGGATTTAATGTCTTAGAGAAATTAAGTTTTAGTAAGAAATTATTTTTCTTCCAGAAAGATGGATATTAGGGGCTTGAAAAGATTTAAGAATATATTTAAGTATTATGATTTTTTTTTTGTAGAACGAACAAAGACTATATTATTATAGTGTAACTGGGTATTAGTCATATCTATTGTTGAATTCCAAACAATCAGAATTTAGAATGCAATTGGTAGAAAGAAAGGGCAGGGAACTTGACATCAGGATACCTACATTCTGCAAAGAAGACCAACCCAATATCAGTCTACCCTTAGACCAATCACTCTAGCTCTTTATTCGTAAAGGTAACCCCGTATCCCACCAATGCCTCAGATTCCTCAGCTGTAAGTGAAGAGGGTTATACTGGATCAGAAAATCAAATAAATGGCAAGTGGGCTTGGATTTTCCTCTCCCACAGCCATGACAGGCAGCAATAATTGATTACAGACTCTTCCCACTGAGCCAGGTGAGGCCTCCAAATTCTCAAAGCCACGATCCAAGCAGCCTTCCTAAGGTCTTCATCACTCAAAGCGAACTTGAAATGAGACTTGTTGGCTATGTTAGTCCCTAAAATTCAAAAATTCTAGGTTAATAGTGTTTTTCACCATGAGGTGGTGTCTATGTTTAAATGGGCAAATGTGTTAAATGGAGAAATAGGTATCTTGGTGAGTATGGCATAAATGCTGTTTTTTCTTTGTTTTTGCATTTCACGGGCCTCTCACTGTTGTGGCCCCTCCCGTTGCGTAGCGCAGGCTCCAGACGCGCAGGCTCAGCGGCCATGGCTCACGGGCCCAGCCACTCCGCGGCATGTGGGATCTTCCCGGACCAGGGCACGAACCCGTGTCCCCTGCATCAGCAGGCGGACTCTCAACCACCGCGCCGCCAGGGAAGCCCAATGCTACTGTTTTTATATTGCCTTCAACTGCTGCATTTCTATGCAGAATGCTTTCTTTTAAGGAAATCTTGACATCCTCCCACACTGATCTATTCATTTATAATTAAGGTTTTAAAACTGCTGAACCTGTTGTATTCCTTTTGTTTTTCACTTGGCCCCATATTCAATATAACCTTAAAATACTTTCTGTTAGTTTATACCCATTCTATGTCCTCCTAATCTGATCCGAAAATTGTGTTCCTAGTACTCCCTTCAATAGCTATTTATCCTTTGAGCCCCTTTTTTTGTTATTTTGAAAACTTGTTCTAGTTTTGCTGAAAACTTGACAATTGAAATCTCGCAGTGGTGTATATCTGTCTCTATCCCCCTCTGGGGTTTGTTTCGCTGGAAAGTTTTGGAAGTTGAGGTTTATTCCAACTATGGCCCACAATTGGGTTCCTCTGCATTATTATTCCTGTGTCAGATAGACAGCAATTATCCAGAGCTTTCCAATGTGAATAGCAGCTTTTGTAAATTCAGGAAATTATCTTTAGTTTATGAAACATTGATAAATATGGAACCTATTATATTATCTTAAATAACAGCAATTTCTTAATAATATGTTGAGTTTAGTACCACTCCTTATAATAATTCTTCTTTTTAATATAGTTTCAGATGGAGAAAAAATCTATCCCAGTTCAGAACTTTATGCCTATTATACATTTTAGTAGCATTTTACATTTTGCAGAGTGCTTTGTAGATCCTACTACTAGTGATTCATTAAGAAAATGTGGTTATTTGGATATGAAGATGCGTTAGCACTTAGGAGACAGATATTGGGGCTTCTCTGACTCCACTATGATTTGGGTAACAATGACCAGTGGCCCTGTTTCTCTACAATCAAGCTTTCATCTCTGTAAAATGGGTACAGTAATGCTAATTTTGTTTGTGTGTATGGTAAAAAGAAATATTATCCTAGGCTATTTGCCTTAAGCTCTTCAAGAGAAGAAAGCCTTAAGTAGAATGCGGAGTCCTACTTACTGTGTCATCTAGGACAGTTTCCCACCCTCATGTTCCCTTTCTAACAGAGAAATAATGAAATTGTCTATGAGCCAGAGGAGTGGCTGGATAGTAGCCAAGGATTTGGGTTGAATCCCCAGTGGTGTTTGACATTTGTGTTAATCAGCTGGCTTTCTTGTCACCTGGAGTAATAAGTTGGATTTGTATGTTCAGCACAATGAAACAGGCAAACATTTTAAAAATGTTGAACGTTTAGCAAATTAACAGTTATAAGACTTCATATCCAAAGGCAATAAAGCATTGTTATACGATTAAAAATAAACAATTTACATTGATGATAAATATATAATTTAACTTGAGGAAAATGTGAGCAAATATATTAGCAATAATTAACACGTATACTTTAAATATTTTAATTGTTTTCCAAACTATTTTTTTATTGCACATTTACAACAGGGCAATCAGGGCTTTAATCAGCTAGGTTCTTAATGGCTGGCTATCAGATTTGATAAAAATCAGGTCAAAGGCTTGCTGGTACAATTTCTTCTTTGAGAAATCTTCTTGTGACTACTCCCAGGAAGATTAACAAACAACAGCAACAAAACCACTTTATAATAAACAAAATAGTAAGATAACTTTATATGGAACCTTTATTTTCAAAGGATCCCAGAATGCTTATAAACTGTTATTCAAACCATATCCAGGAATCACTAAAGCTTGGCCACATTTTGGAGCCAGAAGGAGAGCTCAAATGTTAGTTGAAGAGGATGTTCCTGCTCTAGAAGGGGTGTGGCTTGCATGACCTAATAGGGGTTTTCTGGCTCTAATTTCTGCAGTGCTGCGTGGGTGGAATTCTTGTGTTTTGGAGATGCATAAGGCGAGTCTGTATTGCTGCGGAAGGTGGGAAGTGAAAGAGAATATGGTAGTGGAAAGAGGTGGCATGGGAAATGGACTGTTTATGTTCCTGTCACCAAGTGGCAGTGACTACAGCACAGTCACCCGTTGTTAGGGCTCCCTGACCCTGGGGTAGAATAACTCTGTTCCAGGTGCTGTTTGAACCAAGTTACTTTGGTTGCCAAATGAAAAACTATTCTATGGGAATTTTTGCAGAAAAAAAAAGTAATAACAAGAGTCAGATGGCTCACATATAGAATCATAGAATATTAGAATAGGACGGACCCTAGAGATGATCTAGTCAAAAACCTTTATTTTATCTTTGAGAAAACTAGGACCCAAAGAGGGGAAGTGGTGAGAGCACAACCTTAGATCAATATCAGCATCTTCCACTTGGAAGAAATCTAAGTGATTAGCTACATCTCCCACACTATTATGGAATGACTTCTAAAATCTTTCTAAAAGTTCTTTCAGCAATTTTGTTGACTGACAGGTATTTATGACCACAAAGAGCAACAGCTCCCATGGTTGGAATTTTCCGCTGAGGAACATTCTTCAGAATGTCCATTCTTTCATATCTTTAATACACATTTATTGAGTGCCAGTCATGTACCAGGCATTAAACTAGGCTTTGAAACACAAAGGAAAATAATACTAAAGCAATAGCTCCTGATATTTATTGGGAGCACACTGCGTGTTAGTTACCTTGGGCTTTACAAGTTTTTGCCCCTTTACTCCTTGCAACAAGCCTGTGAAGTGGAAACTCTATTTTCCCCAGTTACAGGTAAGGGAGAGAGTACAAGTAGCTTGCCAAAGAGAAGCAGCTAATAGGCGGCAGAGCAGGAATTTAAGCCAGGGGTGATGGTTTTAGAGCCTATGCCCTTAACTCGAACACCATGCCACTCTTTAGGGAGCTGGCTAAACCATAAATGAACAATGCAATAATTGATTCTTATTAGAGTTAAGTAAGGAGGGTTCTGTAAGAGGCTTAATGGGGGATCCCCAAGAGCCAGAGTGGTCAGAGAGGGCATCTTTGAAGGGAAGGAGTATTCCTAGGAAGCAGTCATGAGAAGAGCCCTTGTCAAGGGAGGAAAAACTCAACGGCTTCCCCAGCAAGGATGGGAAGAACCTGATGGGTTTTGGAGCCCGAGCTTTCTTCCTCTAAAGTTCTCTAATTTAGTTGTACTCTTTAAGCTACACAAAGTAAAGTGAACCCCTCTATCATATACATTTGTTTTGGGATAAGTTATGTTCTTTTTCTTGAAGAGTATTATATAAACCACTGATCAAATGAAAGGTAACTGGTAGTACCCACAATCACAAACCCTGTAAAAGGTCCATACTGCAGACTCTTGATTAATAAACTACCCTGCCTCCTAGTAGAGCAGTGAGAAATCATTCTTATCTACCACACATATCAAAGATGGGCCAGCTTATTAAACATATTCAAATGAAAATATATTCTGCATTATACCGCAAAAATACTATATAACTTAGAACATGCTATAAGAAAAAATACACATTCTATCAGGATTGATTATGATCCCAGCACAAAATCGTATGCTTTCAAATAGTAATATTGATTTGATCTCCTACAGATAGCCTTCAAGGCCAATGGATTAAGATGGTAGTCACTTAAGAGCACACAATGTGTTCATTCTTCATGCTAGGTCTCCCTCACACTGTATTTCTTTTTTCTTTTTTTTTTTTTTTTTTGCGGTACGCCGGCCTCTCACCGTTGTGGCCTCTCCTGTTGCAGAGCACAGGCTCCGGACGCGCAGGCTCAGCGGCCATGGCTCACGGGCCCAGCCGCTCCGCGGCATGTGGGATCTTCCCGGACCGGGGCACGAACCCGTGTCCCCTGCATCGGCAGGCGGACTCTCAACCACTGCGCCACCAGGGAAGCCCCCTCACACTGTATTTCTTTTCCCGAGGGATGGGACTGGTAGTCTCTCAGCTAAGGGTACCTAGGCTGGCACATCAAAAGTAGACCAAAACACTCTGTTACCTTAGGATAAGAACGAAGGAGAAAAAAAAGCAAAGCTACTTAAGGAAGAGCTAAAGAATTTCCCAATGGAGGAGTATTTTTGAAATTAAATATTTCTCTATGCAAGTTGACATTTAAAATGCGTGACTTAAGAGAGATCCGAAGAAAATTGTGAGAAACATAACCTTAAATATTTTGGATCACATTTTCGTGAATTATGCAGCATTTGGGCACAACTCTGAGGAAACAGAAACACTCTGGGGTAATGATGAGTAGTTGTATGCACTTTATGTGAGCATGTATGCACACTAACACAGTTACATTTGTGGTATTATGTACTCGATATATAGACTATGTCTATGTACAGTTTTTTCCATGTCACATTTCCATCCCTGGGACTAAACATTGGCTGTTTAGAATTTGTTTTTATGAATGCTTCCATGCTGAACTTATGGATCATAGTTATTGGAAAGCACAAATGTTGTTTTAATTCTTATGGGCAGTCAAATGTCCTTTGAAGAGTCACCCTGGGCCCATCCATAGAAATGGCATGTTGTAGACTGGACAGAACAAAGCCCCAAAAGAAATAAAGTGAAACCATGTTATCATTGGCTTCCCTTTAAACATATTAAAAACTCTCAGAAGAGATAATCTACAGTAGGGAATAGCGCTGTGCTGGCCCAGGGTGTACAGGATGACCTAATGGGTCTTTTCCATCTCTAATTCCTGTGATACTGCAGATCTAAGAGATGGAGCCAGTAATTGCTTACAACATAACAGATTCCTCTCTCTCTCCCTCCCTTTTTTCCCCCTTCCCTGGAGTTCAGCAGAGAATCTCTTAAAATAAACAAAAACTGTGAGAAACTAAGAGAAGTCAGGGACTGGCCCACTTTTTAGAGGCCGAATGTGGAAAGTATGAAGCGCTGATTTGACTATGAAGGCTGGAAAGCAGAGGGGCCTGAGCCGTTTATACTACAGGCAGTAGTTAAAAAAGGGAAAAAAAAAAAAAAAACAAACTTGAAAAACATGGGTGTAACCCTGGGCTTTGATAAAACTGGCCTTTCAGCCCCCTCTTGAGATTTGCACATCCCCAAGGGAAGCTGTGGTTTGGAATCAGATCGTGCATTTAATTTCACTCAGAGAACTTATTGGACTTGGCACCAAAAGAAAGCATTTGCAGTATATTTTTTGTCATGATTAGTGGCCCCCTCACCACAACATTTGATTACTTTGGAAAGGGAAAAGTTAAATCCTTGTAAAGTTGTGATTTACAATTTTCGAGCATCCAGGTAGGGAGCATGACTTCTGCCAGCTTGATCATGGGATCCACATTTTATTCTAGCTCATTGATGTGAGAAAACAAAACAGTTCTGTGGGGGAAATAGACTTGGAAGTATATCCCTTGATTATCCTGGGAGATTTTCTCTCCACACTACATCTTAGTCACATTGACTTTGGTATCGGCTGGAACTTGTAGCAAGAAACTGGCATGCGCTGGTTTACTTTTCATTTCTAATCTGTAGTACCTGGTTTTTTTTTTTTTTATCGTTTGGTTTGTTTGCCCTTACAATTATGTAAATCTTGAGGCAAAGGAGTTAAAAGGAGTTTCTTCTATTACACCTGAAAACAACTTTCACTGGACATTTTTTCTCAAGCTTTACAGTTAAGATTGGAGATCTTGTGGGTATCTTTACTAAAATATGTCCAAATAGCCAAAGGCAAAGGGAATGACCAGCTGGGTAGCTGATGAATATTTTCCTGGGAGATGTACAACTTTCCCCACAACTGTGATGCTTTATCCTTTGACATTAAGAACGCTGTTTGTAGAGGTGACATTCCTTTGAACCCTCAGCGTTCTGAAATCGTGTCCTGCCGCAAGGGCTCAAGTAGGGTAAGTCTGAGCATCGATGCTGAATAACAGCCAGGCTAATTAGATTCTGTTCTGGTGTCCAACACTGACATACAGTCAGTCAGGTCTTGAAATAAATCTTGAAGTGGAATTAATAATAATAAATTCCACTTCTACTTTTGAATATTTTGGTCTATTTCTAGTTGGATTTGTGCTTGTTGGAAAACCGTCTCTAATGTTTAGGCAGGGAGTTCTCACCATGCTTACTAAGTGAAAGCAATTTGCTGAATAATGTCAATGTAGCAATGTTAGTGGTATTGTTGGCAGAGGGAAAACACTTTTTCTCTCATTCTGGACTTGGACAGGGGAGAAAGATAAATACAAGAATTCCATTGGTGTTTGGGAAGTACTATACTTGTCCCAAGTTGAGTATGGTGGTTAAGGGAACAGATGAGTAAGGGCAAAGAGCCTGGGTTGTAATCCCAGCTGGCTGTGTGACCTGGGGCAAATTGTTCATCTTCTCTAAGCCTCAGTTTGTTCATCTGTACAATGGAGTAAGTAAAACTACTTAATTTGGTTGTTGAGGGGATGGAAGAGGTTAATATAAATATATCATTAATAGTGTAATGATTGGCACATGATGAGAATTCAACAAGTGTTAGCTATTATGGCTGTTTGATATTGACCTCATTAGCAGGATATTTCCTGGTTGTGTATTGTGATAAATTTAGGTTCAGCTTCCCCCTGGAAGTAGGAGATGAGATCTGCTTTCTCTTTCCACTCTCACTGATTTAACCACAGTGAGACAATAACAGTTTTCTTATTTGTCCCCACCTTTGCAAAGCTATTGTGAAATTTGAATCAAGACAATTTATTCTGTATTAAGGAGGCATCTTTCAGTTGCCAGTGACAGAAAACCAACTTGAACTTTCTTCTATAATTTCTCATATTTCTAGGAATTCTGACTTCCTTTTTTCCTCTTCTCTCCTGCCCTCTCCCCTCCTCCCTCCCTCCCTCCCTCCCTCCCTCCCTCTCTCTCTCTCTCTCTCTCTCTCTCTCTCACACACACTCACACACACACTTTTTTTTTACTCTCTCCAACCACTCTCCAAGATTTACTTTCCTCTCTGATGGATTCATTCTAGGCAAGCTGTCTCCACATGATGGAAGATGCCCTGTAGCATAGGTGATCTTACAGCTAGCAATCTTAGAGGAAACATATCAAAATGATGTGGCACAGAGACAATTCCCATAGTGAAAGCTAGATTTTCCCCCAAATATCGGTAATAGATGTAAATTGATACCACTTGCAGAGACACAATCGAAGTTGGATTTGACTCACATGGTTGTGATCAAATCTGGCATTTAAGCTTTTTACTATGTGCTAGTGAATTATGTCTCTATTCATAATTTCTGCTGAAGTATTAAGTTGTCATTTGCATTTTTTAAAAAAATTAACATCAGTACAATCCTCACAGTCTTTTGCAGATTAAGTGTGTTCTCAGACAACTATTAGATTTAGTATATTTCCAAGGAACAGAGCTCAGTCTCATTTGTGACCTAGGTAATTTATCAGTTTTCTCTCCATCCAGCCCTCTCAGTTCTTTGTCAATTTATTGTGCCCACATCCTTTTCAATCTGCACTTGAGTAACTCAGACCTCCCTGTTCCTTAGAACACACCTCTATCAAAACCTCCATCAAGAAATAGGGCTGGTATTAATTAGTTTTACTTTGGTATGACTTAAAGTCAATCCTAGTTGTGCTTTCCTTTTACACTGAAATAGGAACAGTGAGGATATTTCTCACTGAGCAGGATGGAGAGTAGGCTTCCCCCTTTCCTCCTCAAGTACGGCTAGTGAAAATATTGCCCACACTGATTAAAAATAAAATTGAGTTTAGAGGACGGGTTAGATGAAGGTCTAGAACTGTGTTTGCCAAACTTAATCATAAAATTATCTGGAGCATTAAAAAAAAAAGTTTCCTGGGCCCTGTTCCAGACTCATTGGGTCAGACTCTCTGGAATAAGGTCTTGAGAATCATTTTTAATGAATTCCCCAGGCAGTTCCTGTGTTCAGACAAGTTTGCCTAAAATAAGCCAATAATGGGAGGGGGTATAAACAGAAGAGAGCACAGTGGATGCCACAAGACACTACATGACATGCAAAAGGTTGAAACTTTGATGAATCTTCTTCAAGTACACTCATAGTTGGTATAACCACTGAAACTGTTTTGTTCCTCTTAGAGTTCATTTTTCCTATGTTGTAATCTTTAATATATCCAAAAGGTAGGAGGTTGTATGCAGTTTGAAACCAGAGAGAACAAATGAGACTAAATTTCACAATATATGAATGTGAAGATTCTATGGAAGCAGGACACGTAACCAGTCTGTGCACATCAACAATCCCTTGGTCTCATCTCATTTATCTCCCACTGAGTAGCTTTACTCCAAATTTAGCATTTTTTTGCTTTCATTTCTTCATATACTTTAATCTTTTAAATTTTTATGTACATATTTATTTATTTATAATTTTCTCCAAATTTATTGAGGACTGACTGACATAAAATTGTCTGTATTAACGGTGTACAAAGTGATGATTTGCTATACACTGTAGAATGATTACCAAGATCAAGATAATTAACACATCCATTCCTTTACGTAGTTACTTTTTTTGTGTATGTGTAATGAGAATGCTTAAATCTACTCCCAGCAACTTTTAAGTATACGATACTGTATTACTAACTATAGTCACCATGCTGTTTCTTAGATCCTCAGAACTTATTCTTCTTCTAACTGAAAGTTTGTACACTTTTACCTACATCTCCCCCTTTTCCCTGCCCCCCAACTCCTGGCAACCATTCTGAGAGCATATTCTAAGTGAAATAAGACAGACAGAGAAAGACAAATACTATATGTTATCACTTACATGTAGAATCTTAAAAAAAAAAAAGCCAATTTCATAGAAACAGAATAGAATGATGAGTACTTTAATATGAGATGATTTTGCAAGTATTTTTATTACTTTAGTGAATGGCAAATTTACAGGTAAAAATGATGAATACCATGATATACATGATCTTTTATAACTTTGTACTATTTAATATTTTTATACAAATATAAGCTTTGTATATTCTGTACAATTAAAAGTATTCTAACATAACTGCTGAATTAAATCACCATCTACATAGGTGACATTGAAATGGTTAAAATGAATTCCTTTACATAATTTAAATAAACTTATGCTGCAAATATCTTGGCAGAGGGATAAAACTACAATAATAAAAAATTTTGACAAGAGATATATTCTAAAGTATAATGGTCCCTTATTTAACTAGACCTTTCTATAAGAAGTATCCAAACCACTAGTCATTCATCAAACATTTCTAATGTTAATTATTTAATTCATATCTTTTAGATGGGCTATAAACTGGCTTAGGTACATGAATTCTATATTCCATTTAGTCTCTGCTTTGTAAGTCCGTGGCCAGTTACTAGTGGCATTTCTGTTGGCCTGAAAAAAGAGACCAAACTCTCCAGGTCTGAGATCATCAGTCCTGTGTCTTTCCAGATCTCCTTGTGTATTTGTGAACCCAGCAAAGAGAGTTAAGCCTATTCTCCTAGTTGGCAGAAACTTGGTAGTTTAAAATTACATACTGACTCTGGTGTAGAGACACAAGAAATTATAGAGCAGACATTGTCCAGGACAACGTATAATTTAAAATGTACTAAAGAATGTATACCGCATGGCAAAGTAAGTGAAGTGCTTCTTCAAATATAAGTGTTTTGCATAGAAAGGCAGTAATTATCCACTCCTAGGGAAATGTTTGCATTCACTCTAAATCAATATTTACCATTCATTTCTTGTGTTCAACAAAACAGGGATTTAACTTTTTTTAATTTTAATGAAGCACTAAGACTATAATAATTCCACAGTGCAATTGTCTTGATATGAAATATTGCTAAATGGTGTTGCTATTTCGAGAAAGAGCAGTGTGAAATGGAAGGGTATCCCTATTTGTGAAATGTTACTTTGGGAACATTCAATTCATACTTAGCCAAGCAGGGCGACTCACCAGTTTTCAAAGATAACTTAAGCTGTCTCCTTGGTAAGGCCCTTAACTAGGATCATTCAGATGAGTCTTCGCCCTTATATTTTTTCCTCTTTTTCCTAACACAGACTTCATGATAATGATTCTGTTTCAGCTCAACTATTTCCTTTTTGAGGTACGTGTGAGTGTGTGTATGTGCGCGTGTGTATGTAAAAAACTCTTCTATACAACCATTTTTTTCTGCAGAAGGAAAAGGTTTCTTTCCCCCTTTCCCCTCCCAATTCCTCCTGATTATTTAGTTCAAAAAAACCTCAAGGAAAATGCTAGAGGGAAAAAATAAGAAAATAGGACACATGAATACTGTATTCTGAGACAAGACTGAAAGTCTCTGGCATATTTTTATTTATAGAGCTGTGATCTGATCATTCTATGGCTTTTCTTTGGAAAACGACTAAAATTTTTTATTACAGAGTCTAAAAAAGAACTGCACAATATACCGATACGTTACATTACAACATGAATACCCTTTATCTAGGCAACAGAAACGATAATGGCTTTGCCCCTGACTTTCAGGTCAAAGCAGAGTCCTTTAGTGCCCACCATTACCTTTCCAAATGCTACATAAATGCCCAAGTTTCCTTATATTTCTGTCTTCCACTTCTGTGTCCAGTTTAAAACGCAGTGTATTCTGTTCTTCATTTGCTTTTGTTTTTGTTATTATTTGGGGGCCACGGGGACATCTTTTTGAAAATCCCACCATTCCCATGAGGTTTTTCAGATTTTATCCTGATTAGCTTATTTGCTATTAAAATTTAATCAATATTATATTTTCAGATGCACGGCTTCTGTAGTGTCCCTATATTATTTAAAATGAGATTTAGAGCAGGATGGGAATTAAACATAAAATATATACCTTTGCCATCTCATCACATAGTTCATGTGGCTTCTCTGCCTATAAAATATTCGTGTAACAGCAGTGTGGGGTGGGTCTGTGCTAAGTTCCTCTCTGCGCCTTCCTGCCATTCATAATTCATGCAAGCTCTTTGAGTGAGTTACAGTTTGGTATGCACTCTGGGGACAAATAATATCTTTTATGTATTGTGATTGCTACTCTACTCTATCTTCCTTTTTATTGACAAGAAACAAGGGTGTTGCTTGTAGTTTTGAAACTAAATGGGGTGCAAAAATCATCCTTCTCTTTCTGAGAAGGCACCTTCTTTCTGTAGGAAATGCTATTGTAAACTGTACTGTTATAAATGGTGTGTTACTTCTCAAGATATTCCTTTCTCAATGTCTGCAGTATCAAAGTGTTCCTTTAGCATTCAGTGGAGAGAGCCATTGAAAAAGCGGGCGGTTAAGGACACGTTCCTAAAGTCTGGAAAATCAGTGGGACACTAAAAAGGGAACTGAAGTGGACCGGAAGGAACCTCTTGAGGGTGATTTAAAAAACCAGACACTGATTACGAACACAGCTTTTACCCAAGGAACTGGAGAGGGCCAGCAAACCCATTCTACTGCACTCCAGTTAAATGTCTAGTAGTTGAGATGTTTTCTGCACAGCCCATAAAGGATAATGAGGAAGGCTTTGATAGCTTTAAAGAAAGTTGCTCTGTGGCCTATCACAAAAACATGATCTGAGTGTAAGTGGCAAATGCTTGCAGACCCCAAAATGAAAAGGGGCATTGTCAGTTAGGTAAGACAGTTATCTTGCTAATTGCACAGGAAAAGGATCCTGATGCGAGTTTGTACCAGAGGGAAAAATAAAAGCAAGTGATGTCAGAATGTAAAATCTAAGATCTCATTTACTTAAACTGAAGTCTTCTGGAGACCTTGAAATGATCTGATTTTACCTCTACATGATAATTATTTAATGTAGGTCAAATTAAGGATTAACCTTCATTCTTAATTTTATTGTATTGTGTTTTGGGGGGATTATGAATTGTTCCTTATATTAGTTGGGGTTTAAAATATTATATTACTTCTCTCCTGTTGCAATAATTTCTGAGATTATTCTTGTATATCACCCCCCCACCCCCGCAACTCTAGCAAAGATAGACTTCATGAATAACTTAAAAAAGAGAAAAGAACATTCATGTGGAAGTATTTATATTAAGTTTGGTAATGAAGAAAACAAGTTTCATTAACTGTTCTTTTCATGGTGGCTTTGCTACTCTTAGGAAAAGTCTATTAAAAATAGAAACCCTGGACTTCCCTGGTGGCGCAGCGGTTGGGAGTCCGCCTGCCGATGCAGGGGACGCGGGTTCGTGCTCCGGTCCGGGAAGATCCCACATGCCGCGGAGTGGCTGGGTCCGTGAGCCATGGCCACTGAGCCTGCGCGTCTGGAGCCTGTGCTCCACAACGGGAGAGGCTACAACAGTGAGAAGCCCGCAAAAAAAAAAAAAAAAAAAAAAAAGAAAGAAACCCTGAAATCTTCTCCCAAGGCAGTGGGGACACTTGCATTGACCTTGTATTCACTCCTTCAGAATATGGGACGGTTACATTGAGTAAGAGCATAGTTGAATACTTCTACTCATAGAAGTAAGTTGCTACGTGGTTGATAGGCTAGTCCACCAAGAATGAAGTGATGCTTTCTTCCGGATTTAGGCAAGAATTAATCAGTTGATTAGCTTACAAACATTGATTGCACACCTTCTTGCCATGATACCCAAGTAAGTGTTGAGAGTTAGCTGAAACAGCACACCTACAAACACAATGGAGAAAGATAAGTACGCAAAGATTTTCTTTAATTTACGCATACTTCAAACAAAATTTAATGCACAGTAGAGCTATGTCCAATAAAGTGGACTTCCATAACATCAAATAACAATGCGTTTTGAATTGATGATCCAAGAGAATGGGCAATGTAGTCCTACAAGGAATGTCCTCAACCACTTACTGAAAGCTTACTGCTTACATTTACATGGCTCTACTGGTTATGATTCTGTCTTTATCCTAGCACTGCAGTCCTGGAAGACTGACTGAGAGATGGCCAAATGGGGCACTAAGTCAAAACTGGTCATCACCCACACTTGGATTTGTTTCAGCTGCAGTGCTGTTCATTGTGGTATCATTGATGGCTAGATGCCTTCTCTTATGATTATTCCACTGTCTATGCCAGCAATTCTCAAGCTTTTTGGTCTCAATAACCTTGTTTTACTAAAAAATTATTGAGGGCATTCAGTAATAGGGTGTTGTATCTCTCAGTTTTTACCCTAATAGAAATTTAAGCTGACATTTAAAAACATGTATTTATTAATTTATTTTAAAAAACAACCAAACCATTTCATTAAACTGTTTTTTGGAAAAAGTAACGACTTTTTCCAAAACAAAAATATTTAGTGAGAAGAGTGGCACTGTTTTATATTTTAGCAAATCTCTTTAATGTCTGGGTTCTCATATTTGCTTCTTCATTCAGTTTGTTGTCATATCAAATAGTGTGTAGCCATTGGAAAACTTCACTTTATAGACATGGGAGAATGAGGGTTAAAAAGGCAAAAAATATTGTGCAAATAGTTTTGATTCTGTAGAATCCCTGAAAAGGTCTCAGGAACCCTCAAGTATCCTCATGTATCACAGTGTTGGTCTATAATGTGTTGAGGCTGTATGTCTATCCACCTACCTCATATGAGTTCAGTGCACCTGGCACATACTAGGTACTCAATACTATTTCTCTTCCAATTCTTCTTCTCCAGCTCAAAATAAATCTTTTAGATTTATGCTTTAGGGCTCAGATAGCTTCAGATCTTAATGATCTTTTATGTATACCTGAGGGAGAACATTCTCTCACCCTAGATCTCTTCTCAGGACCACTTTTCGTTACCTTTGAAGAAGGTTAAGAAAGAAAAGGATAAGGAAGTGGGAATGGAAAAAATATAGGTTCTTAGGATCCTTATGAGGGATGTAATTACATATCTGGGGTCCTGGATTTCTGTAATCCTTAAGTAGCCAATCCTAGTGGATTCTAAAATATTTTCAGAAGCATACTAATGTCAAAGCAAATAAAGTATTGTTAGTGTGTTGCGTGGTACAGCTGAGGTATGATTGGAGGACACATCTGGAACCCGTTGTTGTTTCATCATCTGTAACTGATGCAACAGATCACAGCATATAAACATAAGTACGCTACTTTTCAGATAGATAACTCTGTCAATGGTCAGATCAATCCAGTGTATTTAAAGCTTGGACAAAAACAAAATATTTTTGTACAGTTTGATATTGAGTTTTTGATAATGCAACGTTAAGATTCATTTGTTTAGCTAATGCTTATGGATCATCTGCCGTGTGCTATGGGTAAAACAATGTAGAAAGAGATATGATTTCTACCTTCAAATGCCTTGCATTCTAGTGAAATCTACCCATAAAACATGGTAATTAATGATACAGAGTAATGAATGTTAGGATGTGGAGAAAACAAGATGTTTTAAGAATTTGTAAAAATGGGCATAACCCAGTCTTTTAGGAAGAGTAAGCCTTCAGAGGGAGAGATAAATTACCTAAGCAATGAGTGGAGCTGACCTGGTTGGAATTCATATGAAACTGGGAAGATATGCCGAGTAGAAGGAGAGTTGAGAGAGAGAGCACAATCCATTTGCTGATGTGAGAGAATTTCAGTAGCTAGTGTGAGAAGTTTGTAGGCCAATGCGTGAGGGGTTGGAAATGTAACAAGGAAGGGATTTGAAAAGAGCTTACATTTTATTTTGAGATTATTATGGAGTCTTCAAAGGGTTTTAACTAGAATATCATCACAAATAGGCTTGAATTTTGTCAAGTTCACTCTGGCTGCAGTTTTGACATAAAAACCAAGACTAGTGTTGTGTTGATCCTAGAAAAAGGGAATGGAGGCCTATATAGATAAGGCAGCAGCAAAAGTGATGACAGACAGTGGACACATTCTAGAGATATTGAGACCGCTGAATGAACAAGCTTTAATAATTGGTGCAGAGGTGGGGACGGAGTGAAGAGGAAAAATTAGTGTAATGCTCAGGTTCCTGGTATAAGCAGTTGAGTACTTTCATTGAAATAGGGATCCCGGTAGGAGAAATATTTGAGTACAGATGTCAGGGAAAGATGATGAATTCACTATTTTTGAGATATCCAAGTGGAGTTGTTGAATATTACATAGCATCTATGGAATCCACTAGACTATGACATCCATTAGGTTAAAGTTTATGGAATTATGCATTTCACAAGATTATGGAATCCACTAGACTAACGATCATTAAATGGAAAACTATATTGCTTTGTTTCTCCATTGTCTATCATATATATGCCTCATAGTAGAAGTTATTTATAGAATAAATGAAAAAACAAATGGCATAAATAAAGAAATATGAGGGTCAGAGGAGAGATTTGGAATGACTAGCTAGATTTAGAAGTCATTAGCATGTGGGTAATAGTTGAAGTCAGGGGAGTAGTTAAAATAACCCATGTAGGTAACAGAGGGTGAAATGAGAAGGGACATTACAAAGTGTCTGGAAGAATTGCAACATATAAAGAATAGACAGTGGAAAATGAATCTGCAAAAGCTATAAAGAAGAGCCAAACATTGGAAATTATATCTATTAACATTCTGTTTATAAGCAGCAGAGGCTGACTTTCTATTTTAAGCAAAATTTAAATTTACTTGAAGACTATCTGGAGATAACAGAAATGAAGAGAAAATGGAGAACTAGTTTTGGAAAACAAAATGAGATCCGGGGAGCTGCATAGAATGAACTATAACAAGTGTAATGCAGCAAGAATTGTGGGGTCTTCTGTCACTGCCAGTACATGAATATGATGTCTAACCATCCCTACACCCTGACTTGATCAGGCATTAAAGTCCCAGGAGAAAGTGTTTAGTTGGCTGAGTCCTGCCTACAGCACTATTTCCTGAGCTGGGGAAAAGAGAAGGAGGTTCTGGCCCTTCAGCTTCCTTGATGGGAAGCAACCATTATCTCCCACCAAAACTCCACACCAATGGGGCAGTCCCTGAAAGAGAAAGAGAGGTGCCCATCGCAAGGGGAGGGGAATGGATGCTGGGTAGAACAAGAAGTGACAAACGTCATTATGAGACAAAAGATAGAACACTGTATCCTCCTTCTAAATTGAGATAAATTTAGGTGAAAGAGAAAAGCAAAGCCTTCTTCACTGGCAGCAGCAACAGGAGGTCATTGGTAACTTTGGCAAAAGTAGTATGAGCTGTGTAGTGCTGCTGGAAACCAGACTGGAATAGGTTGGGGAGTGAGAGTAGGGTGACAGTGAAAATAGCTTGTGTAGAGGACCATTTCAAGAAGTTTAGTTTAAATTAATGCAAGAGAAAATTTGCTTTTATGATTTGGAAACATTCAGTATGGCAGAGAGAACAACTTTGCCCTTAAGTAGGGATATTCTAATTCTGATGGTCAGGGAAAGAGTTTTTAAGACCGCATGACCCTAGATGGGTAAATTTCCATATCTGGGCAATTACCATACATTGGAATTTCTTGTTCTTTTTGCAAGGCATCAGTAAGTTGCACGACTCTGTGAATTGCTTTGCTTTTGCCTCTTAAATTCTTGGCCACATGATTTATCACTTAAATGCTTCCATGTATGTTGCTGTTATATTGATACTTAATATTACTGTCTTTGTATTTCTAACTAGAATTTCAAACACATTGTGGGCAGGGAGCTGTTTCATTTCTCACAGTACCTGTCACAACAGTGGCATGAAATAGTGCTCATGCTCAGGGAATATTGATTGATTAGCTTATTGATTTTTAAGAACATTGACTGGAATGACATCTACCCACAAATCTTCACACAAAAAAGATTTTTAAATTGTTTTCCTCCTTGAAGTGTCATTTGATATCCACTCTGGCTTCCTTTTACCATCAAAGTTGTTATGAAAATGAATGAAAAAAAACACGCATTTTTGCATTTTAAGATAGAATAAACTTTTAGATTGGAAACTTCCAAAACAAACTGAAACCAATGAAAAGTATATTTTACTGCTTTATATCTAAAAATGGCACTGCTCAATTTAAGCTATTTTTAAAACCTGTGTATTCATGCAGCTTGCATACCAAAATGAAAATTGGTGAGCTATAAACCCTTGAAAAACAGGGTTTATAATGGAAACAGTAATTGACCCTTAAGTACAACATCAAAAATACAATACTATATAATACAAAGCCCAGGGCTTGGGATCCCATCTCTGCTCTAACCTCAGACTGGCACACTAACCCAACACCACAAAGCCAACTAATAGTTATATTCTGAGATGTTTTCTTCTTACATGGCAGAAAAGTAGATATGTGATCCAATAGCCACATGCAGCTAAGCTTTGCAGGACCAGTACTCCGAATATCTTTAATGAACTCAGTACTCCAGAGCTATAACACTGTTAGCTAATTAGACTTGCTTGGAAAGACCATTCAATTAAAAAAAGAAAAGGAAAAAAAATGCTACTACTAGCTCTGAAGCTGTACTTTGTTGTACCATAAACTTCGGGTGTGTAAGTTTATACCACAGGATTCAGTGAGGGTAGAGTAACCAATTGTCAGGAAAGATCATGGAATTACCAAAAATATTTTCAAAAAATTTAGAGTTGTCTTCAACTTTGCTCTAGTTCGTAGATGGTGTCGTTTCCCATTTCCAAGCCACAGCTATCCATTTTTAATCGTGAGAAAATGCAATCTAAACTAAAGAGGAAAATAAAAGTGTTAAACTTGACTAATGAGGTATGAAGGATAAATCCAGATTCCAGGTTATACCTGGATCTAGGCAAAAAGGGGAGTATGTATACTAAGGATCTTAACCTATTCTGTTGTTTTTTTTTTTTTTTCTTTATGGGAGTGGGGCAAGGGGTTAAGGGAGTTTGTTGCTAAAGAAGGAAAGTTCAGAGATTCCTTTCATTTTAAAATTGAAATGTGAGAGCATTGCCAGCTTATTCCTTTAAGAAGCTTCCAAAGAATTTGTGAGCTAAGAATAGTCAAGATTTTGCCTTTTTAAATGTCATCTATTCACACATATTTTCGATGAGTTATGTTTATCAAGGGACAGTTAGCAGGAGTCTCTGGTGTTTTCTTGTTGGGCCTTCTGTTTCTGTAGCTACCTTAAAAACTAGTGAACTTGATAAAATGAAAATGAGTGAAACATTATTGGCTCTGTTCATACTATCTCTTCATCTATACCCTGTGACCAAAACACTAAGTGAGTTTGGGAGAGAGGTCCCTGGGAGAAGATTAGCATTGGGACAGGTGGGGTATTTTTCTCTGTGGGAGTTTTTAGAAGATTTTAGAAGTGACAGTGCCTGTTTTGGGATTCAGCAGTTTTGCTAAATGCAATTAAAATGTAGGGGTTTTTTTATAGTGATTTGAAAAATTGATGTGCATCTTAAAATCTCAGTGCTTAGAAGTTTATTTACCTATTATTGTTTCATTTAATCTGATGTTACAACAGAGCACTTCCATGATTTTTTTCATGTCTTTCTTCAAACACTAAGATCTATCTCAAATAACATCATGGTGTATACTACCAATTCTATTTATTCAATGTCATATCAAAGCATGCAGACCTCACCAACACACACTTTTTTGTTTTTTTCAGAAGAATGTAGTTTGATATTTATTTTAGTATAAAAGGTTTGTGCACAGTGTAACAAATACAGCTTTTACAAATCTGTTTTGAAAACGTGGTGGTTGTTTATTTGGGTTTCATACCCTCAAATACTTCATCCATCAGTTTTTTTACTTCTTTGTGTCTTATAACTGCTTGGCTCATACAGTCTTGAAGTTTAGTTCCAGTCAGTCCACTTCCACCTGGTTTGTGAAGACAACATAGCTTGCCTTCCTCGTCCATTACTACTGTTAAGGTTGCAGTTGCCAGATGTTCCTCCTTTTCAGTAGGGTCAACTGTAAGCAGAGTGTCATCAAACACAGCAAAGGAAATTGCAACCGATGAGTTCTAATACTCAAATAACTTCTCTTCTTTCAATGAACTTCTGCTACAGCAGTTTCTTCACTTATAGTAACTTCAGGCCACTGTACATTTTTTAAAGCTGCTAACAAAGCAAAGGTGCAAGCATCCAAAATGTTTCCATCATGGTTGAGGCAAATGAGATCACAGTATAGAACCCAAGCAAGCTTTCCTGGAGAGATACATAAGTCCTCTTTCTGAATTATCTGAATTTTCAATGATACCTGTAATGAACTGGCTGGCCACTTGGACCTCTTCTCCAGGAGGTCCAGACAGAAATCTCCAGGAACACAGAGGTGATAGATGCAAATTAGGAACAACATATCCTTTATCAGGGGCATCTGTTGGTGGTGCTCCAAATTCTACTTTAATTCCACAAATTACTGTAGTATTTCCCAGCTTCACTACAGAAGAACCATCTGCAGTACCAATTGAACCTACACTGACAGTTGTGGTTCTCAATTCACCAAGTTCTTTTCCATCAGGACGGCAGTTCACTTTCAAAAATCTCCTGTAATACTCCAGAGGTTCCACAGTTTTGAACCCAGATGCCATCTTCCACCCGCGGGTCCAACACACATATTTGAACAAAAATACACACTTTCTTTATTTTCTTTTTCTGTTCCTTCTCTCATTCCTTACAATTCTTTCATACACTGAGTTTGCTTCACCGTATTTTAAACTCTCCGTTAATTCTGCAATTTTATTCATGGCTTATTACACTGTATATAAAAAATTAGGAGGGTTAAAGTGTTAAAAAATTAACTGATACTTTCCCCTTTCTTTGAACCCTTTGGTCCTTTCCAGAAAATTCAGGGAAGAGATAACACATCAAAATGCAAAGTGAAAATAAGTAAAGTCTTAGCTTTCGGGTTTCAAGATCCTGCTCTTTGGGGAAAGTCAAAAGAACTGAAGGCATGGGCAAAATATTTGGAAAACTACCCGATAAGTAAAGAATCAAGATGTCCTCTTGCTCATTAGATAAAAATTCCTTGGGCTGGGGGCATGAAGAAAGTTGGAAAATAAACATTGAGAGTTTAGAATGGGTGGGTCCCCAAGAAAAGAAAAAGGCCCATGTCCCAGTGTCATTGGCTGACTCTAGGTGGGTGGGGAGAAGGATGCACGAGGGGAGGGAATGTGGGGCAACAATAATCTTTAGCAGAATTGCATCTAAGTCCCAAGGGGCTTACACAGAACCAAGGCTTCAGACAAGGGCCCTGAGGATCAGGGTCACGGCCAGGAGGAGAACCTCTGAGTTGTCTGGTGACCTGGGCTTCAGTGCCCAGTTCACAGAGACATCTTGAGTCCTACCTGCTGAACTCATTCAGGTCTGGTGGCTTTCTCTGTCTTCCTTCTTTCCCAAGAACCTCTTGGATCCCTGAGCAAAAGATTTCTAGGCCCGTGGTCCACTGGGATACAGGAGTCTCTGAGGGGCCCTTTGCCATCTTTTTGGCACAAGGGAACTATTCTGTCATGAGATGCAAAAAGCTCTCTGAACCAACTCAGGTCCACCTGCCTCAACTCACCTTGCAGCCTGCACTCTTCCAGCATCTCAGACTCCACATGGAGGGGGCAATGGTCTCTCCACACTGGATTCCCAACCCAGTCTAGGATTTCTGTTCTTTCCTCATTTGCAGCCTGACCAGATAGAGGAGGAAGCAGGGAGCTGGAGGTCTTTCTTAGCTTTCAAAGTATGATCCTCCCAGAAATGTACTCTCAGCATAGAGTACAATTGTGGTCCTAATTCATTAATTCATATATTTTCTATTACCTGAATTTTATTTTCCTGCTTCTTCCTGAGGACCAAGCTAAGACTTATTTGGTTTATTTATTTATTTAAGTTGTGGCATCCTTTCCTAGAGGTAGAAATTGTAGAAGGTGTTAATTAAATCAGGAAGGTCCAAAAGCCCCATGAAACTACATAGAAAATACGAGTTAACATTTCAAAATATCATCCCCCCACAACTATTTGTGCCATATTTATTTAATACTTGTCTCTCCTGCTAAAATCTAAGCTCAGCGAAGACATCATTTTGCTCATCACTCTATCCCTAGCACCTTGTACATTGCCTGAAACACAGTAAGTACTCAATAAATATTGTTGAATAACTGAATAAATAAAATGATAAATGAAATACCTAAGCAATTCTTGTTACTATTTTGTGACATGCCCCACCGTTCCCTCAGAAAGGGCCTTACTCGGTTTATTTTATCCATAACTAGCTCTGGAAACTACTGGTTGTAACCAGTGTTTAGTAAGACTTTTCTTTACTCCCTGATTTTGCAAATTTATTACATTTTTAATGCAAAATTAGGTGAGATCCAGAAATGTAGAGTTCTTTTTAAACCACTTGATCTGAGTGTGCTTTGAACATATGTATTGAGAGAAAGTACTTTTCTAGATTAATGGAGAATTTCCAACAAATTGACTGGCCTACAGTAGTTAATTTATTTATTTTTTTCTTGAATGTAACAATACAAAGTATACTGGGTTGAAATGGGAAACAGAGGACTCATGGAAACTTATTTTGTTCTGAGTATTATAAAGTAAGATTTTTTGAAAGAATACTTTAGGTTTTAGGTTATTCTTGGCTCAAAGCAAAGATTTAAGGTGAATTCACCTCTGATTCTTCTGTGAGGTGCTCTCTACACTCTGTTTCAGTAACAATTACCTGCTAAAAATTCCTACTCCCCAGGCCCTCGTACCTGCCTGTAGTTCTCATTGACCTAAATGGAGGTTAAATGTACGTTGCTGAAGGGAGAATTCCAGGCTCCAGAGAGTATCTCTCTTGTAAGTGACAGAAGTGTGTGTGGTGTGTGTGTGTGCATGCAGAAGCCACTAAACCATGTATTTTTACCCCTACAAGGAAAGTAAGTCAATTCTGGGAACTGAAAACTAGAATAAATATCTACTTCCAACTATATAGGACATGTAGATTCACAGAGGAAAATATTTCCACTCTAGTCATTGATTCCTTTAAAATAGACTGTAAGCTTCCTAAAGGTTGTGTGTGTGTGTGTGTGTGTGTGACTACTAATCTGTGGAAAATCTGTGTAATTAGGCTCAAAATGACAGACAGCAGCAAAAGAAGAGAGGTGTGTTTCCTGTAGATCATGTGGCATCAATGATGCTGTTTACACACCTTTACTGTGGGTCTAATTTGGACTTTCATCTCAAGGTAAATATCAGTTTAGTCATCCAGGTATAGCTTCATTAAATAATGTAAAATGCAACTTTGAAAAAACATTAAATACGTATTGAACACATTAGATAAAACTGTAGCTAGTCGACCTATATTAAGTACTTACTAAGTACTTACTGTCATATTTTCACTTTTCTTTTTAATAGTTCCTTGATTTAGTTGAAAGCTCATGTCCTAGAAAAAAATTGGGTGGAACACTGAGCAATTAGCTAATAAATTTAATTGGTAGAGGAAGTCAATCAACATGCTTTGGTATTTTTAAAATGGTTACTGAATATCTTCACTTCAGCTTAAGGAGAAAAAGAGGAGTAACTTTCCTAGATATTTCTACTGATGTTTATATGTTAAGGATAATTCCAGAGGCTTCTTCTCAGTGTTGGGAAAAGGCCATTTGTTTGTTTTAAATTCCTGCATATTTGTTTGCACTGATCACTCAAAAGTGTACTAAATATTCATTCATATTTGGAATTCTTTAAATTGTAGAAGCAATCAGCAATAGTTTTCTAAAAGAGAAATAAAACAGTTACACGAGTGCCACATCGGTCTTGGGCAACAGATCAAATTATGGAAAGTTTGAGTTTGTCCTGGCATTGACATTTCTAAAGCAGCCACCGTGAAGTATAACTTCAAATGCAGGTTTTAGCAAAGACCACAAAATACATATTTATATTGTAGTTTTTCTAACTCTTCCCTATTGTTACGGGCATTTGTCCTGCCTTTGAAATTTTGAAAAAGAAAAGCTAGGAAGAAAGCTATGTTTTTTGAGGTATGTATTTTAGGTGTATGTGGATTTTTAAAAAAATAAGGTGTGTTTTCCTCCTCCCTGTATTTCTTTCTTTTGATTTGATGCTTATAAGAGTATGATCATTTCAGGAGCACAACTGCAACCCTCATCATAAACTGGAAGGAAGTGTCACTTGTGGATGGGCTCTGTGAAAATAAAAGGTTCTCAGTATCCAGGGGGTGTTCATATTCTTTCCCTTCCTCGGGAGATAGGTCTTGATCTTTGGAGTGGAGGCTTGTCAAATGTTATCATCAGGATGCTGCTAATGGATTAAAATCTCTTCCGTGTTGTTCATTACCTTCTTTTAAAAAATGTCCCTTCTTTCCTCTTCACCTCTCTTCCCTCACTTTTCCTCCTCCAGTTCTGTAAGTGTGCAAAAGCCAGAACTTCAGTCCTCGATAATCATGGCTTCTGGCATCTAGTGACCATTGTACTGTACATTTAAATAGAAAGTAAATAATGTCGCTAAATCTTCCAAACACGTGTCTACCTTTCTTGCTCTTAAGGGCGAGTGAAGAATGTTGAAACCAGAAGCTGTTAGAGAGATTTGGCCTTTTCCCAAAGATATGAAGTTCAGGTATTCATATTGACATTTGTGACGGATTTCTAAGATCCATGCATTATGTCTTCTATGTGGTGGAAGGAGAGAACATTTGTTTTGGCTGGAATATGACCAAATCTCATTAAATAAAGTTGAGTATATTCTTAGCCTCAATATGTGGTACTAGGAATATCTGCATTTATGATGGAATTTTAAAAATCTAACTTTAAAAGTATTGATTAAGACTGGGATAGAAAAACCAATTTTTGATTTATATTAGGAAATATTCCTTTATTTTTGTGGGTGAATTAAATGCATATACCGCCATCTTCCGCTTATCTCTATATATACTTTGAACAAAATCTAGTTCATGTAGGTTCATATAATCTTAAGGAAAACAAACTGATATAAAATTCACATTGGAACTCAGTCTGGATACCATTTATTACTTCAAGTAAGTATTTGAGATTCTATTCTGGGGCTGACACTGTTCTAGAAACTAAAGCTCTAAAGGTGAGAAAAGTGCCTGTGGGGTTTGTGTGTGCGTGCGCACACACGTGCACAAGTGTGCGTGCATGACAGCGAGAGAGACCCCTACATACAGAGCCTGCATGCTAGAGGGGACAGCATTCTGCAAAGGATTACAGAGATAACTATGAAACTGCCACAGTATAAGTGCTTTAAAGGAGAAGAAGGTGCTAGGAGACTGTTGCCTAATTAGGAAGGTCAGGAACTACTTCCTGCCTGCCGTCAGGACTGAACTGAGATCTAAAAGAACAGCAGGTGTTCTTGCATGAAGGAAGCTGTGGGACGGGAAAAAGGAAAACGGAGGAACACTCCACGGAGGGAAGACCCAGTGTGGCAATGAAGAAGGTGAAATACAAAAAGCAGGCAGAGATCAGGCTATGTGTTGAAATTTGAGCTTTCACACTAAAGGCAATGGGAAACCACAGGCATTTTAATCAGGAGAGGGGGGAAAAGGGAACAGTATGGCCAGAATTTGTATTTTGAAAGGGATATTCTGGCTGCAGTATGGAAAACCACATTGACTGTACATGGGTACCTTTCATGGGAGGTTCCTGAAATAATCCGGAAAGAAGAGATGAGAGTTTGGATTGGGATGATGGTGGGAGAAAAGAAGAGAGCGGAAAGGAGTCACTACATATTTATTTGTAATGCAATGGATATAGAAGCTTTGGAGAGAGGGCATTTTACAAAAATGTCCCTGGGTTACTGGATGTGCCATTGGTGCTCAGTAGGGAAAGGCAGAGGTGCTGAGGAAGAGGGCCAGGATTAAAGGAAAACCACATGTTTGGTTTTGAGTTATTGACTTTGAAATATCCAAGTGAAAATATCCAAAGAGCAGAGGGCTACAGGCCTGAAGCTCAGAGGAGAGGTCTAGACCATTGATGTACAACCGTACAGCTTTTGTGTGCTTTTGTGTGCACAACCATAATTGGCGTTCAAACCCATGGACCACGGACAATGTTGCCTAAGGAGAGATAAGAGGGAGAAGAAAAGAGGGACACAACCTGCCCGGGAAATTGCAATGTTTAAAGTATGAGAAAAAGGTAACATCAAAAAACCAAACCAATGGTCAGGAAGGTGGGAGGAAAAGAAGAAAGTCTCATGTTATGAAAGCTGAGGAAAGAGAATGATTCAAGATGGAGGAAAATAAAAATAAAACAAAATTGTTCTCTACGTGTCCTGAGGCGAGACTGAATTAACGTTTCTTTATTGACTCTGTTAATAGTCGTGTATACTAAAAAAAAAAAAAAATCTAATGACACCATTCTGACTTGAGACAGGTAAACAGAAACAGGAATGCAATCAAGTAAGTGAGGCTTGATCAGTGGTTATTACATTTTGGGGTCACGAATAAGCACCATAGGGTTTTTTCTTCAAAGCACTTAATCTGGTTTGTAACTATAAGTTTGCCTACCCTCCTCCTCTCCCTCTCTCCCCCCACCCCCATCTCTATCTCTATGTCTATCTCTATGTATGTCTTACTTTCATTTTAGGGACCATGTCTAGTTTTTAACCATTGTGCCCCAGCATCTAGCATAGTGCCTACATGTACTTAGAAGGCATGCAATATTTGTTGAGGAACAAATGAGCGCATCTCAGTTGTGCAATAAAGGACAGAAAGCTCTGAATTAGGAAAGGAAGGACTTAGGTCTCTTGCTCCTCTGGGTCCTGTTTTATTAAAACATCTACAAGCCTCCCTTTCTTACTATAGAAAAGCATATGCTTTGAGTGGAAGTCTTCCAAGATAACGTCTGATCTAGAGTTCCATGGATCTGTTTACCTAAATCCAGTGAAAACTTTAGAGCAGATCTCTCTGAAAACAAACGAACAAACAAGCAGCAAAAACAAACAAAAAACTAGGCTTTTGTAAAAACCTGTTGCTATCCAGGTTGACTTTAAACTGTGCCAATGAAATCTGAAGAAGGCAAACACCTTACTGATGTTGTGTCCTATATCACAGCCTCTAGTGGTGCACGTATGTGCCATTGCTATGGTGTCCAGCGGAGCTCAGGGGGGCCTGATAGTGTCTGGCCTCAGAAGCATCCTGTTTCTCTTGCTTTCTGCCCTGGGCTTCTTTCCTGTAGCCTCAAAGTAAAAGGCTGGGCATTCATATCCTCAAGAGACCATTGACCGCTGGAGGGTGAAAGCCATGAAGAAATACTCTCCTCTACACTGGTCTCAGGTGGAAAATTCTGTGGTGAATTCGACATGGTTTTTGCAGGTTCTCCAAAACACTGAGCCCCAATTCTACAGCGGTAGTCCACTCAATGATACTTTCCCTCCTCCTTTCCTGCTTTGCTTTCTCCAGGCCCCATCCCCAGTTCCTCCCTGGAGGGAATTTTCCAAACTAAACTACCTGGCCACAAACGTTTCTCAGAAGGCTGTTTCTTGGGAAGAACCCAAGTTAAGGGATATTTCTATTGGATCAGTATAGACACACAAAGTTCACATTACCCAATTAAGATGTTTCTGAAACTAAAATTTTTAGTATAATTTGAATTGTTCTAAAACAATATTTTGTTCATTGATTTACATTTCAACTTTAGAAAGACTCTTATCATTATTCTGTTATGAAACTTTAACTGGCATGGACTTGATTGTCTTTTAGTATCTTACCTAGGATACATTCCATGTTTTATAATGAACAAATAATCATTGTAAATAAATATTTAAATGTACTAGTAATGTGGTTACTTAATAAACTATTAAGAATAAATAGTGCTTTGCTGGTAAAAGCACAATTACTTACTTGCTAACGTGTATTTTCATAAATTTTATCTTGGATTATATTTTGTTATGTCAGGTTGGTGAAGAATTGAATCCTTATTGCTGGTGCCCTTTATTTGAACTTGGAATTTTTTCCCCATTTTCATTTGAATGATAATGCTTTTCTCTGATCCACAAATATGTTAAAGTCAATAGTATATACACATAGATGTTTCTCTTTTTATTGGAAAAAAGGGAATTATTTTTCTTCTGCTGTTCCCTGAGCCCATTAATCACAATACAATATATGATATTAATTATGCTTAAATGTAGCTTGCTTATATAATTTGTGAACCTCCAATAACTCAAGACTTTCAAATTATTTGTCTTCCATGTGGACATTTTGATTACTAAAACATTCCTAAAGCTAGAAGAAGGAATAATAACAGGATTAAAACTATGAATCACCTTTTGATTAAACACTCTGCAGTTTTTGTTGCTAAATCTTCACTCAGAAGATAATTCTAAGTCTCATTTGAACTTGTAGATTTTAATTCCATATTGATCGCCATAACCTGGTGAAAGCAATTCATATTCACTCAGATCGTAGTTTGAATTTAAACTGGATGTTGATGCTTCGTTATAACAACAGTGGCCTTTAATTGTGCAGCTCTAATGGATAAGACTGAGGGAACAAAGTGGGCAGCATAAAGTGGACAGTGGCATTTGGTGACAGTCTCCGTTCAATCTTGAATTTGATGTATCTCTTAAGTTGACATGTTCATTCAACTCCGTCTCTTTTGGAGTAACCTAGACTTCTGCTCATAAAGCCTTGATAGTAATAGCAATCATAGATGCATGTATAAATAGATATATAAATCTTTCACATACATTATCTCATTTGACTTGAAAAAATATTTTTTGATGCGGATGGAACAGGTAAAATTGTTTCCACTTAGGCTCAGAGAAATGGTGTTACTTATGTCCAAATTAAGAAAGCTAATAAATGAGAACCAGGTGTTCTGGGTCCCGGTCCACTGATCTTCCTGGCGTGTCCCTGTGCCCAGCATTCACTCACACTAGACCATTGTCTTCTCAGTGCGGGCCTTGCCCATCTCCTGCTCTCATGGTCTTCTCTACCTTTCTCACAAAATGGTAAAGACACATACTGGGAGCTAATTTGGACCAGCTGTATCCTTTGTCTTATTACTCAACCTGAACTTTGTATATATTCTTGCTGTGATGGTTAATTTTATGTGCCTATTTGGTGAGACTCTAATACCCAGTTACTTAAACCTAAATCTCCGTGTTGAAAGAGTATGGTTCACATCTACAATCAGTTGATTTTAAGTAAAGCAGATAACCCTCGATAATGTGGATGGGCCGCATTCAATCGGTTTAAGAAGCAGCAACTACTGCTTGAGTTTCTAGCCTTCCAGTTTGCCCTCTAATTTTCAGACTTGCCAACTACCACACTCCTGTGAGCTAATTCCTTAAAATAAATCTCTTGATATAGGATAGGATGGGATAGGCTATACATGTAGATAGCCTATGTATGTATTGTTTGCTATTTGTTCTGTCTCTCTGGAAAACTACAACTGATATACTTGCCTTATATTTTTTCTGAGAATATCAATTATCAAACAATTGTGCTCCAGCTATATTTTCTGTTCCTTAGATCTCTTTCTATTGTCCTTCCTCTTTACTAAAATTTAAATTTTCACTTATATTCTTGATTCTATCATTCTTTTCTGATTCATCAATCTTTTCTCTCTTGTAACACCAGTCTTTCCATTTCTCAGTTAGTGAACATAATCCTAATTTATATAACAAAATCATTGCCATTAGCTGGCTCCCTTCATCCTTCCTATCAGTAAATGGGGAGCATTTCATATCATACTCCAAATATCTTAGTGTTAGCTAGGTAAATGCATGCACACATATATAGACAAACTGAGTTTTAAAGAATATATTGTATTTTATTTTTAGTTTCAAAATATATTCCAACCTATTTATAATTTCACAGTAGAAGGTTAAGGAGCAAGGAATCAGCTATGAGCTCTATCACAATACTGACTTTCATAATTAGGTGTTAAAGACTTTGGTCCTTTCGCTGTTGCCTACGGGGGATTCTTGAGTAGGTAGGCATTTTTGGTTGCCTACTGGAATTCACCTGGATATTCCACATGCAACTCAAATTAAACCTAGTCAAAATTTAACTCCAACTTTCACCCAAACCCTCTTTCTCTTTTCCTATTTCCCTATTTGGTTGTTGGCAATCTCATTCCCAGTTCTCAATGACTCTTGACTCTAATTTTCTTCACTAATATATCTCCCGTCTGACCCCAAACCCTGTCAGTTCCTTTCTATTACTAAGTGCACCATGCTCTGTCCAATTTTTACACTTTTTCACACTGATTCATTAATTTAATAAATAGTTACTGAATGTGTAATCTTCATCAAGCATGGTTGTAGGTGCCCAGGATATATCCGGGAATAAAGCAAAAAAGTATACCTTGTGGAGCTTTCATTCCAGAAGGGTGAGACAGGTAATTAACAATTAATATAATTAATAAGTAAATTATGTATGTTAGGAGATGATGTATTTCCCTGAAAAAAAATAAAACAGGGCAAGCATCCTGGGAATTGGCTCACTCAGTATTTATTTAATAAACATTTACACAAGTGATTGACTGAATGAATAGTACTTCACACTCTAGATTTGTCTTGTGTTCAGTCCTGGAAGAAATTAGTTATGTTTAAAAAAGTTCATCTCTTTGTTTGTTTTGGTTGTGTGAAGATTTGTTATTTGTTTGTTTGCTTCATTGTCTTTGGTAGAATAAATGGGTGACAGCTCAGAAGATGCAGACAATTTAAAGTACCAAGTGAGCTGCTTAAAAAAAAAAAAGATGTGTTTCTCTAATTTGCCTTCCCCTTCTCCCTCCCTCCTTCGCTCCTTTTCTCCCTTCTTTCCTTCCTTTCATTTAATTTAGCAACAAGTATGTAATTCCTACTATGATTCAAGGAGCTATGTCTGGCATTGGAGATACAAGGCTTATTAATAAAGAGCTCCTGAACTTAAGGATCTCACAGTCAGGCAGGGGATATGCATGCTCAGAGGTCAAGGGAAGGCACCCTGGCAGGTGAGAGCCAGGGTTCTGGAACTCTACTCGCTGGCTGGATCCTAGGTTATTCTGTCTCTAAGCCTCAGTCTTCTTTTCTGAGAGATAGAGATAAGGACCTACTCAGAAATTTGCGTTAGGATTAAATGAGTTACTATTTGTAAACTGCAAAGAAAAGTACTTGGTATACAATAGTAAATTTTCACTATTTTTTTTTTTTTTATTGTGAGTATAACATGCTCTAGTAAGTTCAAAGTAAGAAACACGCCTGGAGATTATGGAAGCCTAGTTTTTAGTGAAGAATGAAAGCAAGACATGAGGAAGGGCAAGGACTATGTTTGAAACTTTCAAACAAAACATATCGGAGAGCAGAGATATGGTAGAAATATATGGAAAAATGTATATGGCTGGCTGTAAGGCCATAAAAAAATACTAGAGTTTTTACTTCAGTTCTTAATCTAGGACATTATCATTGGTGGATTATTTATCACAAAAAGTTATTATAATTTAAATTGTAATCATTAACTTTAAAGTGCTAATTCTTTGGGATTTGAGAAACTTGGAATTTATAATTTAAAAATTATAGCTTTTTTTTTTTTTTTTTTTGCGGTACGCGGGCCTCTCACTGCTGTGGCCTCTCCCGTTGCAGAGCACAGGCTCCAGATGTGCAGGCTCAGCGGCCATGGCTCACGGGCCCAGCCGCTTCGTGGCATGTGGGATCTTCCCGGACTGGGGCACGAACCCGTGTCCCTTGCATCGGCAGACAGACTCTCAACCACTGCACCACCAGGGAAGCCCAAAAATTATAGCATTTTTGTTGATTTTAGTAGAATTTTAAAATCTTTTCTACAAATTCTTAGGTTTTCTTACCTGTAAAATGGACCTGATATTATTAAATCAAGTATATTATCATTTTAATCTTATTTCTAGTTAAATTTTCATGTGTTATAAATTCTTCTGGGCAAATATACTTAGGGATATAGTTGAGTTCATGCACACTTTCATAAAATGTGCTGTTACAACATTAATTTCAATAACTTAGACAATACATTGCATTGCTGAATTTCATTTGTTAATGTAGAACTGGAAAATAATATGTTTTTTCCTAAAAATAATAGTGATTTATTCCCTGACATAAAGTAATCCTAGCATACACACACACACACACACAGAAGTCCATGAAAGCATATATTTGTTCTCAAAGAGCAAAAAAAAAAAAAAGATTGGGAAAAGAGGGCAAACTTGCTAGGATTTTAAATCAATATTTGTGTGACACCTTTTTATCTACTGCCTGGAAGAAATAAAAACACATTAAACTTTTTTAATAAAATTAAGTTAGAGTAACTGAGAACATTTTCAATCACATCATAAAGATTTGTTTCAGACATAAACAATGACTTTCTGTGAGCTCTGCCCTGACATCTGAAGAATTCAGAATGACATTTGCTATCCAACAGGGATTTTCCTTCTGAAAACATAGCCCACTAAGAATCCCCAAACTACTCCACCTCCTTGGTTCCTGTGTAATGCACCAGGCAAGCATGAGAAACCGAAACTGGCTGGCTGGGGCTTGGTACAGGAGCCTGCACAATGGGGAGGCTTTAGAGAATTTTCCTGGACGCCCATAACTGCCACATCAGGACTTCAGATCCTGGCCCTTTTCTAGCCAGAAACCAGTAGAGGCAGGGGAGGGATAAAGGAGAAAAACCACAGGAGGTGATCCAAGAAGCAAGTAGACCACATCCCCAAGCTCTACACAGCAGCTTATCAACATTCATTTGTTCATTCATTCATTCGACAGACCTTTGCATGCTGGCATTGTTCTTGGTGTTAAGATAAAATAGTGAATAAAGCAAAGTTCCTCCTCTTGGTCTAGTTCAGGAGACAGACAAGAAACAAAGAAATATCTGACAAATCACATGGCAATATATACTATGGAGAAAACTAAAATAGAAGGAGAAGAGGGAGTATTAAGGTGGGTTTAGACTTGCCAGATAAAGTACAAGACACTCAGTAAAACTTGAACTGCAGATAAACAACAAATAATTTTTTAGTCTAAGTATGTCCCATGCAATATTTGGGAATGATTTTTTAGTATAAGCATTGTCCTCTGTAATATTTGTGGCATACTTATACTAAAATCTGAATTATTTGTTGTTCATTTGAAGTTAAAATATAGCTGAGTGCCACCCGTCTCCAGTCCCCCCGGCAAATCTGGTAACCCTGTTTGAATTAGAAGAGAGAGAGGTATTCTATTTTTACATTGAGTAGTCAAGGAAGCCCTCTGATGATATGATTAAAGAGCAGAGACCTAAAGAAGGAAGGGAATGAACCATGAAGATATTTGGAGGAGGAGTAGCCATGAGAGAAAAGCATGTGAGTGACAAGGCCCCAGGCTAGATGTGTTCCTGGAAGGCTAGCGTAGATGGTGGGGAGTGAGAGATGGAGTAGCAGGTTGCAAGGGGATGGGCTCAGAGAGTTGGATGGGGACCCAGATCCTGCAGGGTTTTATAGGATAGCATAAGAACTTTGGCATTTACTCCAAATGAGATGAAAAGTCACCGGAATATTTAGGTCAGGAAATGCTATAGTCTACATTGAATTTTAAAAGGATACGCCTGCTAAGTGGGGACTGAAAAACAGGAAACCAGTTAGGGGTCCATTACAAATTTTTTTTTTTTTTTTACATCTTTATTGGAGTATAATTGCTTTACAATGGTGTGTTAGTTTCTGCTTCATAACAAAGTGAATCAGTTATACATATACATATGTTCCCATATCTCTTGCGACTCCCTCCCTCCCACCCTCCCTATCCCACCCCTCCAGGCTGTCACAAAGCACTGAGCTGATCTCCCTGTGCTATGCGGCTGCTTCCCACTAGCTATCTACCTTACGTTTGGTAGTGTATATATGTCCATGCCTCTCTCTCACTTTGTCACAGCTTACCCTTCCCGCTCGTGGTTTTTTGAGAGTG
Source organism: Tursiops truncatus (assembly GCF_011762595.2). Taxonomy (NCBI): domain Eukaryota; kingdom Metazoa; phylum Chordata; class Mammalia; order Artiodactyla; family Delphinidae; genus Tursiops; species Tursiops truncatus. Next base: position 84,781,738 of record NC_047040.1, on the reverse strand, counting down.
TAGTATAGCAATGGAGGTAGTGAGAAGTGGACTTTTTTGAGTAGATTTTGAAGGTAGAGCCCATAGGATTTATTGACAAACTGGATGTTGTGAGACGTGTGGGAGAGACGCAGGGATACTGGGAGCTTCCTCCCAGTTTTAAGACCTGAACAATTAGAAGAATGAAAGAATTAAGCTGACATGGGCTGAGGAGAAGGCTGCAGAGGTTCAGGTCTCAGAGGGTGGTCTGGAGTGGGTTCTTTAAGGAGTTAGGTTTCCGGAGGCTTAGTTATTCAAGTGGAGATGACTGACAGACAATTGTACACGTACCGGTGGAATTTAAGGGAGAGATTACGAATGCAGATAGGTTTGTGAGTTGTCAACATATAGGTGTCATATAAAGTTATGAAACTAAATGAAGTCACCTAGCAAAGAGAGGAGATCCAAGGATTGGTCCTTGGTCACTACTACAGGTAGAGGCATAATAAATAAAAGAAACAATTGAGAAGGAGCATTGAGAGATATTAAAGGAAAACCGAGGGAGAGTGGTGTCAAAGAAAGCAAGGGAATATTATGGTTTTAAAGAAGAAAGATAGTTATGTTAAATGATAATTTCTATTTTGAACAATAAGAGTAACAATAACCCCAAGGTCTTTTAACTGTGTTAGTTTCACTGAACAGAACGCAATAAAGGATGAAGCACATAACATGTATCATGTAACAGGTATCATGGGGCTTCTAATTCCATATTCCCTACTTTACCTCCATCTCTCTGGATTAGTAATACTTTGGTAAATAATTCAACGATATAAGAGGACAAGTATGAGCCAATATTTGACAATTCCTGGCTCCTAGTTCACTCGCTGTTTCACCCTCATTAACTTTCACCTCGTCCTGGACTATCTAGGTCTCCTGCAAATATATCCACTCATTATCTGAATCTCCATATTTGGATCTCCCACTTTTTTTCTTCTCTATTCTGTGTTCACCACAAAGACTTTTACACTCCTAAATCAATCTATGGATGCAGGGACAAGCTAAAGTTTGACGTTCTTGGCAATGCCTCCACTTATTATAGCTAATAATCTACCTTGGTTGGAAAAACATCTGAGGCATTTATTTCCTTTAAATAAAAAACTCATCTATTCTGTGATCTATTCCCTCAGTGTTCAACTAGCTAATCTGAAAATCAAATCATGTGTTGAACAGCTAATAGCATAATAGCCTCCCTTTCAAAATATTACATTTTGCAAGAAATCTTCATAGCACATGGTAGCAATTAAAAAAAATGTTGAATAATTTCTCTATGAGAAGTTAGGTATGGCCTAACAAAGTTGATAGGGAGATGGTCGGGGTAGGGCTCTGAAAAGTCATCCTCAACTCAATTGAAAGGGGGCAGTTGCTCACTTTCAAACATGGTGGTTCACTTTTTATATCTGAGAAGACTACCTTACTCTTTTCCTCAATTTGGGCCAAATACATAACTTGTAAAATGTTTTGCGATTATTTTTAATCAGTGAATTTCTGCTTTATTTAGAAAAGATCTATAAAATATTTTCTCTACACATTCCTATACACTTCCCATTTACTTTGTTTCTTGGAGTGGTATGCAATAAGAAAATATTTGTTTAATAAAAAGAAAAGTTACAGTTAGAAGTTAAGTCATGTTGTTCATGGTTGTGTTTCCAAACACAGCAAGCATAGAGCAAGATTGTCAGATATCTAGAGTGGAGCCTAGATGTGACCAGAGAATCGTTTACTAGACCCATCAAGCCACGAGGAAATCCTGTTCTGGCTCTGTGGTGTGTCTGTCCCCTAGTGTGGGGAATCTGCCCTGCTTTCAAGTTCACCTCTGACTAGTCAGTGGAGTCAGGCAACAGGACTGTGTGAGTTGCAAAAATTTCACCTTTGTTGAACCCAAAGACCTTTAGTGTCTGGGTTTTGTTTAAATAAAATCTGTTGCTGAGTTGCTTATCTGTTTCTTTTCAAATGCTCAGAACCTCACAAGTTAGTCTGCAAAATTGGGTTGAAAATTTGGCCAGATTTCTAGAACATCCACCCCTGGCATTCGCCAAAAATATCAAAAGAACAGCCTTTCTTGTGGTACTCGGGCTCCTCTGATTTCAGGCCCAGTTAAATACCAGGCACTTTCTTCTTCCTTTTTGGGTGGGAAAGTAGGGTATGAGAAAACTAGTCAGAAGACAGAATATGTAGACATTTAAAAATTTATCTTTTCATATTTTCAAGTCTTTGATTGAAAGTAACATAAACTAATGAGTTTGAATGTTTTTTGTTTGAAGTAAAAAGAGCAGCATAAAAAAAATTGGAGGCAATCTCTGTGCCAAGACCAAATGGTAATTTTGTGTCCTGGCAGTTCAAGTTGTGGGTTGCTTTTCCACAACTGTGCTTCCACTGCTATTAGTCTGTTCAGAGTTCTACCCAGACTAGTGCCCACATAATCTAATAACGAGCAGATGCTCCTGCTGTCCACATTCCTCTTAGATGGTGATTTTGGTGGAGATTTAACTCTTTCATGATCCCAGGAGACAGTGGAATGGAAAAAAAAAAAAAAAAAGAAGAGCAACCTAACGTCCTAAAACAATTAATGCAGCTTGCAAACTTACCTAATGTACAAAAAAAGGACCTGGATCAACAATAGTAGAAAGCCAAGAGAGAGTGGTGTCTTAGGAAGCTTTCTCTTTTGTTTTCTTCAATGTTTAAGGGTCCTGGTAATTATAATTCAAACTATCCAGGCTTTATTAGAGACCATCAATTGAAGATACACTACACAGCTTGTCAGAGATACGATATTTCCATGTTGTGTATAATTGAGTGATATATGTTCAAAGTTCAACGTCTAGCAGGAAATGTTACCTGGATGGCCCCAGGAGTAAGGTTTTGCCTTTAGATTTTGAGGAAACAAAAATACATGTAGAATGATTAGGTAGCTAGACAATTCCCCCTTTAACCAGACATCTGTGGACACCTCAGGAACAATAGCTATTCCAGGAAACCTAGAGAATAAATTATGCTTAGGAATTTTGATCCAGATATGTCTCCATAGGGTGTAAATTGTGAATTTTGGTTGTGCTGGTTCAACCATTACCTCTTCTGGAATCCACCCCATAATTGTAGAAGAGAGAGTGGTGAGCTTCACCCTGTGGAAGACGGCAGATCCTTAGTTTGATTGACAATGTACTTATTTAATGATTCAAATACTTTTTATAATTTTAACATAAATGAAAATACAAGAAGGTATCCCCAAAATATAATAAAATTTTCTTCCTACAACCCCAAAGGTGAACATTATTGCATTTGTTTTTTTTTCAATTTTTCACAAAACTACATATTAAATTTTTTGTTTTCCTATAAAATGGCATCATATACTACAGTTTTGTTTCCTGCTCTTTTGCACTTAGCATTTTATCTTGAATGGATTTATGCTATTAAATATTCTTAAGAACATGTTTTTCAGTGGTTGCATATTATTTTCTTATATACTGGACCCCAAGTTATTAAATCATATCACACTTGAAGTAGTAATGATGACTCCAAAGTTCTACTATTATAAATAAGCCACCTTTATATATAATTTTATGAACATTTCTCATGATTTATTTTGGAAGATTTTTTTTCTGTGTAAACATATTAAAACATAGTAAATTTTAAGATTTGTGATGCATATTGACAAATTGTTGTCTAGAAACATATGCCCATTGTGAAATTCCATAGTCTGTTTTCTTTGCTTTTTCCTTACTGAGGCTTTGATGTTTCCGAAGGTTTGTATTTGTGTTCCAGTGGTTAGCATTATAATCATACCTCATTATAAGACCCTTATTCCCCTATTTTCCCAGATAGCGTAGCATTTTTCTACTATGAATGTTCTTTTATCTATTGCTGCCTAACAAACCATCCTAGAACTTAGTGTCATAAAACAACATTTTATTATATCTCATAATTTTGTGGATTCAGGCAGGGCTCAGCTGGCGATTCTTCTACTCCATATTTCATCAGCTGGAATCACTTGTTGGTATTCAGCTGATAGCTTGGCTGATCTGAAGGTTTTAAAATGGTTTAACTTACATGTTGATGGCTTGGTAGAGGTAGCCAGAAGGTTGGGCTCCATTGGGACCCTCTCCTTTCCCATGTAGTCTTAGGGCCTTAAGTGGTATCTCCATCAAGGTAGTCAAACTTACATGGCAGCTCATGGCACAAATGTAAGTATTACATGAGGCCTAGGTAGAAGCTGAAAGGCTTCTTATAACCGAGCTTCAACTTCAGAAGTAGTTGAATGATACTTCAGCTGTCTTCTATTGAGTAAGCAAGTCACTAGATTCAGCCCTGATTTAAGGGGAAGGGAATTAAACTCTCAATGAGAAGAGTAGACAATTATTTGTGGCTATCTTTAATCTACACCATCCAGCCTCTGGCTACAAATTATTTACTTTCTACAACATATGAAATACTTTCATCTCCTCCCAAGATCTGCAAATGTCTTACCCTCTTATTGTATCGTCATGCAGTCTAGGATTTCGTCATCTAAATTAGGTCTATGTGCTCTCTACTCCCACCCCCACTCCCACCCCCACCCCAACATGCAATGACGGGATAAAGATAGAATCAGTAGATACTCTGATTGAAAATGGAGAACAGGAAGCACTTAGAAGTCAATGGCTCACAGCAGTTCTGAAATTCAGCAGTGTTCATGGTCTAATTCAGCTCCCTAAAAATGATTCTTTGAGAGTCTTGGCTACAGTCTCTGAGTTCCTGTTTTTTCCCTCTGAATCATCCTTCCTTTTCCATTAGAATTTGCCAATATTTGCATCTACGTAGTTTTCTCAACATGTTTTGTATCTGTAGAAGTTTTGAAGCTCAAAGATCTGTTTTTATTTTGTACAGTTTCTGTGCATTTTGGTTCAGCCTAATATAATTACATAAACTTTTTTGATTTTTATTTATCAATTAATAATCTACTCCATTAGGCAAAAGGCATGTGTACGAATCTCTTTGAGACTAGTCCTTCTTTATCTTAAGCTCCCTGTGAGATTGTGGCGGGACAACACCCTTAAGACTTAGAAATATTATTATCTATGGATAAAAGCTTTCTTAATATGTACCCTTCCTGTGGCCTGTGTCTTCTCTGCCTCTCAGAATCTAACCCATTCCCTCATTCCTGTGCTTCTGGAGTCATTCCTGTGCTTCTTTAGTGTGTTCATGGCCACTGTCATCAATAGGTATAGTCCCTACATAGAAGGTATTTTTATCTGACACTTTCTGAAATCTGCCACCACTAACTATCCCACCCCCTCATTTTTCATTTTTTCACTATCACTCCTGTTGCCTCTTTCTGCAAGGATTACTGAAAGGCTTTGTCAGTCTCAGCTGCCTAATTAGCACTTACACAATTTGAAACTTGTCTTCAAATTTCCCTGGAATGGAATTCATGAATTTTTTCGTTGTTGTTTTCTTTCTTGTATAGTTTTCAAGAGAGGAACGTTCTCAGATCTAACCTCTTGCCATGTTTCTACTAGAATTAGAATTGAATTGTTGGTTATATTCCTATATATATATATATATATATATATTTAAATAGTCACCATTAGAGGTGAATGCCAGTCTGATAAGGGGTAAAATAGAACATTGTGAAGTAGCCAATTTGATATTTCCTTAATTTGTGTGGATATTATTTATTGAGGCCATTTGGATACCACAATTTTTATTAACAAGTAATATCTCAAATGAGACACCCCATCCTTCATTTCAATAATGAGTTCACATGGCAGTGAGAGTCAGAGATGAGATGGAAAAAAAGGAGGATGAGATAGTTTAAGGAAGAAGACAATATCTAACAGTTCATAAGAAGTATCAAAATGGACTGAAGTCAAAGCAGCTAAAGTCAGAAGGCTAAGTTCAAAGGACTTTTCAATACATATGACATTAATACTGGGGCACGGGCGGGGAATTCCCACATTACATTTACATTAAAAGAAGCATGCACATATTATAAAATCCAGCATAAAGGTTAAATTAAGTTTTAAATTAAAATAGGAGATTCTTTCTGAAATACTTTTCAACCTGATCTTTATGTATCTGGCCTGCATCATTCAGGTCTCAGCTTAAATGTCACCTGCTGAGGAAGGCCTTCTCTAAACTTCCAACCCAAAGTAGTCCATGAGTCTCTAGACTATCAGTCTGTTTTATCCCTTATAGCACTTTTCACTCTCAGATGTTTCCTTGTGTATTTATTTTTCATGTTTTATCATCCCTTGCTTCACTTGCCGCAATAAATGATAAACTTTATAAGAATGGAAACTTGTGGGTTTTTCTCAGCGCTCTTTTCTCTGCATCTGGACAGACCCTGGTGCCCTAGTTGTAATACAATAATACTTTTGTTTATGAATGATAGAAATGACACCAAAAATTTCAGATTGTTGAAAAGGCTTTCACTTTCAGGAATCTAGTCACTCTTTTCTGCTCTTAGGGATACTTAGATGCAAATAGAACTCTGTTCCAATAAATTGACTATTTCTACTATTAAAAAGCTAAAGACTTTATCATTGTTCTGTTGTATTTGATCATCTTAACAATATTCACTAATTTTAACTTTTTAAATTGTATGTTTTGTTTCCTGTATGGACTAGTCATTTGTCTCCTCCTTTCCAAATGTGTTCTCTTTACTTCTTATAAACTATTTCACTGGCTGTTCAACTAACCAGAACCTTCCCAACATTATTATGCAATAACAATGGTGGTGGGAAGTCTTCCTTTGTTCCTGTATTTAGTGGGAATATCTCTATAATTTAAAATATGGTAAGGCTGATTAATGATTTAAGAGCTATTTTATATCACAGGTAATAAGTAATGGGATTGTATTTTATCCAATCAAATGCCCTTATAATGGTCAATTGGATTGCTGGTATTTGTATTTTCACATCTATGTATCTGAGATAAATATACAATTTCCCTATTTCTTACTAACCTTATCAGATTTTGATATCAGGTATTTATTATTTTTTAATTAAAAGACTACCTTTTATCCTTTCTAGTCCCTAGAATAAATAATACAATTTACTGGTTTGTAATTTTGTTCTTTATTTAATTTTAAAACAAAAGTTCATTAGGTAAAATAAAATATCATGTTGGCTTAGAACCATGTGTGAAAATTTTTCTGGTAACATTTCCAATTCATTCAATAGTTAGTTGTTAGGGCTTCCCTGGTGGTGCAGTGGTTGAGAGTCCACCTGCCGATGCAGGGGACACCGGTTCGTGCCCCGGTCTGGGAAGATCCCACATGCCGCGGAGCGGCTGGGCCCATGAGCCATGGCCACTGAGCCTGCGTGTCTGGAGCCTGTACTCCGCAACGGGAGAGGCCACAACAGTGAGAGGCCCATGTACCGCAAAAAAAAAAAAGTTAGTTGCATGTATGGGTTGCCTATTTAAAGTTAGTAAAGTTGAAAAATGTATATTTAACAGAAAACTTCCCAGTTCATTCAAGTTATCAAACTAAGAGTTATTCATTTGTATCTTTTATAACCATTTTATAAAAGAATTTTGTTAGAAATAGTATAGTTGGTAGGAGAACAGATTTTGAAGTTAAGGCGGTGAAGTGCTGCATTAAAATTCTGTCTTTGATACATAAGGAGCTTTGTGATAAAAGTAAATTAATCCCCCAATTCAGTGACCACATTTAAAAAAAAAAAAGAAACACTTCAGTTTTGCTTTAAGGATTAACTGAATTAATATACAAAGCTTTAAGGATAGCATCTGCTACAGAGAAGGCATACAATACATTATACCTATTTATAGTTATAATAATCATGGTGATCATTTCCCTCTCAATTTTATTTGCAGAAGTTTTTCTGTTTTTTTATACTTCTTGTATTTAATATTTCTATTATCTTTCTCTTTAATAATAAATTAATTTCTGCTTTTATGTTCACTACTATCTTTCTCCTATTTCTCTTAAGAATGTTTCCTTAATTTCTTGAATTGAATGCTTGGTTTATTTTTACTTTTTTTTCTTATGTAATTATAAAAATTTTCCAAGGCTGTGACTTTGTCTCTGAATACCACCTTGGCTGCATCTCATAAGAGTTAAAATGTAATGTACTAATTTCAGTATTTTGTAAACAATCTGTTAATTTTTATTTCCTCTTGGTCCAAATGAAATTATTTAGCAAAACTATTGCAAATTTCTTATAGTTAGAATTTTTGCTTGTTTTGTTTGTTTCTTTAGCATTTTATTATTATTTCTTATATTATTTCATGGTGGTCAGAGAATGTGCCCTACATAATTTCTGCTTTGTGGAATATATTGAATTATTTGTGAAACTATAGATAACATTTTTCTACATGTTTCATGAATAGTATATATTCCACATTTTTGTAGATTGTATAGTTAAAATATATTATTAATTTAATCATATTACTTATTTTTTTGAAAGGTTTGTATTTTTTTTCTTGATCTACTGTAGGTATCAGAGACAGAACAATATTAAAGTCATCCACAGAAGTTCTGTTTCTATTTTTTACATAATGTTCTTTAATGCTGTTTACTTAGCATATAAATATTTGTGACATTTTTACAACTTTATTATTGTAAAGTGCAGATTTTCTGTATAAATGGTCTTTTGTAATCTGATTACTTTTTCCTTCAAATACATTTTGGTTTTACAGTAATATTTTCATCCATGCAATTGAACTTATGGACAAGTTTTCTGGGTAAAAGTAAAAGTCTTTTGATGAGAACTGGAAAGATCAAAGTCCATAATGATCTCTTTAGAGCAAGGTAACTGCTCTTGTTCTTTTCTGGAAGGACCACCTTTGCCTGAAAAATTTTCTCCTGACATGCAGGTGATAACATGCAACATTAGCATGAAAACATATGAGAAGGAAGGATTTGCTCTTGACTAGTTAAGAAATAGGCTTAACAATTCACAAATTTCTTATGGGATTAGACTTTAATACCTAATAATCACCTTTGTCAAGAAAAATGTATTCGACACTGTGGGAAGTAATTGCAATTTATGGAAATGTTTTGAACCAAGAAAGAAAAATCAAATGTTGCTATCAGGAGCGATAACATGGAGTTGGCTCCCTGTGTTAGAAGGAAGAGGCATCTGGAGCAGCTCATCCTCTGGTCTTCTCAGACAAGACTTCATGTCTGAGAGACCTTCCCAGCTTTGGTTCATTAAACTCATACTTCATCATCACAATTAAAATCCCTTTGCTACAAAACCTTAAAAGAGATATTGCAATTAATTCCACAGGTTCCTTTTCCCCTTAACACTACTTCACCCAACTATCTTTTTTTTTTTTTTTTTACATCTAACTACTTATACAAATGATTGCTTAACACCTTTTCATTTGTTCATGTCTTCTTTTTCCAGACACAGGTGGTAGGCTTCTAGAGGACAGGAATCTTCTTGAGTTTAGTTTGCTCTATACTAGGCTGAGCACAGGAACATGTTAAAAATATATCATGATGTGCTAGCTGTCTCCTTTTACTAACAATTACCAATACATACCATTCCCTACTTTTTTATTCCCACAAAAAAGAGCATAATAATGGATGCTAGTCCAAGTGTTAGGTAAGAAGGTGAGGTATAAAGATGAAAGAAGTTTTAATTTTCCTTTTTAAATTCAATCCTTGACCACAATTACTTAAAAACTGTATCTGACAAGTCCTGCAATATAAATATAGTTTGAAATGTTTTCACAAAATTTGCAATTGCATAGTTAATTGGGCGCAAGGGAGTAGCAGACAGTTAGGTTAGATGTAAGTTGCTGTATCGTCTGATCAAAGGAATCTAAGTAGCCTCTTGTCTCAATCTATCTATTAATTTTCATCTACATTTTAACCACTTCATAATCTACTGATTACTGAATGAGCTATTATCTATGTAGTCACATATTTGGGGACCTTATAAAGCAAATTGTCTGGAACATGCAGTACCTGTTAGAAGTTAGAATTAAAAAAATGCCAAAATATACTGGTTCAATCTCAGGACAGCTAATACCCCTGAATAGTCTGCAATTAAGGAACTGAGGAGGAGTGGTACTTGTATTATGTAAAGGAGCGGTACATAATTGAATTAAGCAGTGGGGGGAGGGAGAGAAAACAAAGATCAAAGGTCAAATAACATCAGTTCCTATTCTTGGCAATGACATTAATAACAAAAAGATTTCTTCGTTCTTTCACATATTATACCATCCTACTTAAAGTGAACACACTATTGCAAAATTTGCAATTTGCACAAAGACCTGACTATTTTGAATGCTAAAGGAAAGCTTCAACAGGTATAGCATTAGGAGTTTTAGAAATCTCTTTCTAATACTTCCTGTGTGGGACTTTAAGGTGAAACATAAAAGTGGCTGACAATGTTAAGGGGGAAAAAAAACCCTTAAGAGTGAGCATTGTTATTGGTGTCCTACACATAAAGTGCAGTTGGGAATAGCCTCAGGGGGCCATTTCCAGGAAAAGCCTCACCTGGTGAGGTCAGAACCTCTGGAGTTTAAAGTAAGGGGCATGCTTCATTACAACATGGACTGGAGGTGAGCACGCAGATCCCATCACTCTTTAGAGAAGCTATTTCAAAGCTCACCCAAGTGCTCAGGCATAAATACACAAGCAGGAGGCTCTTTAGAAGGGGTTCAGACAAGTTATAATACTACCTGAACGCGAGCCAGGCCAAACGACTAGGGCCCGAATTAAAAGGAAATAGTTTATAGGCTGTGGGACCTCTTACCAATCCATCTTTTCCACTGGGGAGGAAAAAAAAATCCCTTTTGCAGAGGTGATGAAAACCTGTATTAAAAGGTGACACAGCAGAAAAGAAAAGGGGGGGGGGGAACTAAGCCAATTGGTTGAGTATTTCAAAAAACAAGAAAAAAAAGCCAGCATGAGTTTTAAAGTATTTAAGTGGGGAGGGGAGAGAGGGAGGGAAAAAAATCATGGATATTCTATGATTAACCCAGGACAAATGATATTGACAGCAAAGAACACTTAGAAAATTCAAGAATTATATTTAGTTAAACCTGTGCTTTTTTATAGTTACATCTATGAATGTGTTGATGAAATCTTTACAACGGTGTGAGATGTGAGGTTTGTAGAGTTCAAACACAGACAATTATATAGGCCCATGACTTAACGCAATGTCCTTGATAAGTCTAGGAAGGAGAAGTCTAGCCAAAGTGTAATTTATGAAACTGATAATTGCTCTTGTCTGCTATGGATATTAGCCTACAGATGACCTTTGGCATACTTCACGCTCTCTTTCTTATCCCCACAAGTCCATGGGCACTTGCAGATATGCATAAATTTCAATCTAGATCATAAAGGTTATTACCATTGTCCATTACAGGTTAAAACTAGAATGCACAATAATACACATACACGTTGGAGGTCTTTGGGAAAGTGCCCAGATAGGATGTATCTTATTCTTTGCTGTTAATATAAAAGGTATAAGAGGATTTGCTAGATGGTTCTATGACTGGAAAAAATGGAAATGTGTCAGATCCCCCTACAAGAAGGGACTTATTGCCCCAACTGCCAGCAGACACTCTCCATCTGTCAGTTCTTTTAAGGTCTGCCAAAGTTTCTGTGGGCTTTCTCCAAGACAGACTCTTCTTCCTCCCCACCCCATCTCCTTCCCCATCCAATGACTGATTGAGGCAGATATAAATATCCAGACATTTTCGCGCAAGACAGGACAACTCTGAAGGGCTGTATATACCCCAGAGCTCCCCTGAGCTTTTGGCCAAAGGCTTTTGGACTTCCATGGCTGTGCAACTTCCTCTGCCCAACGTTGCCTCTTCTGTCATATTCTGCTCATCAAATTCCCTCTCAGTGCCTGCTTCCAAAGAAACTAACCTGTGAATATGACCATATTTATTAAGAGGATTTCTAATAAATGTTCTGTGCCTCAACCTTGTTTTTTAGATTAGGCAATCAAAGTACAAACAAAAAGAACTTACTTGGGATGAACTGTGAATTACATATTAAATATCAGTGCTGTGGTTTTATAATCTGATTGGCCTCTCGTTCTTCTGATTGTAAGACTTGCCAGGGATATTCATTAAGAACGCCAAACTTGGGAAGTGAATAGCTAGGCTGTCAAGTGATGTTAATTGTATATTAAAACTATGTATAGGATAGATAATGAACTAAAACATATGGGGATATTAAATAATTGAGAGTTACCATTAAGTTCCCATCTTTTTCTAAAAGATTTCTGTCATATCTCTTACATGTTCAGAATTATGTAATTGGAGGGGATCTTGAAGATTATGTAGTTCACCCTTTTCAATTGGTATAAAGTAGAACTTGAAACCATGATCTTAGAGTTAAACATGAAAAGTACACAAGATGCTTTGATTGAGCCACAAGTCAAAGATAAACCCCAAAACAGCCAATGCATATGTAGTATTGGGAGTAGATATGAACCAAGAAAGGTGTAGTAATCAAGGTGTAACTGTCTTCATGCTAATTAGCAAGTTTTGCTAACCATTTATTAATATGTATTTACTTCCTTTAATATGTAAAATGGATAATGAAACTATATGACATACCCTGCCCCTTATCTTATTTTCATGTATTACAAAACTTCAAATTGAATAAAAAATACTCATTTAGATCATTAGTGTTTATTTAGTATCTGCTGTGTGCTAGGCAATGTTTTAGGTGCCGGGGTACAGTGGTAAGCAAACACACAAAGTCTCTGACCACATGGAGCTTATATTTCTGGTGGAGGAGATAACAGTAAGAAAGCAATTAAGTAAATAGTATAATCCATAAGTTTATATTATAATGTCAAGTAAATTATAAAAACAAAGATTGAGTAGGGTAAAAAGATAATGCCATCAAAGGCTGCTCTAGAATTGTAAAGGTTGTACTCTGGGAAGTTAATTTCTAATGGAGAGGTGAATGAAGTGAGGGTGGGCCATGCAAATAGCTGGGATACAAGTATTCCAAGCAGAGTGTAAAAGCTTTGAGATGGGACGGGCTTTGGGGTATAAAAGAATCATCAAGGCAAGCGCTATTGGAGTAAAATGAATAAGCTGAAGTAATTAGCAAATTAAGTCAGAGTGGTTGCCAGAGGCTGGCTCTTGTGTGGACTTGGAAGGCATGATAGGGATTTTGAACTTTATTCTAAGCGTATTGGAAAGGCATTGGAAGACTGAGGGCAGGGACATCATATAATCTGATTTATCTTTTAAAAGGATCCCTGACTACTGTGTGGCCGTGAAACAGTAGGGAGTGACTGTAGAAACAAATAGTATGAGGAGTATTGGGGAGGCTATTGCGGTAGTATAGAGAAATGGTCATAATGGCTTGGCTTATGGTGATAGCCCTGGAGATGATGAAAAGCTGTTGGATTTACTAATGATTTGGGTGTTGGATGTGAGAGCAGGAGAGCAGTCAACAGGGACTCTCAGGGTTCATCACCCACTACGTGGATGATGGTACCATTTACTGAGACAGCGCCCTCTATTTCAAGAAATAAAATGGTGTCATAAGTAGCATTGACCTGTTGCCAGTGGCTCATGCATGACATGATGGAAGTTTTTAATCTCATCTTACCCAATTATGGCTCTGCTTTTGGTTCTTAGTCCTTCATAATTTAGTTGGGGTTAAAATAAGTACAAAATAAGAGTGTGACATGCCAGAATGCCAAATTAGGAAAGATGAGAACTGGAAAGCGTCAGATTGCAGAGTGACAGGGAAGCAATGCTTGTGGCAGAGTTTTGTGTTTTTTTTTCCCCTTGGAATGGTTACAACAAAGCAAAAGAGATATGTTGCTCTTCTATCAGGAATATGAAAGACACAGCACAAGGGTTCTTTAAAATTCTGTGATGTCCCTGTTTTTTAAAAATGACCTTTCTGATTACAACTTTCATTTCTATTTCTTAAAGTACAGTGCCTCACCCACAGCTAAGTGTTTAGTGGCAAAATAGACAACTGACAGTCAATCTCCTAATAATCCTCTTTGCCTTCAGCTTTTCCTTGCCGCCTTGGGTGGCAGCATTTTAACTGTGGCTTCATGTATGTTTGTGAAAAGGAACATTGGTTGCAGGTATTTGAAAGATTGTGGTTACATTTAAGTTTCTCTTTTAATTCCATTCATAGTGCTTAAATTCAGTTTGTTTCAAGAAAAGCTTGTAAGGTCACAGCTACAGCCCCAGCTAGGATCCCCTGAGAATTTTAAGACAAATTGGGCCAAGAGAGTAATATTTAAAGAGTTGATGTTGACTAATTCTACCACCTGCCATACCAACTTTCACCGAACCAGAAACAAATGCCTACAAAATAAACTCTTTGCTAGTTCTGCTGAGACAAATACGCATTTAACTTGGGAAGGTTTTGTCAAAAGCGGAACATGTTGGTGAGGAGCCCTTACCAACATCATCCCCTCATCATTTTCTTTGTCACAATCATCATTATTTTGGGGAGGGAGGGAAGAAAAACTTGTGATAAGGTGATACATTTCTTGGACACCGGGAAGATTTTCTCTTTTCCATACACTTCAAAGACTTTTGCATCTTGAAATCTTTTAATATGCATGCCCAGAGACTAGTAATGGTAATAATAAAGCTAAACTTAATTGATGTTCTGCAGTAATATGTAGCTTCAACTAACTCTTATAAAGTGGCAACCAACCTGTAGAGAAAAATTCCAATCCTTAATATGAATACACCTACCTATGTGATTTATCTCTGATGACATTTCAATGAGCGTTGAATTTTCAATACAGGTCAGTTAATGTCATATTAATTGTTGTTATTATGTTGCCCCAATTGACCTATTTCATATATGTGAGACTCCAATGAGAAGGAGGAAGAGACAGCAGAATAAACCTTTCCTTTTTAGCTGCTGTAATGTCCCATCTTTCTGGAATTGCATTCAGAGTAAGGCTTTTGCCTGAAAGGGCTTCAGGAAGTTACAAAACTCCTTTACATGGCTTGTTGGATCTGTGTACAATTTCCAGCATTACCCAGAATAAATACCAGGAGACTGGTGTGGTTTATACAAGAGTTTATAGAGAAAAAAAAAAATCTACCCACTAGCTCCCATGCTGAGGATTATAACCAGGTCCCTGCTGCCAAGTTCTGTGTTTAGGTAAAGCATGAGAAAATCTGCCATTTTTTAAAAGTCACACAAGGGTTTCTATAGTAAGGAGTGGTAAGAGGCTGACAGCTTTTTATGCATAAAAGGCAGCTGTTCCTTCTCAGGTAATATTATTAATAAACCCTAAGGTAATGTTTGCTCTGAAATATGTCTAATTGAAATAATTTACTCTGACCCTTGGAGAATTATGAAACTGTTTTCATCATGTTCACACACAGCAAAATAATTATGAGATGCCATATGGAAAAGCCATCATGTGGTAGATGTCTTTCTGAATCTATATTTTTGAAATGTTTCCCACAGATAAATCATATACCTAATTTACAAAGTAGAGGTGAACAGTCCCTTTTCCACGTGGAGATTTGATGTGAGATGTTTGCAGTTCCAGAATATTAACAGGGGTGTTGACAACAGTAATTACGGCAGTTATGAGACATTTTTCATAAAGCGTTATGAGAGCAATACTTGGTCATACAGGGAGAAAAAAGGTATGGGACTTTATATTTAGCATGTGAAATTGCTAGGTACTGTCAGTCTCAGAAAACCAGTGTGGGCACATTGGTGACTGAGGTACTTTTTGCCTTTAGCATAAAATCTGTCTGGAAAGTTCCAGCAGTTTCCACTGAGATAGCACATTTGGCAAGATGAGGCTGAGCATGGTGGTATGTAAGGACTTTCGGGAAAACTTGTCAGCTTTCACAGGGAAAGGTCCAAGTGTTTATGGGAACTATGAAGTGGTGCTGGGTGGCTCTCAAAGGGATCTGCGAGGTCATTTGGGACAAGGATTTGAAAGCTTTTTGATTGAAGCTCTTCTGAACTTATCAAAATGGTTAAAAGTCTGGCTGTGAGTCTCATGAGAGCCGATTTTCTTGTGAAATTTCTGGTATGGTACTTTCCTGCTGGGGTGAGAAAATCTTAGTAGGACAGACTTTCTCACCATATTGTAATTCTTGAGATCCATGTCCCTGTTAAACCCAGGAAATGGAGAATCACAGGAAACTGAGCTTTACTTTAAACCTCTGGGAAGTTAAGATTCAGATTTCTCTAGAGTTTCAATTGTTTAAATAAGTCAACTCGCCCAATTTCCTGACCGTATCTCCCACTCCACACCCGACTAAAAAAGGTGGGGTGCAAGAAAAAAAAGAAACATGTAAGGAAAAAAAGATTTTTTAAAAAGTATAACTCATTTTTCCATAAGCTTACAGTTTCTCCAGACTTCTATTAAATAAAAAAGAATTAAAAAGTGGTAAAGCACAGCCTATTAATCCTGTGGTAGTTAAAATACATATTCTGCATTCCCTACCTCTCCAGGAGTGATGCCAGAAGTCTCTTTGACCCTTAGCATTGTCACAGTCATCTGAGGGATCTCCATTTCCAAAGCACATATCTGGATTTCAGAGCACTGGGTCACATTTGCAATAAATGAGCATGCTCTTCTTATAACAGCTCTTTTGAGGCAGATGCTGTGATGTGGATTGTGAGTCTGGCCAGACAGTGTCATCCTCACAATTAGCTAATAGTTGGCATATTGAGATCCTGGTTCCAGTTCCCGTGGGTCCTTGTAGGAGCCTCCCACGTGTTTACCTCATCTTCAATTCTCAGCAGTCAGTTATCCTTAAACTTTCAGAGAAAGACACATTTACATAAAAACTCATGTATGTATATACGATTCCCAAATATTTACAAGGTTTTTTTGAGAAACACATGACAGAAAAGTTTTTCACCTTTTCAAAGTTGCAGTCCTACCTTTAACAAAGGAACATGGAATTTTTAAGGAAAATAATGAAATGCAATACTGGAACCTTGACAAAAGGATGAAGCTGCTGCTGTTTTCTAATATATTTCAGGTCAGATCTTTGTACTTCCCATTTTTAAACAACTGCCAAGCATTTGTTTTTATGTCTACTAGACATCTGTGCTATTGGTGAGCACTTTTTCTAGCTATTGACTCTCCTAAAATAAAGGTAACATTTTTGTGTGATTTATAGTCTATCATTATTATAGTGCAGCCTCTGAGCACATGAACTAGAGATTTATTGCACACTCGTGTCTTCTCCCTGACTCGTGTAATAGAGAAAAGGTAAAATGTCTTGGCTTGTTGAAGGTTTCCTTCTTTAAGCAGCTGTCTTTTTTGGTGTGGTGCTTGCAACTTGATTAAACTACATCGAGAAGGTCAGTGACCAAACTTTGCCTTTAACAGTTTCCCATAACATGTATTCCTCATAGGGAGCTTTTCTCAGCTCAGGTTATTTCCAGCAATGTTCTCAAACCAAAAGAATGGTCTTTTCAGTAAACCAACACATTACCACTTTTTATCCTTTATCTCGCCCGTAAGTGATGACAGCATTTCTATTTCTTCTGCTGACTGGGCCAAGAACAACTAGATTAATGATGAGCCTGTCTCTTTTTCCTAAGTGTATTATATTCTTTCTTTGACCTTTCAAGACATGGGAATCTTCAGTTTCATAAGACTGCTTAAAAAGGGGAATTCCCCACCCCCCCCATTCCTCTCTACTTCTCATCACTTTTTCCCCCTACTTGGCCAGCTATCAGTGGGAATAATGCATTCAGAAAACACACACACGTCCCAACACATTTACTGGAAATTCAGGGTATATTGCATAATTATAAAGAAAAGCTTTGCTTTAAGACTGGATTCCCACCTTAATCCCTCCACAAAACTTTTTGGAAGATACCATCACAAAAAGATTACATAAACTGCGCGAATGTTGAAAGAAAACAAAGTAGCTAATGCTAAATGAATGAAACTTAGGACAGATGTTTTGACACCTAATTTCCTTTTCCGAAATATATTGAGTGATATTTTTGTTTTTTTACCCATTCTTATTTGTTAATAGTTCCTGATGTCTGATTATGTTTTATATGTGAATGACTTATAACTATTTGGAATAGAAACATAAGAGTATGACTAAATTCACAAAGCTAAATCATTACTAGTGTTTCTTTTACACCCCTGTCAGGTACCAAAGTGCCTGACATTTTTTTTTAGATTCCACAAATCTCTTTCTGAGGTCAGGAAGACCTCCTATTTTTCCTCCTATTTTTAATCTGAAATTTAGCTGAGACTAAGGCAGAAAATTGATTGTGTTCTAAAAAGAGAATGTTGACTGAGGGCAGTTTCTCAAGACCTTATTAAGGGCAGTTGGCTGCTCAGTAATTAGGCCTCTCACTGCTCTCAGAACATCAAAATAAGCACCTGAGTATTGCCTCAGGGTTTCCCTGTTTAGACCTTCACTTATTTTTGTCATCTCAGAATCAGACAAAATACTTTTCAGTAAACTGAAACAGTCAGCCAGATTATTTCACTCTACGGAAACATAGTTGTTTAAATGGAAATATTCCTAGAAATTCCATTTTTCCCCCCGGTGGGATAAGAACCACAAAAAAAGCTGGGATCTAACCACCCAGGAGTTAATTGCAAGTAAAAAAGAGAGTTTAGAATGAAAGGATGACCATCAGGAGGCTAGGTCTTCCCACAAATCTCTAGATTCCATTAACCATCTGCCATTAAAGAAACCCACTTTGCTATCCTACAGGGATCTCACAGTGAACCCATCTAGAATGGAATGTTTCTTACTTCCAAACCGTTCCTTCCCCTACCAAGTGCATCACAGCAAATGATGCTATTATGATGCAATTGCACAAAATAGAAAACCAAGCATCCTCCTTGATTCCTCCCTTTCCTCAACACCTGCAATTTGTTTATCACCAAGTCCTCTACTCTGTCCAAATATATTGATCCCTACTGCTAGCATCCTAGTACCCTAGATTAAACCACCATCATCTTTCACCTGAACTACTGAAATAGCCTCGCGATCACGGTTAAGTCAATGCCTGGTAGCTGAGCTTTAGGAACATAAAATGTATTACAAACTTATTAGAAAAGCTGAAAAGCCAAATATGGATGGTGTCTCAACCCCAGTATTAAGTATATCAGCAAACCACATCCATTCTTAGGCATGGAGAGCAAAGGCAGAAGAGCCAAGGAATCAAGGCCACTTGTCAGGAAAGGAAATCACAGTGGAAGGGCCTGTTTATAATCTTGATTAGAATTAGAACCATGGAGAGATGAGGCTACTACCAGACATTCTACTTGAAGCAGTGAGAGGGTTGGAGTGGTGGGCTTGATTTCTCCTTTCCTTTAGCCCCAAATTCATATCACATCTTTCCATTTACCCTACCTGGCTAGAGGGCAGTTGACAAAAGTAGCCCTGGAAATGTTGTTTGCAAAACGGCAATTCCTGGAGAGCAGAGAGTAAGGGTAAGGAATGAATCTGTGAGCAAAATTGCAAGTGAGTGTCACAGTCCACACTTTTTACTACACTGTATGCATTCTCCCCAACCATATGTAATTTATTCCCACATAACAACAACTTCATGCTTCCGCCTAAGAAAATACAAACGAAACACAAATTAAGACACTCACACCTCCCCGCAAAAGGGGCTCATGAAGTCTCACCATCATTCACTGCTCACTCTTAAAGTTGAGTGTCTCTGGGTGATATAATGTCTTCTTCATCAGATCTAAGTGTGGTTCCTCAAAGTATGGTGGCTTATGAATGAAAATGCAGACTTAAGCATCACCAACATCTTCATGTATGTATAGTGGAGGAAGAGGAGACGATACCATATGCATACATACTGCGTATGACAAAAATATGCAGAGCCAGTATAGCCCTAATCTCTGTCTCTAATCATGAGGGTACTTCTTCCATCCACCCTTTTATGTACCTCTTGCCCTCAACCAGAACCTCAGTTGGTCAGGGTTCTATATACGGTTGGTGGCCCAAGACTTCTTTCCCAAAGGGTCTGAACACTTAATGGTTCTGGCTCCATTGGGTAACTGCTGTGGATTTTACTACTGGGTTTGGAATTATTAAGGGAGTGAGGTCCCCAGTGGATTACATCATGTTGGTAAGCAGGATCAACATTCACATCCCTTTTCTTTGCCTGATGATTCAATAGCAGGAGAAATCCAAACTATCCAAGTGGTGGTTTCAACTTATAATTCGATGGGACAATTGTTGTGTCCTTAATGAAAGTATTTCTCTTTCGGGAACTAGGACTTCTGAATCTGCAGAGTGTGAAGTTTAAGGACAGGAAGCAAAAATGATGCAAGCATAAATATTTGGTGTAATAATGAAAATAGTAACTCCTATTTCTACTCCCTTGTTCCCAAACCCTTATATCCTGGACCGAGAGAAGTAGACCTTCTACTGGTCCACTTTTCAAAGCACTCAACACTACCAGGATGTGGTCTCCCAGTTGACTTCACAAGTGAATCATCAGTAAGCACTCACTATTCTATTATGTCAGTTTCCTTTGGGCAATGGGGTACACTGCAATACAAGTGAATCTCATGGGCGTAAAGCTGTACTTTTTCCTGTGAAATGAGCTCCAATGTGTTGTGGGATTCAATGATGAATGACAAAATATTTTCATAAATTCATGGATGATAGTGTGGCAGATCATCATAGCAAGTCTATTTGTGGAATAGGTATGTACGCTAGTCAGGACAAATTGATGCCCCTTCAAAATTATAGAGGTTCACTCTCTTCAATCTGCTACAGGAAGTTGTTGATCTCTTTGAAGTGATGCAACGTCAGGAGTAAAGCATTTGCCACTGAGGTTGTACATTGAATACTATACTGTGGAGGTACAGTTGAACCCTTGTGAACCTCTGTTTCTGGAATGATGGTACCTTTGTACATGGACCCATTGAATAAGCACTGAAGTATCTGGGGAAGGATGCTGCCTGATATCCATTGTATAAATTATTTGCCCATCGGATTTGAGAGCCTTCTCAACTGTGGACGTCTTTCACTGAGAATTTTACTTGGGATACAAACACCTTCATGCTTTATGCCTGTTCTTGGTATCAACACATTAATCTAACTTTTCACCAGATTATGTTCACCAGTCTTCCAGTGTTCTTCTTCCAATTCCTGGCCAACTAGCCAAATAGCCAGTGATGGCCTATGAATCAGTTTGTCCCTCAGGTCATTTATTTTCCTGGGTAAATTAGATAACCAGATTTATTACCCCAAATTTTGCCCATGAGAGAGGATATTCTTTGATCATATTCTTTGAGTCACCTTTGAGTGGAGCTGTAGCAGAACATCAATCCATGGCTGGCTGGTACCACTATATCATGCAACCTGTCAGTAATCAGGTCTGAGCTTTTCTTCCTCAGTCTACTTGTCATAAGAACTCCCTAATAGGTCACATGCATGGATTGAGAGAGGAAGGGATAGTGTAGGGTACCTAATCTAAAAGTAAGTTTTATTTGACTCTTCAAAATGGATGCCTCAGCTTACCCTTCCCCTGCTGCCAGATTCATCAGAACCATTTTTTCTTTAGAGTCCATGTATATGTGTTAACATACGGTATTTGTTTTTCTCTTTCTGACTTACTTCACTCTGTATGACAGACTGTAAGTCCATCCACCTCATTACAAATAACTCAATTTTGTTTCTTTTTATGGCTGAGTAATATTCCATTGTATGTACGTGTCATATCTTTATCCACTCATCTGTCGATGGACACTTAGGTTGCTTCCATGTCCTGGCTATTGTAAATAGTGCTGCAATGAACATTGTACTGGGACGAAGTGAGAGAGTAGCATTGACATATATACACTACCAAATGTAAAATAGATAGCTAGTGGGAAGCAGCCACATAGCACAGGGAGATCAGCTCGGTGCTTCACGACCACTTAGAGGGGTGGGATAGGGAGGGTGGGAGGGAGATGCAAGAGGGAGGGGATATGGGGATATATGTATACATATAGCTGATTCACTTTGTTATACAACAGAAACTAACACAACATCGTAAAACAATTACACTCCAATAGAGACGTTAAAAAAAAAGGCTGCCTCACTGTTCTGGTTCTCTGGGATTATTTAATTATCTATTCTTCTCAGTCATTACATCTTTGGGGAGTTAGGACAATCTGGGGTAGAAATAGCTTTAACACTTCACATGGGTGCTGGTTTCAGGGCCTGGGCATTGTCTGAGTCAAGTATCCCCTCTGAAACACTTGGTGGTTCTGCGTTCTGTTGTCTGTATAGATTTGTGTCTTGTGGAGTCTTATTTCTTGAATCTGGACCCTGGCCTTGAAATTGAATTGCACTGAGAAACTCTTTCAGTAGGAATAATTGTTACATTTATTAGCCAAAGTATACGTAGCCAAATGTATGCATTGGGTGGGATCTGGGGAACCCAGCTTCTCTAGCAGTCCCCTTATTTTTTCCTAAGTTTCAACTTATCTCAGTAATTTTCCAGTGTCTCTGCCATTGCTCAAAATTTTATCTCAGGGCACAGAATTTGTATTTTAGAATTCCATAAGTCATGGGAATAACTTAGTCCTTGTCATTTTTAATCGATGACCTGAACCTCTTCCCTGTATGCTCCCAGAAGTCTGGCTTGGAGTAAATCTTTGTGTTTCACACACGACTTTAGTAAAGGCTCTAAAGGAGGACCTGTATTTGTCAGGATCCTTGCAAGCCACAGAAATGAGATCTGGATAGATCAAGCAGAAAATGGAGTTTTTAAAGAATATTTTGGAGTTTAATTATGGCCGGGGAGCAGGCTATACCACCTAAAACAACATCCACAATCACACCAGAGTTCTGTCCGTGAAGACATCGAGTTGCTGCCATTCCCCCTGCACCATTGATGCTTTGGCGCTGGATGCTGGACACAGCTGGATGTATCACACATGACCATTTTGATGTGTTTTTTCCTAGGACCTTTTCCAAATATACATATACATCTTTGTTTCTATCCAAACTGGGATGTATTTTTTAACGTTAAAAATACATTATAAACATATCCTTCCCATACTCAGAAGCTTTTTTCTATTATATAATTTACAGTGCTGCACAATAGATTATCACATAGGTCTACCATAGTTTATTTGACAGATCTCATACTGCTTGCACTGTTTCCAAATCTTTATTATCTTACATAATGCTTCAGTGGGCATTCTTGCATTTGTATTTTATACCCATTTCAGAATATTTCTTTAGGATAAAATTTATAGAGTTTGAATTGCTGGTTCTGGCAGTTTTCAAGTTTTCCCATTGATATTGCCAAATTGCAATTCTGAGTTATCTCAAGAAATGGAGTGTAGACACAGGGTCATCTTTTGAGAAATGATTTGTTATGGAAAAAAGAATAGGCTGGAATTTTCTTTATTCTCTCATTCCCACTATCATTCTATAGCGTTTCACTTCTCTGTATTCCAATCTAATTCTGACTTTCCTCTTTTTTATAAGATTTTAATAAAGATTAAATTAGATAATGAACAAAATTGTTGTTTACCGCATACCTTGCACAAACTGAAACCTTTTTAGAGGTCAGCTGTTATTAATATTATTATTAATCTGTTTTTTTCTCACTTTCCATCATTGATGGTCAACTTTTTATTTTCTCTGTTGTTTTTTAAGGACTCCCAATATTCACAATATATGCATTAGAAATTCTACTCCTTGAAAACACGGAAATACAGATTCAAAATGATATTGTTAAGGTGAAACAATTATAGATATAAAAACAAAATTTTTTCTTTACTAAACCTCATACAATCCTTAAAGTCTCTATAGAAAGTTACAAAGTGATCTCTCATAAATTGGAAAATATTATTTTCACTGATATTCTTAGAAATATTTAGGCTAAAAATACGGTTTTTTTCATTCTGACAGAAGTAATTTGTTGCAATTACATCACCAACACATTTAGATATTATATATACGTCACCTTGACTTAATAGTGACCTGAGGAGGAAATGTGTAGGTTTAGCAAATCCCTTCAAGTAACACCCACAGAACTGAAAACTTATCCCACTTCTTGGTGGTCTTCTGCCCATTCAAAGCCCCTGAGGATCATAAAAAATATTGTTTTCTCTTCTAAACTGCTGTAAAATTATCCTGCAAGACCCAGGGGAAAATCTTTCTGAGGTTGGGCATTCTGTGAAGACTCAGAATTCTATATTTTGAAATGTGGCTAGAAGTGGAAATGGGTTTACTTCTCATGATCTCTTTGTTCATAATTGGGGATATAAAAAATAAAGTTTAGAAAGTGAATACAGTATAATTTTTTAAAAGGCTTGATTTTTACATATAAAATTTCTTTACCAGATGGGTGAACTGGGGTAACTTGAGGTAGTACTTGAGGTTGAATAACAGTGATGAGACTATGAAACACAAAACTTCTGACACCATGAGCTAGTTCCTAGAAGGAAGGTTCACACAGTTAACAAATATTGTATTCTTTATATATAAGGTATAAGAACTTACATGTCATTCAATGATGATATTAATAATAATTCAGTAAAATTAATTATTAGTGAATACTTAAGTTTTAGTAACCACAATGCAGGTTAGTTTTTTTTTTTCTGTTCTCCCATATTTCTATTGATTTTCTTAATTTAACTTAATCTCTCATTTAAATATAACCTATCTTGTTCCAAAGTATTTATGACAAACATATTTCTATTTGTTATCTAGACTTCGTTAATAATTTGGGTATTGTCTTAGCAGTTTTGTCTTCCTTTTTTTGCTTCATTAGTTGGGACTAATTGCTGTGATTTCTCTGTTTCCCTTCTTTAAAGCCATTATTTAGAGAACACACTCCCTTGTGTGTGCAATTCAATGTTGTTATGGAATTGACTATCTTTGATAACACTTAGTTTGGCTCGTGTCACAGTGATACAGACTTAGTCAACATATTGACACTGGGTTAATCAGAACATTCTGAATGATTGGAAAACCTGGTCATCTGGGTTCTGAGGACTATTTTAGCAGAGAAACCCCATCGTTTTATTATGGGCTCGAGACATCATGTTCTTTAGTTGTATTCTGGAGGAAAGGGAAGGCAGTAACAGTTTTTGAGTATCTACCATGTGAACTCTTTTCTCTTTTGTCAGTAATCCTCAGAGCAGCCTTCTGTCTTATTATTCTCTCCATTTTAAAGATGAGTGAAAGAAGGTTTAGCACTAAATGGTAAAGCCAGGGTTTAAATCCAGGTTTACCTTTGTTTATTCAAATAACAGACGTATATTATATGCCTCATTATGTTTTAGACATTGGTGTAATGGGAGTTGTCAGAAGTTATGGAGGTGTTATGGTGGTGGAAATGATTCCAAAGTTGCTTCATATTCTACTATACTGTTCCTGAAAATATTTTAGGTACTTCCTTGGTATTTCTTGAAGATTAGAATCCTAATGTAGGAAGTCAAATTTAATTTACAATTGAATCACATATAAACTAGACAGCAGCAGTCAAAGGTACTGGTTGTGTCTACTCTGGCATTGTCATCAACAGTGACAATGTCCTGATGTAGTCTGATTCAGCCTGAGAATCTGTAGGGTCTGGAATATTCAGTGAGGACTTAAGGCAAACACTCAGCTGGTATGCTCCAGAGTGGCCATAGCCAGAGGTGGATTTTCATAAAACTAATCATGGTTAAGCTTCCAGGGTCCTGGGAGAGACTTTAGTAATGATCATTTTATTTTCCTTTTTCTCTTTTTCATTTGCAAAAGGAAGACAATTTGTATTCACTTTCTTCATGAATATATTCCAAATTATATAAATTTTAGCCTGAAAGAATTCTTTACCCACTTCTAGTTGTATCGATTTTTAAAATATTGACCTACTCACAAAACTGGTTAATTACTAGCCGAAACCCAAGTCCTTAGGCGTCACCCCTTCCACTGTAGCTACAGTGGCTTCTTGGGAATCACCTGGCTCTCATATTTATGAGCTGGCAACTGAAAGGTTACGCCAGTGCAACAAGGAGGCTGCAGGACTCTATTCCTGGGCAATGACTAGGATATGTTTGGCTTGGTTGTTTCTCATGCTGTTGTCATTGGTTAAATATTTTGAATATTATCTCTGGCAAACCTGAAGATCCAGCTGAATTTCAAAACTCCCATAGCCACTGAAGGACAGTTACAAAGCAATGTCAACTATTAATCAGGATCCCATTTCTTTGGCTTATTAAATGGGTAAAATTGAACCCAGCTGAATTCCCAGATTTTCCTAAGTAATTAAGTCTACCTCAGTCAGGGTTAGAATCAAATAATCATTTGATTCATTGCATTTGTTACATTGTGATCTTTGGCTCTCAGAGTCTCAGGATCTGGGGGGAGAGATCTGGGAGATGTAGTAGTACTGGATAAGGGCTAAATCTTCTCCCTTCCCTCTCCTTTCCTGAATTAGAGACTGTTCTCTTTCATCCTTCTCAGTCATGCCCCCAAATATTAATTTTAAGGCCCATACCACTAAATAATTAACATTTAGAATTTGACAAAGCATTATTTATATTTGGACCTCAGATGGTTCCCAAACAGAATTGAATCAATCAATCTTGGTTAATAACACACTAAAATCATTGGTCATGAATGGACTTTTAAAATTTACATTAATTAATTATTTAATTAATCCATGAAAATAAAAAATCGGCGAACCCACCAGTCAATCTAAGAACTGGATGGTTATCAATAACTAGGGTGACCCCATGTCCAAGTTTACATAGGACAGTCCTGTTAACTTCTACCATCCTCATTTAATTATTAACAGTTCTCCCTTTCACTCTCAAAATTGTCCTGGTTTTGATGCTATATTACATTGTAACTCGCCCTTGTACTTCTTTCTGTCCCATCCCTCTGCCTCACCTCAGAAGAAAACACTAGCCTTAATGTTGTGTTTATTGTTGTTTGGTATTTATTTGCTTGTTTGTTTTGGCACCCATATGTGAATGACTAAATATTACATTGTTCATTTAAAAACTTTATAAAATGGATATCATTCAATTCTACTCTTTTGGAATTTGGTTTTTCCCAGCAGTATTATGTTTATTTATCTATGTTGCTGTGCTTAGAGGTAGTTCATTCATTTTAATTTTCTCTGCTGTATTATATTCCATTGTGTGATTATGCTGTAATTTATTATTTCTGGGTTATTGTTATATGGATTGTTTGCAAGCTTAAGCTGTAACAGCCAGCTTTGTTCTGAACATTCTGGTACAATTCTCAGAGCTGCATGCAACAATTTATATTGGAGGCATGTGTATATGTATACATATACACGTATACACATATATGAGTAGAATTGCTATGTGTGTGTATATATATATATACACACAACATCTGTGTGTGGGGGGGTAGAATTGCTATAGGGTTAGTGAATATTCAACTTAAAAAATATAATGTCAAAACACTTTTGGGGTACTGGTATTGTTCTGTTTCTTGATCTGAGTTCTGATTATAAAGGTGTTAATTTTGTGAAAATTCAGAGAGCTGCACACTTGTGTGCAATTTTGGCATTACATTATTATTAAATAAGAAGTTTAAAAAGATAATGTCAAATTATTTTCCAAAGTGTACCCATTTTCATGACCACCAGCAAGGTATTTAACATAGGCACTTAAAGGAAAAAAAATTTTTTTTTTTGAAGATGTTGGGGGTAGGAGTTAATTAATTTATTTATTTTTGCTGTGTTGCGTCTTCGTTTCTGTGAGAGGGCTTTCTCTAGCTGTGGCAAGCGGGGGCCACTCTTCATTGTGGTGCGCGGGCCTCTCACTATGGCGGCCTCTCTTTTTGCGGAGCACAGGCTCCAGACGCTCAGGCTCAGTAGTTGTGGCTCACGGGCCCAGTTGCTCCGTGCCATGTGGGATCCTCCCAGACCAGGGCTCGAACCCGTGTCCCCTGCATTAGCAGGCAGATTCTCAACCACTGTGCCACCAGGGAAGCCCTAAAGGAAATTTTTAAAAAGAATATAAACTTACCAGTAATTTTACCAATAAAATATAATTGTTTTTGATTTTCCTGTATCCCTTACTCATTTTTGGCAATTTTTAAAAGTAAGGGCTAGTTAGATAAATTATAGTTCATTTAACATCTGTCTGCAAAAAAATATTTGTTAATGGAATATTAAATTAAATTTTACCTATTTGCTAACCACATCATATGAAAATTGCTGGATACACTTTCACCAAATTTGGAGTCTATGTTTAAGATGGTCAGACCTAAAAAATATAGTTTACCTGGCATATAAGAATTCCTTTTATAAGTCATGCAGTTTCACAAAGAGATACGGAAGTATTTTCCAGCTCATGTGATACGTTTTGGGAGAAAAATGGCGTATAAATGCAGACATTAGTGACAGAGAAAACAATGTGTTTTAAGCACAGACCCCAACTGGAATGACCCAAGGCACACACTTTGAATGGAAGACGTTGATTGGTGACTGTGCATCTTCTCATGAGGGGCAGCAACATTAGGACCTCCTGGATTCTTCCCTTGAGCTCCTTCATACTCCCCTCCCTCCTTTCTTCCTATTTCCTCTTTATTGGTCTGTTTTTCTGTCTCCTTTTTGTCCTGTTTGGAATTCTTTCTCGTTCTGTCCTGGGCCCTCTTCTCTTCTCCCTGCCTACTCTCCCTAAGTGACGTCACCAGTCTTGTTTTCCAAATGCTCTCTGTAGATTGGTGACTCCCAAACTATTCTTCAGGAAAAATCTCTCTTCTGGGCTCTAGATTTTCTATCTGTGTGCTTATTCAACATTCTAACTTTGCTATCTCAGGGCCAGTTGAAACAGTATCTGAAGCTAACTGTTGATTCCCACTCCTCAGTCTAGTCCCATGCTCTCTTTTATTTTCCCATCTTGGTAGATGGTACCATCACATACCTAGTTGTTCAGGCTAGAGGCCTGGACCTTATTTTTGATTCCTTCTCACTCAATTCTGTCTCCTTGTTTCCATGTCCACTGTCATCATTTGCCCTAGTTCAAGGCTGTGTCATTTTTCACCTGGAATAATGAAATATTTTCCTCCTTGGTCTCACTACTTTGACACTTGTTCTGTCTAATGCATTATTCACTGTGCAGGCAGAATCATCTTCTTAAAAAGTGAATCTTATAATGCCACTTGCTGTCTCAAAACCCTGAATGGCCTCACAATTTATGCAGCATAAAAAATCAAAATCCTCACCATAGACCATAAATATCTACATGAGCTGCTAACCTTTCTAGAATCTTATTCCATTCCCCCTGTATTTATTACTCTCCCATCACACAGGTTTTATTTTAGTTCTTCAACCTAACCTGCACGTTCTTCTTCCCAAAATGTTTTTATTCCCTCTTCCCGTGGTAATTCTCACTTACCCTTTGGGCTTAAATAAGGTGTAAGTTCCTCAGAAAACTTTGCCTCATCCCATTACTTTGGGGGCATCAGATCTCCTGATAGACTCATTCACAATATCTGCTGTTCTTCCAATGCAGCACTTGTCACTGGCTGTACTTTTACTCATGTCTCTGTGATTATTGGCTTAATGTCTCTTCTATCCTGGAAATACATATGCTACCTGAGGGCAAGGGACCATGACAATTTTTTAACCTGGTCCATAGTAGGTGCTTAATAAAATTTGCTAAATGAATTAATTAGTCAAATATTAATTAATAATAAGTCAAATATTTATTGAGTATCTTCTGTTCAGCATAGCAATCATCTTGAAGGAAGAAGAATAAAAATTAATTCAAAATAAGCAAAAACTCCTAAACCACTAAGCCTTTAAACAATTAGAGGACAAAGGAATATGCAGTTAAGTGTGAAAATATGTGGTACAGCGTGAAACTGCTAGAGGAATGCAAGGAAGGAAGAGATCATCTGGGGCTCCGACAACTGGAGGAGTGGGTAGGACTTCCATGAATATAGGATTTGGTCACTTCAAACAACAGATATAAATTTGTAGTCTCCTACAGCCTAGCCTTAATTATAATAATTATTGATATTTTTCTTACAGCAGTTCTTTGGCTGTTGTAAAGGGCCTCATAAGTATGTTATTATTTAAAATTCCTTTCTTCATCTTGACATAGTCGTGTGTTTCTCTGCTTTTCGTACCACCCGTTTGAGCAACATCAAGCAGTGCTGCATTTGTTCTTAGAGGGGCTGTCCCAAATCAGAGTCTTCAGAAAGAATGGTGTTCGTGGCACCAGAGTGACACTCCCCCTGCCCCCAGCAGCAGATGAAATGCTTCAAAGGGGACATCTGCCACCACCACTGAGATTTTATGGAGTACCCACACATGTAGACTCACTAAAGTGGGCATGACAGCTGAAAAATATTAAAAGTGTGTGTGTTTTTAAAAACAACTTATGGTTAGGAATTAAGAAATGACTTTTAAATAAGAACGGCACTTTTTTTTTTTTTTTTTTGCAAGTGTGGACTTTTTTTCTTTTTCCTTTTGTTTTTTGTTTTTTGGTTTTTTTTTGAAGACCCCACACTTGCAAAATCTTTTAGGTCATGTGTTTGCTTTACGAAACATTTGGCAAGTAGTAGGTGCCGTGGGAATATATCCACTCCATCTGGAATCAGCAGATCCTCCTGGTTCCACTGTACCTGTGTTACCACCAGTCCCCAGGGCTCACAAATGTTTTTGTTTTCTTTCTTTAATAAATTTTGGATGCAATAATTAAGCGGAGGAACCTTACCAAAGTGAGTTCTTCCCTCAATTTTGTAAGGCAAATCTAAGGGGAGAAAGGAAATGTGTATTTGCCAATTTGATGTTTACGAAACTGAAACCTGTATAGAATGTAATTATTTCTTTTCCTGGTAGAGCATTTCCTTTCACAAAATAAGACCCAGTGAACACACATTATTTCCGACATAGCTGTTTTTTGTTTTTTGGTTTTTTTTACCCCCCCCATGGAAAACTTTTTAAAGACATTTAATTTTATTTAGATAATAGCAAGTTATGGGTCATGTTGTCCTAACTTTTATGCTCCTTTTAAAAATTGAACAAATATTAAAACTGGAAAAATGATTTGGTTAATCTGATTCATTCACTGTCAGAGTAAGATTGTTTCCTGCTATATTCTTTCTTATTTTGAATTTTTGTCATCAATTGAGGATAGTTATATTATTTCACAAAGAGCCTTCTGGATTTCCACTCCTCCAATTATTTTATTTTGTTTTATTTTATTGTACTGTGTTTTATTTTAAAGGGGAGGTCATGTAGAAAATCAGGCTATAATCTCACAAATACAGCATCCCTTGTTTGATATTTGGATCTTTCTTCTTTCATTTTGGCAAGAAATACTGTGGGAATAAGTGTTTCTGCCAAGTATCAGTTATTTAAATATTTCATTACCTCACAAAATAAGAAAGAAGATGGAAAAAAATAGCTTCTCTAAGACAATTGGACAAAGACAAATTCCTGATTTATCAGAAGACCATTTCTTCCCTTTCTTTAGAACAACACTAGAATTTTTAAAATCCATTTTTAAAATTTCTGGAGGTATTTATACTACTAAATTAATTCAAATGTTGACAACTGAAAACATAGTTTTCTAAGTAGGAAACATTTTGGTATCAGAAAAGGACTTTTTTCCCACAAAAGCAAAAACAAAACAGCATAACAGCATCCAAAATATATAAAAATAAAGTATCAATCTAAATATGTTATTAGAAGAAAGAAAAACATACACACATACCCACACATACAAAAGAGTTTTGGTGATCTTAACGTCTCCTGCCGTTCTCTTGTTACCCTTACATTTCTAATTAAAAATTTGCAGGGACAGTAGTTTCAGGAAAAGCTCGGTGTATATGTGTGTGTTTGTGTGCCTATGAAAGCAAAGACTGAGCAAAACCAGAGATGCTATATGGAAATTAACTATTTTGCATGTGCTAAATTTTTTTGTTAGTTTGTTTAACTGCTACAAAATACAACTTTGTATTTAGTGGAGAGCCATAAACCACAAGTTTTTGGCCTTTAAACTTAATAGAATTCTAAGTAGATCTAAGAAGGTCTAATTTTACTCTTGAAAATGTATTGTCTGATTGATCTGGCAAGAAACAGTTAGATCATCTTTACTGAAACACACATTTCTAGTTTCATGTTTATTTCACCCGCCACTTTATAAATGTGGCCTCAATGTCTTCATCGACAAACTTGGTAAAACATGACTAGAAAAAAAAAAAAGAAAAAGAAAGGGCTAATGTATTTTACAAACGGAATCTTATTAGGACATTTCCCATAATGGTGGGGTATTTAAGACTGTTTCTTTTGGACCTAGATCAAGGGTCTTTATTATTGATAGTTTCAGAATGTCCTTGCTTTTAATCCATGTCAGCCATCTGACAAACCCATAGCATGGGTGTAAGGAAACATACTGTCAAGTCTCAGTATATTATTATTTAATTATATTTTAATATCCTAATGACAGATGGAATCCCCTTTATGCCAGCTTGTTGCTTTATGCCTGATTTTAAATTTCTGTGTTGAAATAAAGTAAATTCTTCCATTTTAATCCAGAACAGCTAGTTTCTGAATGAAAAGCATCAAGCCTCTGAGAAGCCAGAGGTAGTCGAAACTCTAGGACACGCTTCTCCTTGTGCAGCTGTATATAATTTGAGTACCTATAGGTTACACGTTGGTTCTATGTCAGATATAAGGCTCAGACTTTAATGGGTGGAAAGATCATATTTTTAGACATTATTATTGAAAAGTAAAATCTTTCAATATCTTATCACCTACAATATTTGTATAAGATGATACTATAAAGATGAAAAGAATAAGCGATTATATTAGAGATTATAGAACAGACCAAACACATAATATACCGGTGACTTTAGCTGATAGTTATAGGTTTTATTCTTTGATAATTATTTTTGGGACTATCCTCTGAAACTTAGTTATGGTAAAACTCTAAACATTTTCCTGTACTAACGATCAGGGGAACCTTGAGTCAGATTACACCTCTCAAGTCTTAGATGACACAGAATATTAAATTAAGGAATATATATCAGTGCTTCTGATTTTACTCATAAAAACAGATTTTAATGGAATTCTAATGTATTTTTAAATATTTGAAAGTAGTTTATTCTCTGGTATAATGATTCAGACGGTGTTCTTCAAAATAAGCAATTTCTGAGATTGCTCCTTTTATAAAATTTGGTTTTAGTAACTACTGGATTATCTCCTTTTCTTGAACAACTTGGCTTAGCCACAGATACACACACACACACACACACACACACACAAACTTGCCACCTTATCAAATACATATATTTTTCATTTTGTTCCCTTGACTGATAAATTTGGTCAAGGTATTCAAAATCTGGGACATAGGCAGAGGTAGATGCACATTTTTGAGGCTGAAATACATACAATATACAACTTGCGGGAGGGGGGTCCTCCTTGAGAAAAAGAATACAAAATTACAAATATAAAAATAGGTATAGGATCTTGAAAGACTATGAACCTTATGCTTCATTAGCTCTTCAGAAATAGTCCCGTGAATATAGGACTATAGATTGGGGCCTCTATGTGAAACTTCAGTCCCCTTTCTAATCTCCTTGTCCTATTCTGCACTTGATTCCCAAAGGAAGTGTTAATGTTGACAGTCAGACATTTATGACATTAACATGCTAATGTACTAGTCTCTCTGTCTCTCTCTTCCTCATTCTCTCTCTTTCTCTTTCTCTTTCTCTCTCCTCAAACTCTCTTTAGTCTTCCTAGATATTCTTTGTCATCCCTTCTTCTTTGTGTGTTTTTAGATTGGGACAAGTCTTGAGAAAACTTATGTGGAACAATCATGTTGTTTTTATTGATTAAGAAACCCTTACTTTCCCCCCTCTCTCTTGAAGCACTTTTCTCTGAACTCCTTCTTCCTTGCCATTGATTTTCTCAGATAGAGAAGGCCAAGACTCAGGTGTAGAGTTGAGGTCAACTGTGTCAATCCAAAGCCAGGGAGGTGATGAAAATGAGCAAAGCAGATCTGGTGTACGAGACACAACAGTGAGTGACAGAGACTGGAAGTTTTGCCTCATGGACAGAGTATCAAGGCTTCAGCTCTGGAAAAATGTTGCAGGTTGGCCTGAATGTCCTGTGGTCCAGATCTTTTTCTTTCTTCCCCAGAAAAACAGCAGTATCTTTTTTAAAATATGAACTCTTCTGATTTTTAAATGTTTGCAAATAAATCCATATTTTTAAGAATACATTGAGGGCCAATACACATATGAGTCTGTTTCAGCTCATAGTCGCCAATTCATAATTTCAGGTCTATAGTATATGGGTAAACTGGGCTGGCAGTCCACTTAGGCTGGAGGCTACATAAGTCTGTACATAGCTTAGGGAAGAGGAGTTTTCTTCTGGTTCAGCCTAGGTTTTCAGGGCTTTTCCTACTGGATCAGAGGAATAAAGAACACTTATTTATTTAGCCATGGCCACTGCACATATTATATATCTCTCCTCCATAGACCCCACATTGAGTGAAGATGGAGTTAGAAACTGAGAGATAGTGGCTGATGGTCAGACAATATTCTGATATTCATGATCCTGGATTTCTAATAAAATACATTTCAATTTTACCTTTAATGTTACTAACATGGCATGCACTTTTCAGGAGATTTCTGTAACTTCTTCTTGGGTTTTAGTCTATAGAAGTTGTTTCTTAACTCTGTAGCTGTGGCATTTTGTGGTTTCAGATCCATCCAGGAATGCCATGCTATTGAGGATTTTCCTATTCCCACATTAAACATGAGAGCAGCATGATTATACAGAATGCATTTCCTGTCATTTGGCCTCTTGACATTTCCAGTATGCTCTATAGCTGAGCCTGGAAGGGTTTTTTATGTAGTTGAAATCTCTTGCACACACAGAAAAAGCAGGCCTGGAATCTCATTTCTTTTTTCTCTAGGGAACATCCATGCTCTAAATTGACATCAACACATGATAGAAATTGGTCACTCCCTGATATAGTCATTTAGGAATTTTTGCTATTTTAAGGCCTATTATTATTTCCAGCAGTTGCTACTTCATCATTCAGCAAAATACAGTCATCCAGAACTTCCTGACATACCAGGAGTTCTGTTCAGAGCCTTAACTCCCCAGTAGCCAGCTCTGTCACTTAATGCAGACATGCTAGGAGCATAGAGCTCGTGGGCTTGGCTCTAAGACGGAAAGTAGTCCCCTATGCTTCAGACCTCGCTCTTTACTTTCCCTAGGAGTCTAGGTCTGAGCAGCCTTATCTAAGTGAAATCAAGCAGATTTTGAGACTGCACCCTCCAACTGCACCTGCAACTTCTTTTTGTGCAAAATGAGGGATACAAACAATGAACAAAGTAAAAAAGAGAGCAGAAAAATAAACATGTAGAGTTAGTTGCAAAATACACAGGAGCAAAGAACAGAAAAGATGAGGAAGAGAAAAAATATGAGACTCAGAATGGGTAAATAGGAGGGAATTAGGAAGACGTGTATGCTCAGTTTCAAGCTACTCTTTCTTTTTTGACTTCTAAAGAGTATTTGAGTGTTTTACAGAATTTCTTCAATTTTACAGGACAGAACTCAATGGGATGATTTTTTTTTTAATTACTCTGTTTTCCCATTCATTATGCTGGTTCACTATAGATTTCACATCCATCTAGTTGCTAAATTAATGCTTCATAAGACCTAATGCTTGCTGATAGCCTGATATAACATTCTTCCTACAAATGTCTTTGTTTTATTTTTGAGGTTTTTGAATCTTTAAGGTTTCAAAGCATGGAAAACTGAAGATTCATTAACTTAAGCACTAATGAGTTTCTAAATAAGGGTTTGTATGGATGTAGCTTTACATACACAAAAGTTTAACCAGCTTCAGAGTATAAATCAACTGAGCATGGCAGGAAAGAGCATGTGAGTTCTCTGCAGCTGTGAGGACATTTTAAAAAAAGTAATTGAAAAGAGGTCATTTTAAACCATAGTTTACTGCATTATCAGTTTATAGTAGGTAGTACAGACTGACTCTGAGCTGTTGTTTGCTTAGATAACGAAGTTGTCATTTTTAATTAGCATTTGTTTTTTTTAAAGGCTAATTGCTTTTTTGAAAAAATTCAAGGTTACTTGATTGCTAATGACAAGAGTATAATGGTTACATTTTTTTAAAATCCCCAAACCTACCTAGTTGTACAGAACTATATTAGCTTTGATTTTTTTTTACAATAAAGTACATATTTTTAAAACCAGAAAAACACATATTTACTAATGATATTAGTAAAATAAAATGCCTTGTTTTTGGCAAGAGGATCACTGTTAATGTGTTTAACAAAACATAAACATACCTGGTTCAGTTTGGCTTTAAAATATATTTCATATCTCCTTTTCTTATAACGATCCTAACTTTCTGGACAAATACACTATAGCAACCAAATAAACATGCCACATGTAAAAATGCTTTTACTGATACCACCTATTGGTGGGTACATGCTATAAGGATTTTTCCCTTTCCAGATCACACCATGAACGGCACTGTGTCATCCACATTTTCTTATTGTTGTAACTTACTATATACAGTGCTTAGGTGGAGGCATACCAATAGGGTGTTGTCTTTGGCTGTAGAACAGAGACTTTCTTTCGGTAGAGCTAATTGTGTCAAAGATTGAATAGGTAGTTAGGCTTGTTCCCATTCTAGGAAGCAGTCAGCTAAATTAAACACCTCAGAGCCTTAATCAAATTCTCCTGGACTGCTCGCAGGGTGCAAATGTTCTGAGCACCTACTACACACCAGGCACTGTTTGCAACAGTGAACAAAACAGGCAAAAAGCGCTGTCCCCAGGGGGCACAGATTCTTGTGCAAGAAGACAGATTATAGATAAGATGAATAAGTAAATTAAGTGGAATATTAGAAGGCAGTACATGCTATGGGGAAAATTGAAACAGGAGGAGTAGGGGTGCAGATAGGTGTAGGAGAAGCACAATTTTAAGTAGAAACGCCGGAGATGGCGTCACTGCAAAGGTGATATTTGAACAAAAATTTGAAGAAAGTGAGGAAGTGAGCCATGGGGATACGTGGGGGAAAGCACGGCAGATAAAGGCACTGCGATTGCTGGTGTCTTCCTGGAAGATCAAGGCCACTGGAGTGTGAGAGGACTGAGCTACGGAAAGGACACAGGAAGTTAGGTTAGAGTGATAAGCAGTGGGGTGGACCTCAGAGGGCTTCTGAGGTCGCAGAGAGACTGTGCATTTTACTCTGCATAAGATGGGAAGGAGGGTGCTAAGCAGGGGAAAGGCAGGA